>NC_141552.1:34772500-35072500 GCF_021556685.1 Rattus norvegicus
TTCATTCTCAGCCTGGTGCTTCTTATTATTATTTTGTGCACGGGTGATGGAATCTTCATACTAGTGTTTTGGAGCAAGAATGTGGTATAACTTACATGACCGTGCCCGGGGTCACACCTAGATTCAGAGCTATAATGTCTGTCCTCAGCACCCGGACTGCCTGTGTCTTCACAGAGGCTGAGGTCAGAATGTTGAGACCTTAGCATCATCGGACACATAAGTGCTTCAGCTAGGTGCTGCCATAATTGAGAAGGAGTCGGAGGCCGTCAGAGCAGGGTATCTTGGTGGGAACTCCCCTGAAGCAGCCAGGCCCTGTGCTGCCCTGGATTGCTATTGATTCTCTGCCATGATGTCTTCAGCTCATATATGATGAGAAATTCCAAAACACCTGCCTCGTGCTGCTGACTGTGTATGTTTTTGGTTCGTTTCCCCCTCGTCACCATGAATGAGTCAGTAATGAGTCAGTGAACAAGTTTGTGGTGTCTGGCTTGACATCACTCACAGTGGTGACTGAAACCCCAGCCCAAGAGCACCTGACTTGTCTGTTTGGTGATTTTCCATGAAGATGGGGTTTGCCCGTTGTTCACTTGTCAGAACTGTACGTTCTGTCCACTTTTCTTGCCTCTTTCTATAGCAGGCTCCACAACTATTTTTTATTAAGTGGAAGCTAGAAGTAAATCATGCTTTCCTGGTTAACTATGCCCACACTGCCCTGTCTGATGACGACAGCTAGTATTGTCACCTAGCTCTCCTCTGCTTTAAACATGTTGACTGGCTCCTACAGTGTGAAAAATAGCCAGATAATTTGTTTCCAGAGGCATGGAACAGGAATTCCATCTCCATGGAGAGCTGATCCACCTACCCTCCCAGGCTCAGAAGTGTTCTTCTGTGTGGTGCTGGGATCCCCACACTTTGGCCCCCAAAGTAGAAGGTTTCATATCCTGTGTACTTTGAATATCTGCTCTCTGGGTCAGGGCAGACCACTGGTCTGCACTTCCTTGTCCCCCAGCCTCTATTGCAGGGACCGGAAGCAGCAAGGACTAAGCACACTTATCCAGTCAGTGTATTAGGCTTAGATGGAGAGTTGTTACTGGGGTGTCTGCTGTATGGACAAGTTTGGTTCCATTTGATTGGATTTTCCTCCCTGTGGTTTGAGGCTTAAACTCAGCCGGCGCACAGACCACAGCGCTCCATCCCATTTTCTTTTTTATGTAGTTTTATTTTCTACATAAGTCTGTATGCTCACTTACCCCCACTGTTTTTACTGCTGGAGACTTTAGGAGTAAAAAATGTTGTGACCTTACCACAGAGAACACTGAAAAGTGGTACAGCATTAGCGCTTCAGAAACTTTGTCACATCGTCTCAGCCTCCCAAAGCTTTTAAGAAGGCCAGGGTCCTTGTGTGATATATCTGTGTTTTGAATAACATGGAGGCCCTTTTTAAGGTTTTAGAAGACTAAATGGGTTTTCTTTGAAAAGCAGGAGGCTCTTGATTTGGGATCTTCATTGCTAGAACTGGCTGTCTTAACTCCAGGCCTGTCTTTGGTGTTAAACGATTTGTGCACTTACTCTTTAAAAACAATAGCCCCGGGGCTGGGGATTTAGCTCAGTGGTAGAGCGCTTACCTAGGAAGCGCAAGGCCCTGGGTTCGGACCCCAGCTCCCGAAAAAAAAAAGAACCAAAAAAAAAAAAAAATAGCCCCAGGGTTGGGGATTTAGCTCAGTGGTAGAGCGCTTGCCTAGGAAGCGCAAGGCCCTCGGTTCGGTCCCCAGCTCCGGAAAAAAAAAAAAACAAACAAAAAAATTAGCCCCACTTAACTCCCTTCTCCCGAGTATCACATTGGTGCATCCTTACCATATAAGCAGTAGGTTTGTTTTCTGGTGTGTGTTTTCTGGGATAAGATCTAATCCCAGTTTCTTTTTCATGGGTCTCAGGGAAAAAAGGGTGTGCTTTATCCTCTGGCAGAGAGAAAGAACTGTGAGCTGTTCTTTGCAGCCTCTGACAACCTCACCATTTGTATCCTCTCAAAGGTCAGGGATGCAAATGAGGTTGGCGCACACTATAGGTAGCCCTGAGAGTATAGCAGAAGGGCCTTGGCCAGAGTCTGCCCAGCACACCACTTCCCCCGGCTGCATGTCCTGCACTCACAGTAGACAAGATCTGGGAGGTGAAAGGTCAGAAGGGGTCTTCTGAAGGATGGCGTCACATAGGACAGAGCCTTCAGAAGGGCCGGAGGGAAGGTGAGGCTTAACCAGGGGACAGGAACAAGACACCTGGCCCGTGTATTGTGGAGAATTTGCCTTTGCTCTCTCTGGCCCATCAGAGGTAGAAGGACCTGGAAACCTGGCAGACGATGTGTGTGGGAAGGACTTTTCTCCACTTTTATTTAATGGCTTGAGACAAAAAATGAAGGGTTTTTGTTTATTTTTATTGCATTCATTTACTTACTTGTTTGAATATGTATGGGGAGTGTACAACATGGTACATGTGTCGTGCTTTTATATGGGAGCCACATTTTTTTTTTTTTTTGGTCTTTTTTTTCGGAGCTGGGGACCGAACCCAGGGCCTTCTGCTTCCTAGGCAAGCGCTCTACCACTGAGCTAAATCCCCAGCCCCGGGAGCCACATTTTTAATATGCACGAGTGTTTGCCTGCTTGTGTATGTGCGTACCATACCCATGCCTGGTCAGAGAAGGTTTCTCATCACCTGGAACTGGAGTTAGAGACGGTCACTGTGAGCCGCCTTGTGGGTGCTAAGAAGCAAGGCTCTGACCCAAGGAGCCATCTCTCTAGCTTCTGTTTTTGTATTTTGAAATGAATTTCCAGACTTGGGGAGGAGGCGGGGGAGTGCAGTTTTCTTACTTCAGTAGCAGGAGGTCACACATGGGGCTGAGGTCAGCCCCTTTCTGTTTCACAAGCAGGAGCACAGCCGTGTTTGTATCTCCTGCTGTCTGTGGTGGTTGTCACATTGCCTTGGCAGGGTGGAGTGCTGACAGTGAGCACGGTGACCTTTGCAGATTGGCAGCTGGTTTCTTGCATGCTTACCTCTTTCTCTGCGTTTCGCTTCATTCACTGCAGCCCCACGGGGCCCTGGGTGGTTTCGTTTGAATCTTGTTTTCAGTCGTTCTTTATAAGCTTTAACTGGGAACGTTTCCCTGGAAGGTGGTGTGGACCTGCCACCCCTCAGGGCAGCAGCAGCACTGGGTGCTGTGGTATTGGCAGAGTCACATCTTTAATCCTGTCCTCAACCACAGGAAGGCACAGCATGAGTATTGTCACAACTACTGAATTGTTCTTGCTCAAGAGGCAAATTCTGTAATAAAATTCCTAAGAAATTCTAAGAAGTACTAGCAGTGGAGCTCAGTGGTGGAGTGCTAGCATGTGTGAGGACCTAGGCCTGACCCACAACACAGTAAGAAAGTGGGGGTGGGGGAAACAAAAAAAAACAAAAACAAAAACAAAAGCCACCACCAGGATATGTCAGACCTCAGGAGACTGAGGCAGGAGGATCACAAGTTTGAATCAGCTTCAATGGCATACAAAGAGCATATCTCAAAAAAGAAGTTAAAGTTCTCAGAGGCCAGGGGTTAGACAGAACTTAGGAGTAGGATTTCTCCTGATAGAATGCATTTAAACCCCATGATAGTGAACAAGTATTACAGCCAGCCTGTGGCCCTCCACCAGAACAGCCCACTCCATTTGTCAGATACGGGGAAAGGCCTGAGACTCTTAAGGTACAGGGAGGACTCGCTCAGAAGGTCTAACTGCAAACTAGCGAGCGGTACAACCTATGTGAGGGTAAAAGCATGCCTGTGTTAACTTTTGTTGTGTGTGGTTGCTCTTTTCTGTGGTAAAACCTAGATTTTCTGTACATTTTAACCTGAAAGAAACTGTCCTTCCTTCCAGCCATGGTCTGAAAAAGTTCTTCAGTTGCCGTGGCATAGCCATTGCAGTTGAGTATTTTTGGAAGCTCGGCAACAGAAACATCACTGTGTTTGTCCCGCAGTGGAGAACAAGACGGGATCCTAATATCACAGGTGAGGCCCAGTGATTATTTTCCATATTTCTAGTTAGATATGTAATGTTTCAAATTTCAACGTAGGGTGCTTAGAATAGAGTCACGTACATGGGCAGCAGCTTGAATGACAGAATTCTAAATTGGTTCTTTCTGGTAAACTATCAATTAAGCTCAGTGTGTGTGTGTGTGGGGGGGGCACGTGTGATGTCAGCACCCGGGAGATGGAGCGGGAAGGAAAGGCCTAAGTCTGGAAGATCAGAGTCATCTGGTAGGACTCTTGGGGGCCTAGGGTAGGTTGAGAGTGTTGTAGTGTAGGGTAGGTTGAGAGTGTTGTAGTGTAGGGTAGGTTGAGAGTGTTGTAGTGTAGGGTAGGTTGAGAGTGTTGTAGTGTAGGGTAGGTTGAGAGTGTTGTAGTGTAGGGTAGGTTGAGAGTGTTGTAGTGTAGGGTAGGTTGAGAGTGTTGTAGTGTAGGGTAGGTTGAGAGTGTTGTAGTGTAGGGTAGGTTGAGAGTGTTGTAGTGTAAGGAGTGAGTAGGGAAGGGTAGAGAGTGGCATAGCTGCTAGAGAGGACGTCCTCCACCAGCTTTGGCTTTTGAGTATTTAAATAATATTTTTTAAAATAGTTGCTTGGTAAGTTTAAAACCTTAAATATGTCTTTTCTGTAGTCTGATGGCTTACTATGAATCATTTCTGTTTGCCATGTAGTACTTTGTGGCTAACCTACAGGCCCCACACAAAAGGTTCAAATTTAATATAAATTGTGAAATATTCCAGAGAAACTTAAGATTGTTTTTGTTTTAAGTGAAAAGGCTGTGCCAGGCACAGTAGGCAGAGCACCTAGAAAGGAAAGGTAAAACGGGGTGGGCGTATTTTATAAATTTGTCTAGCACAGAAACAGGAAGTGAAACTTAGACATGAGGGAGATGGCACTTCCAGAGTGTTCCCAACTTCCTTTCTTTGTGAGAAGATCCACAAGGAGTGAGGCAGACCCACTCCTTTTCTACTTAAGTGTCGGTGCTGACTTACCATGCAGCTCCCAGGCAGGAACCCTCCATTTTGGGGCAGGCCAGTTGAGGTCACTGGTAGCTGCTTTGGTAAGAAAGACAAACACAGGAATCTTATGCTTCTGTTCTCTGCTTCTCTTGCTTGGGACTGCTTTTCCAACGTAAGGCATTGGGCCTCCATTCTGTCACTACCCAAGCCTGTGAAAACCAGTAAATACTCATTCAGACAGCTAAGAGTAAGACAGGAGGCTGCAGCCTTTCTCAGCTGGCACAATGGCAGTTCGCTCCGCTCTGCCCTGTTTTCAGAGGGCTCCTCCCCTCCCACCCTCTGGTAACTCTTGTCATTTCTCTTTTTATACTCTATTTACAGTATATACTTTTGGAAATGTTCTTGGGGGCAGGATTAATTGTGGGCTTCTGGTTTAGTTGTCATTTAGAGGCAATCGAGTTTAACATTTTGTTAGTTTGTTTAAAATCTACCCTCAGTTCATATGCTGGACTTGCCTTAGTGTGAATCTTAATTGGTTTTTCTTCTTCTTGTGGTAAAGTTGAGTAAATGGGGAAAGAGTAGCAGGTCCCCAAGTGAAATATTTGGGTTTGCATTCAATTATCTACACATCTGGGAAGATAGTCTTTGCTGAATGCATATCAACTTCTTCCACGAACAGAACAGCACTTCTTAACCCAGCTCCAGGAGCTTGGAATATTATCTTTAACTCCTGCCCGGATGGTCTTTGGAGAAAGAATTGCTTCTCATGATGACAGGTATGAAGGGCTGCTTTTCTTCCCAACGTGGGAGTGGGGTGGTAAGGAGCCAGTTACCTGTCCATCAAATAGGTCTGCACTCTGAAGGGACCTGCTTAGTTGACTTTCAAACTCATCAAGACCACTAAGAGACTCTGTAAGTTTAGGAATGACACAGAAGAAACTTTGGTGGTCTTTTTGAGTTTGTTTATTTTAGTGACGCATGTCTGAGATGAGAAAAGGCAGGTGTGTGTAGTTGATTGGTTTTCATTTTGGAGATTGAGTCTCACCATGCAGCCCTGGCCCAGGACTCACTCTGTAGGTCAAGATCTAAGTGGATCTCTGTTTCAGGCCAGCCAGGGTTACATGGTGAGATTCCCACCCTCAAATGGAGGAATTTTGATTCCAACCTTTCCCCGTGGTATGTAGTTTTCATAACTTTATTCTCGTACTATCATGTCAGTGTAACAAGCATGGTGTCGGGACCCTCAGGCTGTCTGTCCCTTCTTCTCTGTATTATTCTGCCCATTTCCACATTCCTCCCAAGGAAGGCAGTGCTTTGTTACCCAAGCTGCTATGTGGTTGGATGGGAAAGAGGTGAGTTAGGGCCACAGTGGACATTCACTCACTGGCAGGGAAGAGATGGGCTTAGGTGTGAAAAGAGCTAAGATAGAGTTAGGAGCAGCAGCCCTGGGAGGCTGTCCTGAAGGGTCCTCCATGGGCCTGTAACAGGCTCAGGAGCTGCAGTCCTCAGGTGGGAGCCTTCAGGTCCTCTGATCACCGCCACAGCTTTCTTCTCAAACCAGGGACTCAAACCCAGGCACAGACTTGCAGCTGAGGCTTTTGCTTGGCTTCTGCAGCCCTCCCTCTGGGTAGCAGAGAGCATAGGTATGTATCCCAGTGGGTACAAGAGAGGCCTCCCGTCTGTTTTTATTGACATTTGGGCCAACAGCAGCATTGAAATATGTGCTTTAAAAATAAGCTCTAATGTTCATTACTAAGGAATTCAGACAAGCGTGGTGGTTCAAACCCATGATCTCAACACTTGAGAGGAAGAAGCAGAAGGCTTGGGAATTAAAGTCATCCTCAGCTACACAGTGCTAGCCTGGAATATATGAGACCCTGGGTGAGGCAGGGGTGGGGCAAACAAAATACTTTCTAGGGTTCCTGAGATCTTGGAAGCTTGAGTTGTTTGAGTCCACAGAGACTGCTCAGAAGGGCAGAGTCAGTACCTTTCACACCTTTCACTCGGGTGATCTCTTTTTTGTTTCATTATCTTTGTTCTCATTTAAGAAATAACATTTCCATTAACTTCAAGGGTTCCTTTCTGTTTTGTTTTGCTTTTTTTAGGTAGGTTCTCACTATGTAGTCCTGGCTGTCCTCAGACTTCACATATTACCTCTGTGCCTCTGTCCCACAAGTGCTGGGCTTAAAGGTGTGCCCCACTCTGACTGGCTACTCACAAAGGTTTTGAGAGGGTTTGAACAGGAGTAGTCCTCAGCAACATGACACAAGTCTGTATCATTCAGTTCTTACTCTCTTCAGCACCATGTGCAGAAGGCCTGCCCTGAGTTCCATCCCTAGCACCCTGTGAACCAGGAATGATGGCACACACCTGTAATCCAGCACCACAAGGTAGAGGCACGAGGTCACTCAGGTTACTTAGTTCAAGGCCAACCCAGGAGACTGAAGACCTCCCTCTCACAGGGCTGGGAGTAGAGTGCTAGAGTACTTACTGATTACAAAAGCCCAAAGCTAAGTAAACTCCGGGTTCCTCCAATCCCTAGTATCAGAGCTATTTATTCTCTCTCCCCCTCCCCTCCCCCACTATGCTAGCTCACAGGCAGCAAGCAACACGCACGCACGCTCTAGCCATGGCCAGTGTGCATCCTTCTCTCTTCTCTGGACTCTACCAAATGCCTCTGGCTTTCTTTCTCTTCTTTCTACAATAAAAGCCTTCTCCCCAGCCATGGAGCAGTCACCCTGGAGGTCAGTTTCTTTACTGTACCTCACTTAACTTGCCTAGCCTGCCAGGCCCTAAGTCTGATCACCAGCCCTGTAAGAACTGTTTTAAAATGCAAACCCGGTTACCACCCTTCGCCCTTTTATAACCAAATGAATCTGTCTATATTTAGACCAAACTGAAGGGTGGTTCTGACTGATGTCTTAAAGCAGTGCAGAAAATGGATTGCTTTTTCAAATTGCACAGCTGACCATCTTGTGCCTAACACTGAACTAAACTTTAGGTAGCCAAGCAGCTGAAAAATGAGAGATTTCACAGGCCTGTTACCTTTAACTCGCTCAAGCCTTCATGCATTCTTACCACAATTATTGAAGGAACTTTTCTAGAAAATACAGGAATCATAGTTAAAATCATTTTTTGTAGAATTAGATTGTGTGAGTAAGTTGTTTTATAATCACTAATAATTCCAGAGATACTCATCATTTGGACGTTTTCGGTTAGCAGGGGCCTAACTCTGTGTAGCCTGGGTTAAACTGGCGAGTTTTAAGAAGAAAAAACCTTTCATTTCCTTAGCAGAGCTTCTGTAGCCAGCCCTGCTCTTTGCTCATTTGGAACCCTCTTGTGGCCGTAGGTTCCTCCTGCACTTAGCAGACAAGACCGGGGGCATCATTGTAACCAATGATAACTTCAGAGAGTTTGTGACCGAGTCCGTGTCCTGGAGAGAAATCATTACGAAAAGGTAATCTTTTCTTCTTTTTTTTTTTTTTTTTTTGGAGCTGGGGACCGAACCCAGGGCCTTGCACTTCCTAGGCAAGCGCTCTACCACTGAGCTAAATCCCCAACCCCTCTTTTCTTCTTTTTGATCAGAGGTTTGTTGTTTGCGTTTTGTGTAGTAGTTTCTGCTTGCCAGGGTGGAGGGCCCAGTAAGGATAAGGGTGGGCCTCCTAAGAGTACCTGCAAGACTGGACCTCGTCAGCTCTGGAGCACTGTGTGTGCAAGAGTATAGGACACAAACATTTTGCTGAGGGAAGGAGACATCTAACAGAGAGTACAGGGGCAAGTCTTTCAAGTTTTAGTTTCAGTGCCTGGTGTTTTCAATGAGTTTAGCGTGCAGGCTTTCTTCTTGGTTCCAGGAATAGAACAGATATACCCATACCACAGATATGAACCATGAGGTGAATGTGCTCACATTCATTTCTCCTGGGGTTTCAGAGTTGCCGCTTGCCTGACAGTACATCCTGACAGCTTGCTGCGTCCTAACAGGGTTTTTGAAAAAGCTTGGCCTGGTCTGATGAGCAGTGCCAAGCCTGAGGACCTGAGATCAGTCCCTGGAACCACATAGAAGAGAGGTTCCCTGTAACCTCCACCTGTTTGCAGGGGCACATGCGTGCACACAGACACCTAAACAATGTAACTTTAAACTTTTAACAGGAAGACAAAGCTTGGTCAGGAACCCTGGGATAAAAATGAATTCCTATCTGCATTTTTACTTCTGTGTTGCTAAAAAGGTCTTGGTGCTGGGTGGAGGAAAGTTGGTCTCTGACCTGGTGGGCAGTTGATAGCCGTGAAACTGCTCGGACAGCAGTGTGTGTTACACACGAGTCTGCATACAAGGAGGCTTTAATTGCAGTGAGTCTCAAAACAACCTAGACGGACGTCAGATATCTGGACGTAGCTCTGGTGGGCTCCACCTCTCCGTTGGAGTGCTGGGATTACGGGCACATACCACCACGCCCAGCTAACGGTTCCCTTTTAATTTTTGTAAATGGCTGAGCAGGCCTGGCCCCACCTGTCCTGGCTGAGGAATGCAGGCTCACCCTCGGGTTTCTCTCCCTAGGACCTGGTTGTCCTCAGAGGTTCGCCTGGGAGCTCATTTGTCTCCAGCTTCACTTAAAACTAAGCCTGAGTCCCAAGCAGAAAGTCGTTAATGGTGTTTCTCGGCATCTTGGTGACCTACACAGCCAGCTGAGCAAAGCTGCTGGTGTGACTGTCCACTGCCAACGTTACAGTGATTTCCCGAGAGCGGGGCGGCTGCTTTAAACATGTCCCGTTTCCTACGCATTTCCTGCAGTAATGAAGGGTACTGTTTCTCAGCACTGTAACCTCCTCTGTTGTAGACTGCTTCAGTACACATTCGTGGGGGACATATTTATGGTTCCTGATGACCCTCTGGGAAGAAACGGACCTCGGCTGGAAGAATTTCTTCGAAAGGAGGTCTTTCTTAGGTATTCCTTTGTGTTCCTCGTATGTCAAGGTTTATTATTTCAACCAAACATTATGCTTCAGAGCAGGTCCCGTTCTTGATAACTGGAAATGGCATTTACATTTTGTAAAGCCTTAATTAGATTAATGATATGTGACTAACACAGAACCCAATTAAGCAATCACCCCAAGATTAATCTTTCACTTTTCTTTTGCCTGCCTGCCTGCCTGCTTTAGACCATTTCTCTTGTCAGCAGGCTGAACTCGAACTCTGATCCTTCTGCTTCTGCTTCCTGAATGCTCCAGGTGAGGCTCCTTCTCATTTTAACCCTAAGAGAACACAAATACTCTTGGGTTATGAGCAGCAGATTTTCAAGCTGGTAATAACTTCAGTCAGTGCTGTCTGACTGCTTTTCCACACACTTTCTGGAGTTGTTTGTTTCGAGTGGGCAGAGCTGACGTAAACTCACGTTCTGCTCAGAAATTGCTGCCTGAGAGCTGACAGCTACAGTTCACCGTCACTGATGGAAAAGCCTGTCTTGTATTTGTCTGACACTGACTGACAAGTGGGGGTTATATATTTCTATGTTCAGAATTCTGGGTGACCTTGTTAACCACAGCTTCCTTCATGCTAACCAGTGGCAGATCTTTCTGTTTTAAAACCAAAATAGCCTGTATTCTGTGGACCCTCTAGCAGACTTTTGCATAGGGTTTGTCTGGGTGCTGAAAAGGAGGAGGCTCACTCACTCCCAGCTTTCAAGGCTGGCTGCCATTTGTGCCTTGGGGACACAGGAACCTGATGGTACATGGCGGAGGGTTCATTTTCGTGTAGGTGTCTTCTACAGTGGCCACACACGTTCCGTTTCCTAATCTGGTGACTTTCTCTCTGAGCCTTTGGGTTTCATCACAGTTGAGGTGCTAATCCCAGACATGTTCACCGGCCCACAGTGAGGAATGACAGCTTGTCACGCATGCACTCACTTCCCCTCTACCCCATGTCTTCTCATTTCGTTCGAGGCTCTGTGTGGGCCCCGTGCTGAGCCAAAGCCCAGGTCAAGCTAGAGCCGGATTCCTTGCTACCTGTTCTACTCCTTTAGTAGCCTAGTGGCAGGGTCAGCCCTTCAGGTCATTTCCGTCCCATCTGGTGTCATTTTCAAAGTTTGTGGTGTCCAGTTGCCATTGCTCCTTCATGAGGGGATGCCATTAAGGTTAATGTAGCTTTTGCAGGCTGTTGGGCTTCTGAAATGGACAACACTGTTTCTCCAGGTGCATATACATTGAGCTCACATGCCCTGTCTAGACCTCACTAAAGACAGGAAGTCCGTGAGCCTGTTGGAGTTGCCTCTACGCCCAGGGAGAGATGCCTTTCCTTACTTAGTTCTGTAAGCCGACCTGCACAGAAGAGTAGGAACCTGACAGAACCAACAAGTGTGGCCAGCCCTAAGTCAAAAGACTAGTGAGGCACTGTCAAATCCAGGGATACTCACTCCCCTATGGATCTGGAAATGGTACCGGGTACCCTATAGCCACTCTTAGGGGGCTGATTTCACCACCCCATGGCTTTCTGGCCTCAGGCCTTCAGAAACCACAGAACTGCTTTGAAAGGGTTTCTTACTCTCCCTCTCACTTCATCCACAGAGACATGCAGCCGCTACTCAATGCCCTGCCAAGTGTGGGCACGTTTGACCCTGGCTTCCGGAGTCCCAGCACCCAGGTAGCCAACACCAGCCACCAGCCTCCATCCCGGATCCAGACCTCCTCAAACCATTGGCTTCCTCAGCAGCCCCACTTCACACCCCTGGCCACGCTTCCCAGTATGCAGCAGAACCTTCCCGTGCCAGCACAGAGGTCTTCTGCAGAGACCAGCGAGCTGAGGGAAGCTCTACTGAAGATCTTCCCTGACTCTGAGCAGAAGCTGAAGATCGACCAGATTCTGGTAGCTCATCCGTACATGAAAGACCTGAATGCCTTGTCTGCCCTGGTGTTGGACTGACGGCCGGGCTAGAGCCCGCTGACGATGGGGTGAGGGAGCTGCCCACTGGGGAAGTACGGCAATGTGAAGACACCTTCCCAGAAAACATGGGTGTCATATAGAAAAAGGAAGATGTTTTGTGTCTACAAAAATCTGGGTTTTCAAAGCCAGCTTTTTTCTATATATAAATTATGCTGCTATTACAGATTTAACATTTTCTGTAAAAGGAAAGTACATTTTCTGCCTGTTCAGAACTGTTTAATAGCAGTTACTCTTGAGTGTATTTACAATTTTATGTTTTTTAAACTATTTTCCTTAAAGCAGAAGAAAAATTGACAAATGAATATGGTTAGCCTTTCTAAATAAAATTTTAAAAAAATATATAAGAAAAAAAAAAGGAGTTGCTTCCTTAAGGAAAGCAAGACTTCTTAAAGTCTATTTTCTTGAGGTAATCTGTCCTGTCCACTAACCATGGCGTGTGCTCCCTGCCTTCATCCCTAGAGTTGGCTGCTCTGCTCCTGTGGGGCCTGTCAGCGAGCCATTGTGGGAGTGGAGCAGCAGAGCCACTAGATGGCACCTGGTGCCTGGCTGTCTCCTGTGGCCAAAGGCAGACTCTGAAGAGCTGGTGGGAAGTCTTAAAGGCCATGTGGTCCTGCCCTCCTTCCCCTCCGCTGGACAGAGAAGGGAACTGAGTCCCAGCATACTCCGACTGGCTGGCTGGCTGGCGTAGCTCCCTAGTGCACTCACCAGCCATGGCCGCCATGCCCCCAACCTGGCTCCACGGCTGCCTTAGCCTCAGAAGGCAGGATAGGCCCTGAAGCCTCTGGTGAGGAGACCCTGTGTGGAGTTTGTACAGCTTTGCCAAAAAGTTTTCTTCTCAAGGATGACCCAAGCCAATAAATAGCATTAGTAGTTTCAGAGGGGTAGGTATCAAAGCCCCTGCATTTCCTTTCTTTTGTCTTCTTAGAGGTTTCTTAGCAGCTCTTCCTGAGTCTTTCAGAACCAGTTATCTCAGTGTTGTCTCTTTTCAGTGTAGCTTGGTCTGTGTCTGTGAAACTTCCTGGTTGTTCTTAGCATCCTGACTCTCACCTGGACCTTCAAAGGGCTTTGTGTTTTCCATCCATGCTGTCTCCAGGCTGTGGTGGTCAGTCACTGCCCTGTGGATCGTCTTTCTCCCGGTCCTACAAGTAACCGAGGACTTGGTGCTGGTTTGTTCTCCGTGGTGCAGGGACTTCGTAGATCACAGAGTGCCGCCATCGTGTTGTGTCTTGGTTCATTTGATCCCTGCATCCCTCAGGAGATGAGCACAGAGCCTTCTAGGTGGCCATACTTACATGTTCTCTCCTGAATTTGTTGAAGATGGGAGCTCTTTGTCATCTATCACTAGAGGGTTTCAGACCTGCAGGCTGTGCAAGTGGAGAACAGAGACCTCTGCCAGCCCCAGGTTGACCCACCACAGCCCCCCAACCCTACCCCCGAGCCTCAGCTTGGGAGCACAGCAAAGGTGCCAAGATGGAGCTGTCTCCAGGGCTCCCTGGCCTGGTTAGTCCCAGTCAAGCTTTGCTGGAAACCAGAGCCATGGTTGCCTCACCCTGACGCAGGCAGGGAGGAGCAAGGCTGTCAGAGGCCCTGTAGTTGGCCTGATCTTTGAATTGCGTGTGCCTCTGTGTTCTTAGTATTGTTTCTGAGAGATACCTGCCCATTTCCCCCTTGTTCCTTATTGGAGGGAAGAAAAAGCTGGAGGAAACCCAAAGGCATTAATTAATTACTTTGTAGATTGTAATGTGAAATATCATTCTAGATTCTTTGTGAAATCTGTCACATTTAGGTATGACATTTAAAGCCCAGTTATCTAGCCACTGGAGAAAGCTCACAGCTTGCTGCTTTGCCTCATCCAAAGCTCTGTTGCTGCTAGGTGCTTGTAGATGTGTTACCTCCATCCCTCCAGTGCCTCCTCAGTGAACTTGGGAGTGGCTTGGAATTCCTCCCCATGTGGAGGTTGAGTGCCTCTGCCTCCCGTGTATCCCGATGTTTGGCTGTGGCAGCCAGTGCAGCTTTGGTCACTGGACAGAGTGTGTGTGTGTGATGTGTGTGTGTGTGATGTGTGCGTTCCTCTGTGTGTGTGTGTGTGTGTGTGTGTGTGTGTGTGTGTGATGTGTGCATTCCTCTGTGTGTGTGTGTCTGTCCATAGCTGTCCTGGTCCAGTGCAGTTGGCAGGCTCAGCTGTATTGCTAGGACTTGTAAGGCATGAAAGAGAACTCCACCTCTCCTTGTCAGTCCCAAGTCCACAGCCCTCTTCCTGGTAGGGGCAGCTGTCGCAGGCCCTCTGCACCAGCCTCACACAGGCCCTAGCCTGCTCCCTCCCCTGCCCTCAGCATTCTGAGCCACCTCAGCTGGGTCCATTAGCCCACTGCTCCCTGTACCCTGCTTGCTGACCCCTTTGGTTAAAACACCCTGCCTCCCATTCTAGCTTCCCACTCTCCCCTCCCCAGTTTGGAAACTTGGCTTTTGCCCACCTCATGGGAGTTTCCTGGGAAATCACTGGTTGCTATTCCATTAATGGAATAGCTACAGTGAAGCCATTGGCCTGCTTTCTTGGTTTTCCTTCCTGAGCGCTCCATCTCTCTCTTTTCCTCGAAGGCCTATCCTTCATACAGTTTCTCAGCAGGTGATTCTCAGGCCAGACCACCCTTAGGACTCAGTGGAAAGGGCGGCCCTTACTAAAAGGCAGGCTGTGTCAGTCACCACCCTAAGGGGTGGACTCAGTGCTCTAGAGGAGAGCCTGGAGGCTTGTCACTGCCACACCTCATGCCCTGAGCGGCTGTGGTAGGGGGTCTGGAACTGGGCTTACTTAGGAGTCACCACTCTCCTAACTCTACCTTCCACTTTGTGACACCAGTCCTCTCACTAGCCCTGTGGGATCTTAGCTCCCAGAACCTGGGCCTGCATCCTGCCATCTCTTACCTAACCCTGAGGTCCCTTATATCCTCCTTGGCCCTTGGCTTGCTATACTAGTAGCCCACCACTTGATCCCACAATCCTCCCACACTGGTCCCTCACTGGCTACCTTACAGCTCTTCCCTCTCCCTAATTCCAGGGGTACCCCAAGTTCATCTTTTTTTTTTTTTTGGTTCTTTTTTTCGGAGCTGGGGACCGAACCCCAGGGCCTTGCGCTTCCTAGGCAAGTGCTCTACCACTGAGCTAAATCCCCAACCCCCCCCCCCAAGTTCATCTTGAGAGGACCATTTTGCCTCATCCTTTTCCTCTGTGATCTTTAGCTGTGACAGAGCATCAAGTTCCTACCCTCTGAGCCTTGTGTCCACGGCTGCTGTCCCATGGCCATACTTGACTGTCTACTTTCTATCTCCTACCATGATCCTCACTCCAGCCACCCAGATCTAGGTTCCCCACGGGCCCTGTTCATGTGTATTCGTCTTCTAGAAATGCCCCTCTGCCCTACAGCCTGCCTCCTCAAAGGCCCAGCCCTGAGTCTCTTTGTGTTGTGAGCAGAAGCAGCCCTATGCTATTCCATGGCCCCACAGCACTTGGTGTCTTGCTTCTGACTCTAACCACTCTGGCAGGTGTAGCTGCAGCCCACTGTGTACTGTGTTGCCTCCCTCTAGACTGTGAGCTCCTCGTGGGCAGGGACCATATGGTCACTCTGTATCTCTTGTGGCACCTAACAGTGCCTTGCACTTGGTAGGTGCTCAATAAATGTCTGTTCAAGTGAGCTGGAGGACGGTGCTTTCTTGTGCTTTCCAGGATCCTCAGGTCCCTGGAGGATGCGTGGTGATCATGTTCAGAGACAGGACCCACTTCTGTTAGGTTAGAGGTGGATCTAATTGCCTGGTTTGATCTGTTCCCCTTTGGAGGTGGCAGTGGGGGGAACTTCACAGACCATCCTGGGCGAAGTAGCCTAGACCTGGAATCCTGACCAGATGGAACCATGCAGAGCCGACAGTTGGCCCAAGCCACTCCTGACAGTCTTCCACGGGGATTTTCCCCATTGTGAGCAGGAGCCCTGGGGTGACCCACAGCAGCCTTTAGCACTGTTTTCTGCCACGGGGAAGAAGCAGAGAGACTCCTGGCCTGAGTTCTGAGCTCCCCTTATCAAGGAAGAGCTTTCTCAGATGTCACCAGGCCCAGGATTCTCTTAGGTGTCTCCCGTTGGTGAAGCAGTTTCATGTTGGAATTAATCCCTTGAAATCAGGGGTCTGCTTCTAGTGAAGCACCTCACTGTCCGTAGCAAAACATGGCAGGTTAGATGGGAGACGTCCAGCTTAACGTCTAGGGAGGTCCCAAAGATTTGTGCAAGCAGCACATTGGGAATGTGCTGACAGGCAGCTCTGTGTACGTCCTGCTTAAGAGAGCCCAGCCCCACAAGGTCCGAGTGCCCCTCCCCTCCTTGTGGAAGAAGCTTCCTCCACTGCCCTATGTGGAGGGAGGGATATACCCAGCATTGTTGCTGTGGGAGGGAGGAGGCCAGGAGCATGTTATTATATTTGGGTTGAGTTGGGGGGATGGGTTGAGTTGGGTTAGGGGTTAGATTGAGTTGGGTTGAGTCTCCAAACACGTTATCCTCCTGCCTCTCTGTCAGCCTCCCAGGCACTGATGTTGCAGGTGAGTGCCACCATACCCAAGCAGGTGTTGGTTGGTTGGTTCGTTCGTTCGTTCGTTCGTTCGCTCATTTTTAGACAATCTCAGTCTATAGTCTAGGCTAGCTTTGAATTCATGGTAGTCCTCCTGCCTCAGCCTTCGAGGTGCTGAGGTTACAAATGAGGGCTGCCATGCTTTGCCAGTTTTATAAACTAAAAGTTCAGGTTTCTATTCTCTAGACACCTGGTGCTGCCAAGGCTGGGAAACAGCTGAGCCAGAGTCCTACGGCCAGTGCCAGAGATGTGGCCGGGGGCTGGAATTGCTGCTCCTGCTTCCTGTTTGGATGGGGTTTGCTGCAAATCACAGAAATCAACACTGTAGCCAGCCTCTTCTAGGATTTTGCTTGCTTTCTCCCTCCAGGTCTCCAGCTAGCCTTGCTCGTCCACACAGTCTGGGTTCAGACCCAGCAAAAGGGAGTCGGACCTGCACTGGTCTGGCCGCCTGTCTGGTTCTTGGATCAGTTTCAAGTTGCAGTCATCTAAATAGGCAGCAGGAAGAAGGATCCTCCCGAGAGGCCTACAGGGCTATAGCAGCAGGTCACTTTACATGTTCTCTGAGTCTCTCTACCCAAAAGAAACCACAGAGACAGTGCAGGAGGAAAGGAAGGAGGCAGTTAGAATGGCGCTGTGTGGCCCTGGTCTAACACACCTAGTGCTGTGTGACCTTGAGAAAGTTACTTAGCCTCTCAAGTCTCTGGAAGGCTTGATGACATGGATACTGTCCCCACAGATCCCAGCATCCCTCAGGACTGAACACTGCCCTACTGGAGTATTGCTGCAAGCTATAGTGGCTGGCTGTGCATACCTGAAATCCTGGCCCGTGGGCGACTGGGACAGGGGATTGCCACAAGTTTGAGACCAGGCTGGAATATGATGTGAGATTCTGTCAGAAGACGTAGGGGAAGAGGACAGCACTGCAACAGGGATTGCTGTCAAGCCTCGAGGTTGACTCTGAGCACCCGCCTGCCACTGACTGCCCTTCCTGATCCCTGTCTCCACCCATGTCCTCGAGTCCTGAAAGAAACCTAGGACAATTCTGAAGAAAGAGAAACAAGGGAAAGGAACAGTTGGTTCTTTTTACCAAACTCGTTCATTACCTTGCCTAGTCATCATTCACAGTGTGTGAAGACCCAGCTGACTCTGGTTGTCTGTAACCACCAGCAATCCGGTAAGCTGGGCTTAAACTCTGGTGGCTTGGATAGGTTTGGCCTTCACAGACTTGTGTATTTAAATGTTTGGTCTACAGGGAGTGGCTCGATTTGGAGGTGTGGTTTTCTGGAGAAAGTGTGTCACTGAGGTCTGTGCTCAGGCTCCATCCCATGTGGAATCTGGTCTCCCAGCTACCTTCAGATCAAGATGTAGAACTCTCCGCTCCTTTTCCAGCACCATGTCTGCCTATGTTACCATGCTTTCTGCCATGATGATAATGGACTGAACCTCTGAAACCGTAAGCCAGCCCTCAATTAAATGTTTTCCTTTATAATAGTTGTCTTGGTCATGGTGTCTCTTTGCAGCAATGGAAACCCTGAGACAAAGGTGCTGGAGAAGAGGTGAGAGTTCTACCTACATCTTATTCAGAAGGCGACCAGTAGGAGACTGCCCTCTGCAGGCATTCCCTTAGAGTGCCCTTCATTGTCTGACATGTTCAGGATCCCCAAGACCAGAATCAGCCAGAGCCCCTTCTAGGTGGACAGTGGAGAATGATGTTGCTCCCGTACCTTCCCAGAGCCCTTGGTCAGGACACTAGGGAGTGTGATGGGGAGAGGCCCTGGACTGCCATAGAAATGGCCTTGACTGAGATGGTTGTTTAGCTCTGATCCTGACTCAGGTTTGCACCTGTTTGCTACCCTCGTAGCCTTATCCTGAAGTACCCAGTAGGCATGGTAGCCCCACATCCCTGTCACCAAAGTATTCAGCACTGTGGATCCAGGGCCTGAGAGCAAGCTCCAACCTGTGGTGACAATACTACAATTTTGGTATCTTTAAGAAGCACAAATGGGTTGGGGATTTAGCTCAGTGGTAGAGCGCTTGCCTTGGAAGCGCAAGACCCTGGGTTCGGTCCCCAGCTCCGGAAAAAAAAAAAAAGAAGCACAAAAATATGAGAATAATGTTTTCATTTTAATCCCGGGTGTGGGGACATGGGGCTGCTTCAGACTGACTGCCGCAGCTAAGATTTGCTTTGTGCTGTAGCAGAAGCGTGTCTTTGCCATCTGTAGATAGTTTCTGTGGTTGTGCGATGTTTGGAATTCTGGCAACTTTTCAGAGACTCTAGGGCCAAGAGGTGGGGTGAGTGGTTGTTGGCTGTCAAGGAGGTTGTTTGTGGTTTGTTAGTAGTCATTGCTCAAAGAAGAAACAAAAGAAATTAGGCACAGGAATCTCTCTGCCCCTCCCCCCATCCTTCATTTTCTCCTATGTATTGATAAAGGGTAGAAGCAGGATGGAGTTGGATTGGAAGGTAGGAAAAAAGAACCCACAAAGTAGCAAAGACCAGCTATACTAACCCAGATGGCAGGGAGGCATTCTGCTTCCCACACAGCTGAACATCCCAGGCTTCCTGTCTATTCTGGGGAATCCTCCCCATGCCCAAAGAGCACTATCCACCATCTCATGGTGACCCCGTTCTGCCACAGCTAGGACTGTAGGGATAGCAGAAATAGTTCTCAGTGCAGGTGAGAGTTAGAACAGCAGAACTGAGACCTGCACCCCAGTCTGCATACTCTAAGAGCAGCATTGTTTCTACCCACGGCATGGCCCAGAAGCCACAGTCGGGTATCCTTCAGTCATTCCGTGACGTCAGCAACCTTCCACGAACACCTAAGCCTAAACATCCGTGGGATACATCCCCATGGGTGACTAGGTAAGGAAAGTGTGGATGAAGTGTGTGGAAAGGGGCAAGGCTAGAGAAGGCAGGCCCTGCCTGTGAGATCTGTCAGGACAAGGGAATGGATATGAAGGGTGAGTTCAAAGAGCTCGGAAGCTCCAAGGCTGGAAAGAGAGGGAAGAAGACCCACCTGTGGCCTGCTTCCTTCTTCAGGTGGACGCCTGTGGAGCTCTGCCCTTCCTGGTTCCGTGTTCTGCACCTCAGCGACACTCGATGTAGAACTAGGAGCATGGCCTCAGTTTCCAGCCAAGCCACCTCCCCTGCAGTGGCTGTCGATGGGTTTTGCCAGGGTAGCTTCTCCCATGTGCACTGCTGAATCCCATGGATGTATTCTCAGTGGCTTAGCCTGTCAGTAGTAGTGGCCCAAGGGTGCCGTGGACAGGGATATCAGAGGAGATGAGTCATCGCCCAGCCATCACCAGTCGCCATGTGTGCATTCCACGGTTAGTCAGGATGAAGCCATTCCTAGATAGTAGGAGGAATGCATGCTCCCTCTTTGTGAGAGGTCTAAAGTGAAGCTAGGGGTAGAACATCTACTTGTTGGGTAGGATGCACAAGGTCTTGGGACCCATCCCCAACCAACTAACAACCTATCATCTACCTACCCACCTACCCACCTACCTACCTACCAACCTACCTACCTACCTCTCACACACAGAGCAAATGAAATTATGGCGGGAGGGGGATAAAGAATGACTACTAATCCTAGCATAAGAGGTAGCCTCTCTTAAAGAGTCCCCCAATCACTCTGTATACTTGGTCTGCCTGCTTTACCAGAGAGAGAGAGAGAGAGAGAGAGAGAGAGAGAGAGAGAGAGAGAGAGAGGAGGAAGAGGGGGAGGGGGAGGAAGAGAAGGGGGAGGAGGGGGAGGAGGAGGAAGAGAAAAGAAGAGGAAGAGGAAGGAAAGACGAAAACAAACAAAAAAACCCTGTCATTTTATCCCCTAAAGCCTAAATATCACTGTGGGCAAGTTCCTTTCTCTTCGCTAAACTGTGGACACATAGCTAACATATAGGAAACAAAATAGATCATAAGCACATGGCTTGCCAAATTCTTGAAAAGCAACATTCTACATTAGTGACACCCAGAAGAAAAGACCTTGTCAGTGCTAGAGTCCCCCTTGCCTCTTGGTCTTCACTTCTACCATGATACCCACAGCCTGGACCTCTAAAGACTTTAAAAAGTCTTTCCTGAAGCCAGGCGGTGGAGGTGCAAGGCTTTGATCCCAGCACTTGGTAGGCAGAGGCAGGCAGATCTCAGTGAGTTTGAGGCCAGTCTGGTCTACAGAGTGAGTTAGTTCTAGGACAACCAATGACCACACAGAGAAACACAGTCTCAAAAAAAAAAAATCAAAAGTAAAGAAAAGCAGTCTTTTCTAGCTCCTTTTGCATGGGGTTGGCCAGGACCCGAAAAGAGAGTCAGGCCTAGTACAATCAAGGCAGACCATACATCCCTGTGCAGGACTCCAGGTCTCTGTGAACAAGTGGGACTTACCTTCCCCAGAGCCTGGACTTCTCACCTGGGCAGCCCCAACAGGGAAAACCAATGCTACCACAGCTTCCTAAGAAAAGGTGTATTGTGTGAGAGATTAGAGTCTTGTGCCATCTGGTAGACCAGAGAAAGTGAAGAAGAAGAATGCTGTGTTGTGCCTATGGTGCTCACCCTACTTCACCCACACATGTACACTTACAGGCTTCATACTTTTAACTTGGAACCTTAAAGATTCATGTTCACCAGGTCCCTTTGCAGCACCCTCTCTGAGCTCCAGCCAGCAAGCTTGCTCTTCCTCTGTCCTCCCAAAGTCTGTAATTGCCACCATCTGTCCAGAGCAGAACGTCCTGCATCCAGAGCCCAGAAGTGCCTGCTGTTCACTGAAGAATGACTAGGTCACCAATAGCAGAAGTGCCTGCCTGTCATCCACAAGACATCTCGTCTTTGGCCAAGGACATCCCAATCCTGGCCCCAGCTCAGCGCTGGATTCCTTTGGGCTCATTCTTCCGCTGTCTATGCAAGTACCTCAGAATGTGATACATATGTAAGTGACCTCACTGCTGCTGGACTGGGTGGCTATGGGCCCCCAGGGCACACACTGCCCTTTGCTTCAGCTGTGGATTTTGGCAGCATTCAGGACAGGCACAGAGGCACAGGGACACATGGCTGAGAGCAGTGTACAAAGCCTGTCCTTGTGGGCAGTGGCTTTGGACCACCCATTTGGCCAGCACCTCTTTGCCTTCTGGTGGCAGAAAGCAGCTGATGAATATGACGAGGTGTGAAACTTAAATGTAAGAAACTTAAATGCTGGTTGCTGGAGTCGATATCCTCTCAACCTGGATGAGGGCAGAGCAGATTTCTACGGAGGACCCAGAGCCAGGCCCAGCATCAGGTAGACTGCAGTTTCTTTTTTCAGATGCCTGACCATTTAAGAGGCTAGTCTAGAGCCCAGTGGTAGCTCCCACTCTGACAGGGCCTCACAAAACTGAGGACAAGCCCCAACCCTGGGCAAAGGTTCCAACACAAGAATTGGGGAAAGGAGCCAAACTCTGAAAATTGCTACTCTCTAGCCTGATTGGAGGAATCTCTTCTTGCCCAGAGCAGAGGAGGCCAATAGTGGGAATAAACCCGGGAGGTCATACAGAACAGGATTAATACACATCTGTCCTTGACCCAGCTGTTTTATTTCATGATGAAAAGAAGCTAAGAGAAAGAAACCATGTAGAAGAATGTTCTTAACAGTCAAAGCAACTCATGCTCCCAGCAGGTTGGCAAAGGAGTAAACTAACTCTGGGTCACACACAATGGAGGCAGAAGCAGGAGAGTCTTTTGAGGTGGAGCCCAGCCTGGGCTACAGGGTGAGCACCTGTCTGAAACCCAACAGAAAACCCTCAGAAAAAGAAACAACCGAGGAAGACTTACATTCTCTGGTTCCAAATTGGTCTAAAAGCAAGCATCAGGACTCATCCTCATGGTTGGCAGACAGACACCGAGGAGAAATGGGGAAATGGGTGCACATTTTTCTTGTTGATAGGTGTGTTTTTATGGAGTGCTCAGACTGAGCAATGGGAAAAAAAGATACTTCAGCACAATGATGTGCCCCCTAGGCAGGGAGATATAAATGGATAACAACCGGATGGTTCACACCTTGAATGTGAGTGGGTCTTGTGGTAGGAATGTAACTCCCAAGGACATTTTACACCATGCCCTAAGCAGCTGCCACAGACTCCCTTTGCTGGCTGATAAGGAAGCTGGTCTATGTGGGAAGCTCAGGAAACAAGGATCGGTCGGTCAGGAGCCTGTAGGAGTAGAGTGGCTTGTGACCAGCTGGGCCCTTGCAAGGAAATGGATTCTTTGTTGGTGTCTTAGAGTTTTATTGTTGTGAAGAGATACCTGGACCGTGGCAACTCTTAAAAAGGAAAACTGTTGGACACTCCTGGGTCCCCTGCAGTGTTTGACCCCTGCTAAAGTCCTGCTGATGCTTGTAGAAGCCTTTTGTACCTAACAAGGGAACATGCTGGCCCTGTAGCGACACACCTGGGCATACACCTGGGTGATGGACCTTTCGTTCCTGTCTTTTGTTCTCAGTCTTTGTTCCTGGGACTTAGGCTGGTCTTCCTGGCTTTCTCCCCAGAAAATTTGGGGCACGTGTTCGGTCTTTCGTTCCTGAAGCCTTAAGCTGGGTTTTCCCACTCTGCTTCCTGGGATTTTCCACCTGGTGAACTTGAGGTATATATTCGGTGAATAAAGTTACATATTTGGCATTCTCATGACGAGAATGCCCTGAATATGTGTGTTTTTAATCCTGAAGGCTAACGCCCTGTTCTCGGTGCTGTGTTGGTATGGGCATCCACAGAAAACATTTAATTTGGGCTAGGCTGCTGATGGGTCCTGACAGGGGAAACAAGGCAGGAACAGCTAGGAATGAATGAGACCTCAGGCACTGGTGAGTGTGGCGAAAACCGACTCTCAGGAGACAGCTTCAGTGAGATGGCTCATTTAGTGGGGTGGGGCAAATGCTATTAAAACCTTTGAGGGGGTAGGGGCTTTATGATGAGTGTTGTACATCATTAGCCGGGGCCAGAGTGCTGGGGATGTCTCATTTGCATAAGGGGAGAGGAAGTTTAACCTGACTACTGGGCTATGTGACCTCCTTGGGATGGAGGTAGGGCATGGGGCTATGTGCAGGGAGGGCACACAGGTATGGGGCAGACAGGGATTGATCCCTAGGATGAGATATCAGGGATTAGACACCTCTTGACCCTACTCTCGTTCCAGGCCTGTCCTCCATGACTCCATGGCTTCCCGACTGGCTTCCAGTTTCATTCATTATCATCATGACAAGCAAAGAGCTTGGCAACGTCTAGACAGACATGCTGCTGGCGAAGGAGCTGAAAACTCTATATATTGATCCACGGCAGCGGAAAGTGACTGCATGCCACACTGGGTGTAGCTTGAGCATCTGAGATCTCAAAGCCCACACCCTAGGGACACACTTCCTCTAACAAGGCCACACCTTCTAACAGTGCCACTCCCTACGGCCAAGCATTCAAACACATGAGTCTGTGGGAGCCATTCCTATCAAACCATCACCATTGGCAAGTCTCAGCAGTGAACACCACATGGTCACACCCTGGTGGTGGCCTCGGCGAGGCTCTGCAGTCACTCAAACTCCTGACCCCAGGAACTAAAATGTCAAGTGTGTGTTTATCAAGCAAATAAGACCAGTCATTCATGATATGGCACAGAAAACCAATTTAATCCATACGCCGAACAAAATAGGAACGTCTCCTTCGTTTCAGAGCAGAAAGAGCTCAAGATGGCGCATATGCCTAATGTAAAACTTACAGAAGGGGTCGGGGATTTAGCTCAGTGGTAGAATGCTTGCCTAGGAAGCGCAAGGCCCTGGGTTCGGTCCCCAGCTCCGAAAAAAAGAACCAAAAAAAAAAAAAAAAAAAAAACCTTACAGAAGACAAAATCCCTGAGTGCTGACCCAGATGAGCAGGTGTGGTCCAAGATGGGCACCATGGTGAGGTGGAACAGAAAGTACCAGTGCTATACAGTGGCGCTCAACCATACTGTGACATTTCCTCAAGTGGTATTGTGTGGCCGCAGCCCTGGCTCCAGAACCTCTGATGGTATCTCCAGTCCCTCCTGGTCCCCTCCTTCCAGCTTCTGTATCCCTATGTACTCACTCTGGCCCCACCTGGGGCCTTCCTGGTTGGCTGACCCACCTTGGCATGCATTTCATGTACGGTTCAGCAGCCTTGATCTGGTCACTTTCCACCTTTGTGCATGGCCAATCAACAGCCACTTCCTGGTAGTGTAGCTCAGTGGTGGAGTGTAAGAGGAACAGCTCAGAATACGCTTTGGAGAAACCAGGATGGCCAATCACATGGACCTATTTTCTTCAATGGAAGGAGATGAATGACGTCTGGTCACCTGGAATACTAGCGTAAAAGTGGTCAGCGAACCTGGTGATCTTTCTGCTCTTCTATGAGCCAGCCTTCCTGAACCCACAACATCCTGAGCCTTGTCTCTCGAGTGACTGGAGCACACCCCTATGAAAGAGGCTCCATGTACTTTGCATTCTCCACCAATAGAATCTTTCCTTAGGTTCATCACAGATCCTTCTCTAGACCCCTAGCCCTGAGCTCCGCTTATCAGCCAATAGAATTCATCCTTATTGTAAAGGTGACAGGTCACAAGTTCTACTATGTTTAGATGTGTAAAGAAAATAAACCATAGGGTCAGTCCCTGGAGGTGTTGACCCAGTACCTGCCATTTTTATGGCAACTGTTCTGAGCTTTCATTCTTATCACTTCGAAGTTCGCTTTCCAGCAGTGTCTGCAGGACTCCCACCCCGAACAGTGGATTTCTTGCTAATAACCACCTCCCAGTCAAGGCCATGGGAGAAGCCCTGGACTAGATAGGTCTGTGACACACAGGAGCAAGGATTCCTCAAAGTCCTTGCTGCCCTGGGAGCCGGGGGCCACAGGCCAGCAACCCTGTACTAACTGCGTGCCTCCCACCAGACACTTCCACAGGTTACCAAGACTAAGAGCTGAGCTGTGAGCCCACTTGAGAAAAATCCAAGTTAACTGTAAATGCGAATATTGGAGTAGGAACAGAGTGTGGAAAGCTGAGGCCCGCCCTTCCCAACGAGATCCCCAGGGAAACAGGCATCCCAGCCTGGAGTCATCACTGACAAACAGAGCCCTTGGACCTCCAGGTGGACTAAATAATTCCCAAGGGTTTGCGTGTGAGAGAGCCATAAGGACCGAGATGGCCCTTTTAAGGAAACCGATGAAATGGTGGTCTGCATTGAGCAATATATAAAGGAGGTTGTAAAGAGGATTACTAAAAGTGAAGCAGGGGTGAGTGGAGGATGCTGGGTACTGAAGAAGGGAGGTACATAGCCTCACTGAGCCTGCCTCAGACACAATGACCACACTGAGTGTTTGCACAAACCGTCACAACCATGGATCTGTCTTCCCTTTGCTCATCCAAGGCTTTGTCTACCAAGTTCAGTGCAAGCATTAGTTGAGGTCAGGGGAAGAGTGGGCTGGAGACAAGAGTTTTTCAAAGTTCAAACATGACACTATTTAACAATATCAATATAGCTGTAAAGTAGTTTTTTCCTCCCAGCCACTTAGTTCCCATCAGCAACCACTCTGAGATTAATTATCAATAAATTCCTTGGCCACAGCTGACTCATTCCCTGACTAGCTCCTAACTCATTTAACCCATTCAAACTATTCTATGTTTACCACTTGGTTGCTTACCTTTCCTTCAGTCCTGGCCTGCTTCTTCTTTGGTGTTTCCTCAGTGTCCCCCCTCAACCCACTCCCCGCATCTCTCCCAAATCTCTCTTTATTCTATCCTGAGGGCTCATTTAGGTCATCTACCCTATCTGTCCCCTTAGCCCCTCAGCATCTCTGAAGTGCTCTGAAGTCCTCTGAAGAATTTCTCCGGTGCCTCTCAGTGTCTCCTTTTATTCTCTCACCATTTCCCAGAATCCTCTCTTCCTGCCATTGTCCCATTTCTTTTTTCTTTTCTTTTTTTTTTTTTTTTTTTGGTTCTTTTTTTCGGAGCTGGGGACCGAACCCAGGGCCTTGCACTTCCTAGGCAAGCGCTCTACCACTGAGCTAAATCCCCAACCCCCATTGTCCCATTTCTTG
This sequence comes from Rattus norvegicus, assembly GCF_021556685.1. Lineage (NCBI taxonomy): Eukaryota > Metazoa > Chordata > Mammalia > Rodentia > Muridae > Rattus > Rattus norvegicus. The sequence goes on from NC_141552.1 coordinate 34,799,110, forward strand.
CCCCAGCTCGTTGGCCATCAGATTTTTTATTGACAGGTGATGCCTATAAGAGATTGTCTCTACAGAGAGCCCTCTGGATCACCAAGAGATGGCTCAGCAGCTGAGAGCAGCGCTCATCTTCCAGAGGACCTGAGTTCAGTTCTCACCACCCCCAGCAAGGAGCCCAGAACTGCCTGTTAACTTCAGCTTTGGGGGATCTGATGCCCTCTTCTGACTTCATGGAAATCTAACACATTTTGATTCTGTACTCCTATGTGCACGTCAATATTTTCATTAAACTAGAAATCAAGAACAAAGATCTCTAACATATGAAATGAGAGGAGAGCCAAACAAGGTATTTTGTCACAGTGCCCAGCTCAGTGTCACCTTAGGCACAGAGGAGGTAGCGGTGGGGCACCCCAGCTTCATAGGAAGCCTCGGGGATGATCCGGGTGTTGAGGGGAACCTCTGAGAACAGATGGGGACAGAAGCTTGTCTTTGTTGTTGAGAAATGAATGCTGGGAGCAAGGACATTGCAGAAGGGCTTCAAAGGACCAAGTTTGGTGCTGGAAGAGTAGTATTTCCCATGAACACCTGCCAACTTATATCACCCTGTCTCCTGGCCCAATATTGTTGGTGGGTCTGGGAGTAACAGGCACTAATACTGCCTGAGTCCAGTTGGGACAAGTGATAAGGACAACCAGAGACATGAGGGGTTTCATCCTGGAAGGCTCCCTAGAGGAGGAACATGGGGGAGGAGGAATAGATTGAATACAAGCCCAGAGATGAAGGTATGTAAAGGGGGACAGCCTGTGTCCTCCAGCCTGTGTCCATCTGTCTTTGTGGAAGAATGGCTTATGTCTCAAACAAATCAGCATGTGTGGTGATAATGGAGGAGTACAAAGAAGACTCTGTGGGCACACAATTCAGTCAGAAGAGCGATGGCCAGGGTATCCAGTGCTATGTAACAAAAATTCCCCCAAAGGTAGCAGTCAAAACCATTATTAGCTCTTTTTCAAAAGTATTTACTGATTTTTATTTCATGTGTATGGGTATTTTGCTTTGTGGGCATTGCCCTTGAAGGCCAGAAAGAGTGTGAGATTCCCTGGAACTGGAGCTACAAACAATTGTGAGCTGCCATGTGGATGCTGGGATTGAACCCAAGTCCTCTGAAGAATCAGCTAGTGCTCTTAATACTTCCCAGCCCTACCGTTAGCTCTTATGGGTTCTATGGGTCAGAAACACAGGAAGAGCACAGTCAGACTAGCCTGGTCTGTTATGTCTGGGACTCCACAGGGATTTGAAGGCAAGGTTCTGAGCTTTTGCTCCTATAGGACTGGGCTGAGTTGTCAGAAGCTGGAGTCCGCCAGGTACCAAGAAAGTCTTCTAGGCAGTGGGAAAAGTTGAGAACACCTGAAGTGGGAGAGAAGCGGGCCCAGTTGCACACCCATGGGAAGACTGGTGTTTCAGAATGAGGTTGTGCAAGACCTGCAGGCCATAGTGTATGACACCTGGGGCCTGAGGATTCTATGAAGTGAATTGATCAGGTAGTTACTTGTTATTTCTTTTTTAATGTAATTAAATTATTAACTCTTTTTTCCTTCCTTCTCTCTCCTTCCCTCTCTCCCTCCTGCTCTCCCTCTTGCCTTCTTTTCTTCCTTCCTTTTGCAGAACCCAGAGCCTCACAGGTGCCTCAGGAAACACATACACCCAGCCCATTGAGAACAGAAATCAGAGTGGACAAAACCGAATGTTGGTAACCATGACCTCAGCATCACAATTAAAATACAGTTTCTTTAAAAGTCAATATGGTGGTGAAAAGCTCTCAGGGAGAACTTTCCCTCGGGATGGAGACCCTCCAACTCTAAAGACCAGACCGAGACACCACAGGATGCAATCAGCAAGAGGATTTGGTTTATTGTCGGGATACACAGGCACAGGCACCTGCGGGCGCTTCAGTCACTCGGGGGACTGGCGCGCCCCACGGAACCAAGAATGGGCTTTTTATAGGATTTTGGGGAGCAGAAGCAAGCATACAGAAGCAGATGTATGGTTACAGGGATATAATTGGTGGATTCTAATATGGCAAGGGTTTAGCCCGGGGGCAAGTTTCCTAGCTACCTTCCTGAAACATAACGGCTGACTCGGCCCCCCAAGGTTTCAGCCCGGGGGCAAGTTTCTTAGCTACCTTCTTGGAACATAACGACTGACTCGGCCCCCCACCAGGGTGTGGGACCCCCCCCCCGGGGGGCTTTTTTTCATTGTCAGGTGCTCAACCGAAGTCGTCCTGTTGCCAGGCCTTCAACCAAACACATCCTGCTTGGCAGCCGCTTTGTACTCAGTGTTTTAACCTTTCTCTGAACCAGTCATCTTAAGTACAGCCTTGCAAAATGGCGTTACTGCTGCTAAGCTGGGGTCTTTCATTGGCACATATCTAAATCCCTACATATGGGAGGACGACGAAGGAGAAACACGAGTTGAAGGCCAGCTTGGGCCACATAGCAAGATTCTGTTCCTAAATGACTAAATCCAGTCAAACCCCACAGAGCATATGATTTCAGAATAACTTCTGCCATCTGCTGAAGGTTAAAATGCAGAGAGGAAGTGGGGCTAAGCAAACTTTCAACTCGTTTAGAAATTATCACAAAGGACAAAATTGTGTTTTCACTGAGATATAGTCCACTGGAATCACCATATTGATCACACACACACACACACACACACACACACACACACACACGTATCGGTAAAAGGAGATCTTTTTTTAAAAGGCAAAAGGAGGGCTAATCAGACACATGAAACTCATCACCTATCTACTTCTTCACCACACAATGGTTCAAACTACACAAGCAGGTCTTCTAAGACATTCCTTCTGGACTGCGCAGAGAACGGATTGATCAGGAGAGACAGGTCTCAGGCTGTCTCTGAGGACTTCTGCCTAGAGAACATAACAGCCACTCACTTCTCCCTTGAACTTAAGGAAGGTCACAGATGAAGACAGATACATGAGTTTGTGCTGGGGGCTGACCCTATGTGGCGATTTGAATGAGCTCTCACAGGTTTGTGAGTCTGTGAGCAATTGGTGCATGGTTGCTAATTCTGCTCCGGGAGATTATAGGACTTTTAGGACATGGAGAGTGAAAGACCCCAGCTTAGCAGCAGTAACGCCATTTTGCAAGGCTGTACTTAAGATGACTGGTTCAGGGAAAGGTTAGAACACTGAGTACACAGCGGCTGCCAAGCAGGATGTGTTTGGTTGAAGGCCTGGCAACAGGACGACTTCGGTTGAACACCTGACAATGAAAAAAGCCCCGGGAGAGGTCCCACACCCTGGTGGGGGGCCGAGTCAGACGTTATGTTCCAAGAAGGTAGCTAAGAAACTTGCCCCCGGGCTGAACCCTTGGGGGGCCGAGTCAGTCGTTATGTTCCAGGAAGGTAGCTAGGAAACTTGCCCCCGGGCTAAACCCTTGCCATATTAGAATCCACCAATTATATCCCTGTAACCATGCATCTGCTTCTGTATGCTTGCTTCTGCTCCCCAAAATCCTATAAAAGCCCATCCTTGGTTCCGTGGGGCGCGCCAGTCCCCCGAGTGACTGTAGCGCCCGCAGGTGCCTGTGCCTGTGTATCCCGACAATAAACCAAATCCTCTTGCTGATTGCATCCTGTGGTGTCTCGGTCTGGTCTTTAGAGTTAGAGGGTCTCCATCCCGAGGGAAAGTTCTCCCTGAGAGCTTTTCATTTGGTGCATTGGCCGGGAAAGGAGATCCTCCACCCAGGGACCACCGACCACCCACTGGGAGGTAAGCCGGCCGGCGTCTGTCTGTCTGTCTGATTTTGTCTCGTTCTGCCTTATTCTGTCTGTTCTGTGAGCGCTCAGCCAAGTCTGTTCTGTGAGCGCTCAGCCAGGTCTGTTCTGTGAGCGCTCAGCCAGGTCTGTTCTGTGAGTGCTCAGCCAGGTTCTGTGAGCGCTCAGCCAGGTCTGTTCTGTGAGCGCTCAGCCAGGTTGTTTGGAATTTGGGCGGGATGAAGAAGGAGCTGACGAGCTCGGACTTCTCGCCCCGCAGCCCTGGAAGACGTTCCAAGGGTGTTAGGGGCCCGACTTTTCGGGGCCCAATCTGGGAGAGGAGAAAGATCCGGACTAACGGCACCTCTGTCTGTATTTTTGGCTTTCAGAGGGCCCCGGACCTTTGCCACCTCCATCTGACTTTTTGCTTTCAGTTTGGTACCAAAGCCGTGCAGCACGCCTGTCTGTTGTTTGTTTGACTGTTGGTGTTGTTTGTTTTCTCTGTGTTCTAATCTTCCTTAGAACTAACATGGGACAGTCCCTAACAATGCCCCTAAGTCTCACTCTTGATCATTGAGAAGACGTCCACGACCGGGCACACAACCAGTCCGTCGAGGTTAAAAAAAAAAAAAAAGGCTGTATGACAGACTCTCTGCACATCCGAGTGGCCCACTTTCGGAGCGGGATGGCCAGTAAATGGCACATTTAATAAGATCATTATTTTACAGGTTAAAGATCGGGTCGTCCACGGACATCCTGACCAGGTTTCTTATATTATCACTTGAGAGAGTCTCGCCTTAATCCCCCCCCCGGGCGGAACCCTTCGTGGACCCGAATTGGCCTCCCCTCAACCCCCAGCCTGTCCCCTCGGCCCCGCCCGGTCTGCCGGCCACGTCTTCCTCTCTCTACCTTTGTGAAATCAGAGCCTTCTAAGAAACCTGTCCTCCCGGCAGACCCAAACTCCCCTCTCATAGATCTTCTCTCTGACAGGCCCGGCTGAAACGGAGGAGACAGAGCCGCCGGCCAGATCAGTTGCCGGGCCACAGTCTGATAAGGGTTTCTCCCCTGTCGCAGGGAGATTGCGCAATAAGCGCGAGGTGATGCCAGATTCAACCTCCCAGGCTTTCCCACTTAGACAGGGAACCGGTGGCCAGACCCAATACTGGCCGTTTTCAGCAGCTGACATTTACAATTGGAAACAACACAACCCTTCTTTCTCCAAAGATCCGGTGGCACTCACCGACCTAATAGAATCTGTTTTACTTACCCACCAGCCTACTTGGGATGACTGCCAACAGCTCTTACAGGCCCTCTTAACCTCAGAAAAAAAACAAAGAGTGTTCCTAGAGGCCAGAAAACATGTTCTGGGAGATGATGGGCGTCCCACCCAGCTGCCTGAGGACCAAACTGGGATTTTAATACAGCTGAAGGTAAGGGACACCTACGCCTTTATCGCCAGTTGCTTCTAGCGGGTCTCCAAGGGGCTATACGATGCCCTACTAATTTGGCTCAGGTAAAACAGGTATTACAGGAAGCAGGGGAAACTCCCTCCGCCTTTCTAGAGAGACTTAAGGAGGCCTACCGTATGTACACTCCCTATGACCCAGATGACCCAGGACAAATGACGAGTGTCTCTATGTCCTTCATCTGGCAGGCTGCTCCAGATATCAGGACTAAGTTACAGAGGTTAGAAAATTTGCAGGGCTATACATTACAGGATTTACTTAAAGAAGCTGAAAAGATTTTTAATAAGAGAGAGAATTGAGTCGAATCTTGGCCGCCGTAGTTCAGGGCCAAGAAAGGAAGGGAGATAGGGAGGAGCTCGAAAGGGGCTGAAGCTGGATAAAGATCAATGTGCCTATTACAAAGAGAAAGGGCACTGGGCCAGAGAGTGCCCCAAGAAGCCTGGCGGACCCCGAAAGCCTCGACCACGAACCTCCCTCTTGGCTCTAGATAAAGATTAGGGAGGTCAGGGCCAGGAGCCCCCCCCTGAGCCCAGGGTAACGCTTAAAGTTGGGGGGCAGCCGGTTACTTTCCTGGTAGACACAGGAGCCCAGCATTCAGTCCTCACTCAAGCTTCAGGACAACTCAGCGACCGGACGGCCTGGGTACAAAGAGCTACTGGTGAGAAACAATACCGATGGACTACGGACCGTCGGGTTCAGCTGGCTACCGGTAAGGTGACCCATTCCTTCTTACATGTTCCGGACTGCCCGTACCCTCTGCTGGGCCGTGACCTGCTCACCAAACTAAAAGCACAAATTAAGAAGGAGGGGCCCAAATAACTGGCCCCCACGGAACTCCCCTTCAAGTTCTAACCCTAAGAACCGGGACAGGACACTGGCTTGGACAGAGACTGGTGGGATGGGGTTGGCGCTCCAACAGCCCCCCTTAATGACAACTCCAGTCTCCATAAAACAATACCCCCTGTCACATAAAGCTTATCAAGGTATAAGGCCTCACATTACGAGGCTTCTAGATCAAGGCATCCTAATCCCCTGCCGGTCGCCTTAGAATACGCCTCTTCTGCCTGTAAGAAACCTGACACTGGAGATTATAGGCCAGTACAAGACTTGAGAAAGGTCAACAAGAGGATAGAAGATATTCATCTGACTGTTCCAAACCCTTACAATTTGCTCCTGACTTTAGGGTTCAACATCCCACCCTCATACTCCTGCAAACCTTTTGAACTGTTCATCGATGAGAAACAGGGGTATGCTAAAGGGGTCCTAACACAAAGGTTGGGACCCTAGAAACGCCCTGTGGCCTACCTGTCTAAGAAATTGGACCCTGTGGCCTCCGGCTGGCCACCGTGCCTAAAGATGGTGGCTGCTATTGCTGTCCTGATCAAGGACGCTAGAAAATTGACTTTGAGACAGCCACTCACCATCCTAGCACCCCACGCAGTGGAGGCCTTGGTAAAGCAGCTCCCAGACCGCTGGCTCTCTAATTCTCGCACCAAGCCTTGTTACTAGATGCAGAACGGGTTCAGTTTGGGCCCGTAGTCGCCCTCAATCCTGCCACCTTGCTTCCTCTACCAGAGGAGACAAAACAGCATGACTGCCTACAAATCCTCACAGAAGTACATGGAACCAGGCCGGACCTATCGGACCAGCCTCTTCAGAATGCTGACCACACATGGTACACGGATGACAACAGCTTCTTGGCAGAGGGAGAGCAAAAGGCTGGAGCTGCGGTCACTACGGAGGACAAAGTGATTTGGGCGAAAGCCCTGCCTGCTGGTACCTCCGCACAACGGGCTGAACTCATTGCCTTGACTCAGGCGCTCAAGATGACAAAAGGTAAGAGGCTAAATATATATACAGACAGCCGTTATGCCTTTGCCACGACACACATCCACGGGGAGATCTACCGGAGGTGGGGGCTGCTCACATCTGAGGGTAAAGATATGGCTAAAATTCTGGCCCTCTTAGAAGCCCTATTCTTGCCCAAAAGACTGAGTATTATATATTGTCCAGGACACCAGAAAGGGCACAACCCAGAGGCACGAAGAAACCGGCTGGCCGATGCCACGGCGCGAGAAGCGGCCATGAGCAAACAAATCTTGCCCTTAAATAGCCCAGACCAACCCATGCCCCCACCAGTGGGACAAACTAGTTGGGTTTACGCCCATGAGGACATAGAGCTCCTAGAAAAAAATGGGGGCCATCTACCACCCTCAACTAAAACAGTGGGTCTACAAAGGACTTTTAAATTGATCTCCTTTTTACATAAGAAGATAAAAACCTTACTAGATCGAGAAGAGATAAATCTGTGTTTTTTTTTAAATCGGGACAAAGCGATACAAAAGGTAACTGAGAGTTACAAAGCGTGCGCTCAGGTTAACCCGGGAAAGACCATGATTGGACAAGGAGTTCGTCCTAGGGGACACCGTCCCGACATCCATTGGAAAATTGATTTTACTGAAATTAAACCAGGTACAAAAATGGTCACCAAGAAGCTCCTCGAGGAAATCTTTCCCAGATATGACATGCCTCAAGCGTTGGGGTCAGACAACGGGCCCGCTTTCGTCTCCCAAGTAAGTCAGTTGGTGGCCAAATTGCTGGGGATTGATTGAAAATTCTATAGACCCCAGAGTTCAGGTCAGGTAGAACACATGAATAGAACAATTAAGGAGACTTTATCCAAACTTACGCTTGCAACTGGCTCAAAGGATTGGGTGGCCCTCCTTCCCCTAGTTCTATATCGGGCCCGGAATACCCCGGGCCCCCATGGTCTAACTCCTTTTGAAATAATGTATGGAACACCACCCCCATTTGTCCATTTCTTTGATTCAAACATTGCTGATTTTGTTGACAGCCCTTCTCTGAGGGCCCATTTACAGGCCCTACAGATTGTGCAGAGAGACGTCTAGAGACCTTTGGCCGCTGCTTACCAGGACGAGCTTGAACATCCGGTGGTGCCACACCCGTTCCAGATTAGAGACACCGTGTGGGTGCACAGACACCAGACCAAAAATCTCGAGCCACGATAAAAAGGACCCTACACCGTCCTCCTGACTACCCCGACCGCCCTAAAGGTAGACGGAGTCGCGGCTTAGATCCACACATCACACGTCAAGACAGTCCGGTCTAAAGAATTACAACACTACACCCCAGACATAGAGAGTTCAACACACTCCAAACCCCTTAAAGTTAAAACTCCTACGTGGCTCCTCCTAGTCCTTTTGTGGCCTAGAGTCAGTGGGGGAATAAGCCCCCACCAGACAAAAATTTCTTGACCAAGTCGAGTGAAAGATTTCACTCAAAGTTAACAAAAAAAAAAATGAGAGAATAAAAGACCCCAGCTTAACAACAGTAACGCCATTTTACAAGGCTATACTTAAGATGACTGGTTCAGGGAAAGGTTAGAACACTGAGTACACAGCGGCTGCCAAGCAAGATGTGTTTGGTTGAAGGCCTGGCAACAGGACGACTTCGGTTAAACACCTGACAATAAAAAAAGCCCCGGGAGAGGTCCCACACCCTGGTGGGGGGCCGAGTCAGCCGTTATGTTCCAAGAAGGTAGCTAAGAAACTTGCCCCCGGGCTAAACCCTTGGGGGGCCGAGTCAGTCGTTATGTTCCAGAAAGGTAGCTAAGAAACTTGCCCCCGGGCTAAACCCTTGCCATATTAGAATCCACCAATTATATCCCTATAACCATACATCTGCTTCTATATGCTTGCTTCTGCTCCCCAAAATCCTATAAAAGCCCATCCTTGGTTCCGTGGGGCGCGCCAGTCCCCCGAGTGACTGTAGCGCCCACAGGTGCCTGTGCCTGTGTATCCCGACAATAAACCAAATCCTCTTGCTGATTACATCCTGTGGTGTCTCGGTCTGGTCTTTAGAGTTAGAGGGTCTCCATCCCGAGAAAAAGTTCTCCCTGAGAACTTTTCAGAGAGTTGCTGCGATGTTACTGGCGTTAGACTGAGTTTGTAGCTTAGGCTGGAGTAACGGTAAGAGAACTATTGCTCTTGCTAAGGACTCGGGTTCAGGTCTCAGCATCCACACAGTGGTTCACAACCATCTGTAACTGAAGTTGCAGGGGATCAAATGCACGGAGCCATATTGGATTTGGGCCTAGCCGCTTTTTGACGGCATGGCTCAAAGTGACTAGGTGACTCTGGGCTGTTTGGCCACAGAGACTCACCCCTAAGATGACTGCCTTAAGTCTTAAGATTGTTGAATGAAAGCCTCTCCCATGAATTTACGGCACAGGAGTATAACATTCAAGGGATGCCTCAGCTCGAGCAGATACCAGTTATCTCCTCAGTCTACACCACCTGACCTCATCACCTGACCTCTTTGCCTCCAGCTATCACTGCCTATATCCTCATCTCCCCCTCCTTCATGTTTCACAAAGGTCACTCCCCCTACCTGAAAGCCTTAAAAGCTGTAACGTTCATCCCAATAAACGAGACCTTGACAACAGAACTTTTGCTTGGTCTCCTTCTCTTCACCCCCATTTTGGCCCACAGGTAGAAAGCCTCTTCGGGACCCTGAATAACTGGGTCCCCACTGGCGGGGACAATCAAATGCCCTAGTATGACAAGGCACACACAGTACACATGCATGCATGCAGGCAAAACATGTAACGTCAAATAAATCTGAAAAAAAAACTGTTTAAAAAGAGTTTGTAACTTCACCCTACTTCCAGTCTGTTATGTTTCCTATTTGTAGTGGAAATGTGGTATCTCAGGTCCCTGCTCCTGCAGCAATGTCTCCCCACCATTGGGGACTTCCCTCTATATCCATAACCCTTTCAGTCAGGGCATTTTTAAAAAATTATCTATTATTTGTATTCTGTGTGCATTGCTGTTTCATCTGCATTTATGTTTGTGTGAGGGCATCAGATCTTGGAGTCACAGGCAGTTAGGAGCTGGCATGTGGGTGCTAGGAGTTGAACCCCAGATCCTCTGGAAGAGCAGTCAGTGCTCTTAACACCGAGCCACTCTCCAGCCCCTGGTCCTGGCATTTTAACCCAGCAACAGCAAAGCAACTGATACAGAAAGTCATACCAGTGTTGGTTCTAGACAAATGGGATCATAAAGGCAAATTGCTTTTAATTTAATTTAATTTAGTTAATTAATTATTTATTTTGAGACAGGATCTCTCAGATAGCCCTGGCTGCCCTGGAACTCACTCTGTAAACCAAGTCTAACCTTGAACTCAGAGATCCACATGCCTCTGCCTCCTGCGTGCTGGGATTAAAGGTGTGTGCAGACACTGCCTGGCAACCACCTCTTTTAAGTCTCCTATTTGGTACAGTCTCCTGCTATATCAGATGTGGTGTCCCGACTTGAGCAGGTTAACACACCTCCTGGTACATGGTTTGCCGTTGTTAATCTAGCAGACGGTACCTGTCCACAAGGTACCATAAGTAATGCTCTTGGATGCCAAAGCCAGCAACACACTTTCCAGGTGACCCCAAGGACACATTAACATTCCAGTCTCATGTCATAACTTGTTCAAAGGGATCCTGATCATTTGTCTCTTCTACAAGATGTCAATTGAGGGGCTGGAGAAAGGGCTCAGCTGCTCTTCCAAAGGTCCCGAGTTCAATACCCAGCAACCACATGGTGGCTCACAACCATCTGTAACGGGATCTGATGCCATCTTCTGGTGTGTGTGGAGACAGCAACAGTGTACTCAACATAAAAAAAATACATTTAAAAAACTGTCATATTGGGGTGGGGGATTTAGCTCAGTGGTAGAGCGCTTGCCTAGGAAGCGCAAGGCCTGGGTTCGGTCCCCAGCTCCGGAAAAAAAAAAAAAAAAAGAACAAAAAGAAAAAAAAAAACAAAACTGTCATATTGGTCCATTGTACTGATCACGTTGTGTTGATTGGACCAAGTGAGCAGGAGATAGCAACCATTTTGGATTTTTTGTTAATACATACGCCCCAGAGGAGGGCTGTGCTAACTAGTATTGTGTCACATGATACAAGATAATCTTGTGTCATAAGAAAGGAGGGAGCTTCAATTGAGAAAAATGCCTTTGGGGTTGGGGATTTAGCTCAGTGGTAGAGCGCCTGCCTAGCAAGCGCAAGGCCCTGGGTTCGGTCCTCAGCTCCAGAAAAAAAGAAAAAAGAAAAAAGAAAAAAAGAGAAAAATGCCTTCGTAAGATCATGCTGTCGGTAAGCCTGTAGGGTATTTTCTTAAACTTTGATTGATGTGGGAGGCCCCCCCAGTTCATGGTGGATGGGGCCATCCCTCTGCTGGTGTTCCTGCGTTCAATAGGTAATCATGCTGAACAAGCCGTGGGGAGCAAGCCAATAAGCAGCACCCTTCCGTGACCTCTGCAGCAGATCCTGCCCACAGATTCCTTCCCTAAGTTCCTGTCCTGGCTTCCCTTGATGATGAGCTGGGATGTATGAACCAAATAAATCCTTTCCTCCCCAAGTTGCTCTGGCCATGGTGTTTCATCACAGCAATAGTGACCCTAAACTAAGACAATGGGAAGTAAATCCAACCAAAATTCCAGGTCCTCTGCCTCAGTGTAGTTTCTAGGACTCCTGTGCTATGGGGCTTGCAGAGATATTCCTCCTCCTCTTCCTCCTCCTCCTCCTCCTCTTCCTCCTCCTCCTTCTCCTCTTCCTCCTCCTCCTTCTCCTCTTCTTCCTCCTCTTCTTTCTCCTCTTCCTCCTCCTCCTCCTCCTCCTCCTCCTCCTCTTCCTCCTCCTCTTCCTCCTTCTCCTCCTCCTCCTCCTTCTCCTTCTCCTCTTCCTCCTCCTCCTCCTTCTCCTCTTCCTCCTTCTCCTTCTCCTCTTCCTCCTCCTCCTCCTTCTCCTCTTCCTCCTCCTCCTCCTTCTCCTCTTCCTCCTCCTCCTCCTCTTCCTCCTTCTCTTCTTCCTCCTCTCCCTCCTCCTCCTTCTCCTCTTCCTCCTCTTCCTCCTCCTTCTCCTCTTCCTCCTCTTCCTCCTCTTCCTCCTCTTCCTCCTCTTCCTCCTTCTCCTCTTTTTAAAAAAAGATTTATTTATTTATTATGTACATGAGTAACTGTCTTCATACATGCTAGACCTCATTACAGATGAAAACCCACCATGTGGTTGTTGGAATTTGAACTCAGGACCTTTGGTAGAGCAGTCAATGCTCTTAACCTCTGAGCCATCTCTCCAGCTCCGAGATATTCCTTCTCAGACAAAGGATAAGTTACTGCGTCTGGCCCCTCACCACCAAGAAAGAAGCACACTGTTTAGTGGATCTGTTTGGATTCTGGAGTGGCGTATGCCTCTCTTGGCTGTGTTACTCCAGTTCAGATACAAAGTGAATTGGAAGACTGCTAGCTGTGAGTGTGGGGCCTGTAACGAAAGCAGGCTCTTCAACAGATCCAGGCTGCTGTGCAGGCTGCCCTACCACTTGGGTCATGGAGCCATCAGACTGGTACTTGAGGTACCAGTGTCAGACAGGGATGCTGTTTGAAGCCTTTGACAGGTAGATCAGTGAAGTGGAAATTTCTGGGTTTGTTTTGTTTTGTTTTGTTTTGTTTTTTTTAACAACTCAGTTGTGTGACGTGATGTTTTTCTGGAAGCTGTCTTGTGGGAGGGTGTGTGATGTTTTGATGAGAACAGACACGAGAGGATGCCTGATGTTGAGAAAGAAACACAAACGGTGAGAAGACACTCTTGCAATCCTATGCTGTGAAATGTTTCTCTGGTCTTTGCTGGTCTTCGCTTCATAGAGAGAAAGGTGTCAAAGAACTTCCCGTGGTGTTCTGACTGATTCTGGCTGATTTTGCTGACTTGGGTCAATTCAGGGGAGCCTTGTTCTTTCTGCTGAATGGATCGTGCCTCTGCTACTAATCCCTGTTTGGTGTTTGCTAGTGAAATGGACTGCTGATATCTGATTTCGAAGAGTGGAATCGTCCAAGGAGCTACTTCTAAACCGGTCCATAACACCTTTTTCCTATTAACCTTTTTTCTCTCTTACCTCCGGTTGTTAGGTTAGAAGGGAGGCTGAAGTGTTTAAGAACCCTAAATAGGGGCTGGAGAGATGGCTCAGCGGTTAAGAGCACCTGACTGCTCTTCCAGAGGTCATGAGTTCAATTCCCAGCAACCACATGGTGGCTCACAACCATCTGTAAAGAGATCTGATGCCCTCTTCTGGTGTGTCTGAAGACAGCTACAGTGTACTTATATATAATAAATAAATAAATTTAAAAAAAAATTAAAAAAAAAAGAACCCTAAATAAACTAGGATTTGAAGGTAAAAAATCTAAGCCTACAGATCCCAAGGCTAGATACCTTTTAGGATTTTGAAGCAAGGCTCTACCATCATCTGTAGATAACTGTCCTCTTGAGTTCTTGGCCTGCGATGGACTTTAGTAGTAACTGAAGGTTTGGTAATGAACCACCAAGTTACCATGTAACCTGAGCTCCCCATCATGAACTGTCTAATACCAGACTCGCCATACAGTAGGACATGACAGCAGTAATCCAGTATCAAATAGAAGTGATATAAATTTGATCAAGCCCAAGGAGGTCCTGAGGGCACAAGCAAGTTACACAAAGAAGTTTTTCAAATGCCTGTGGTTTCTATCCCATTACAATGCTTGTCTGCTGCTAAACATGCACAAGTCACCTCATTGGATGTGCCCTATTATTGGTTGACTAAGGAAGAGAAGACTAGGGCCCAGTTTACTGCTGGTTCTGCACAATACAAGGGCACCATCAAGAAGTAGATGGCTGTAATATTACAACCCTCTTTCTGCGACATCTCCCTGCCTTTCTAGAGCTAGCTCTTTGAGCTAGGGGTATCTTCTAGCCAGCTGTTCAGCACAGTTCTCCCAGTGGATGCCGTGCTTACAGAGAGCACGTCCTTGAAGACTTCCCACTGCAGAACTCACTCACCTCTCCCCTGACTTAAGGGAGGTCACAGGCCTGACCTCTGCGTTGTGGAGATGGAGCGTGTGCAGTAGAATCCCCACATTACATAACTCAGGATATCATCTTGTCCCCTGTCCATAGGTGACAATGTGTTCGGACCTCAATTTCCCCAATGGCAGATAGAAGTGCGGCCTACCTGATCCTGATGGACTCTTCCACCCCATCTGCCCTGATTCCTTGTGCGTGAGCCTGCAGTCCATGATACCAGAAGAGCTGCTGGGTTGAGGCTGTGAGCCTTGCTCGGCTTCAGTAGCCAGGCTCTGCTTCCGACAAAGGCTGTGTTTTCGTGTCTTTCCACACACCCCTACCCAACAAAACCCAACATGCTCTTCCTGGCCACTTGCTTGTCCTCGTAAGCTGCCCATGTGAGTGCTAGGTGCAGACATTTTCCCTATACACCATAGGGATCCTGCTGGCCTAAATCCAACTGAGAGCAGAGGCAGGTCCTAGAAACTGAGAACAGAGAAACACAGGGTGATTCATGCCTCCATTGGACTCTGACCTGAAGGCAATTTTCCCAAAGATGGTGATGCTGGGTGACTTGGGCACTGGCTCTATTCCTGCCTATGACATGTCCTGCACGTACTGAGCAGTAGGTGAACCCCACCCTTTTCTTCCTTGTGAAAAGCATAGCCTAGAGGGACACACTGGCAGGATTTCAGTACCAGGAACTCATGCAGGAACCCTGTCATTTGATGCCAGGTCATGTAGTGGCAAATATTATTTGGGGTTTTTAACCCCACCTTAGATCATTTAGTTCCCAAATAAAAGACACAAACCCTTTATATTTATAACAAGCCTTAAAGCACTAGAGCTGGACGGGGAGCAGCCCTCTATGCTATGTTGTCTACATCCCTGTCAATAATGTGAGATGTCGGAGTTGGGGATTTAGCTCAGTGGTAGAGCGCTTGCCTAGCAAGCCCAAGGCCCTGGGTTCGGTCCCCAGCTCCAAAAAAAAAAGAAAAAAAAAATAATGTGAGATGTCACTTGCCATGTTCCTCCTGGGCTGCTCCTACTCTAACTAGCCAGCCCTCACGGCCACGTACTCATGATCCACCAACCCCATGGTGACCTCTTCCTCTCCCTCTTCTCCTCCTCCCTTGTGGCCTCTGCCTCAGACCCTGATCCTGGGAACTGAAGCCCTGCCTTCCTCTCTTCTGCCCAGCCCAGGTTGTAGACATCTTTATTAACCAATCATGGATAACTTGGGGAAGCAAGGTTTACATGAAAAAGCTGGTATGTGTGAGGTTCTGCTCGCCTTGGAGCGTCCAAGTCTTGAGATACAGTATTTAGCATTTGAATACCTGGCATCATCCGACCAACCCACTACAAGGTCAGCCTGGTTCCCAACTTCATTTATTCAGCATGCAGCTTGAACCAGCCTCAAAATGGTTTTCATTTTCACTTGTGTGAGCCTACACAGGTGCACGTGTGAAGGGGTGCACACACGTCAGTAAGTATATGTGGGGACTGGCAGAGGCTGTCTGGTATCATTCTCCTAAATCTCTGTCATATTCCCTTGATACAGTGTCCACCTGGCTCTATCCCACAGCACTAGGGTTGTAGTTCTGTGCAGCCACATCTGCCTTGTCATGTAGGTGCTGGGGATTCAAACTCAGGTCCTCATGCTTGCCTGCATTAGCAAGCGGCCTTACCTTCTGAGCCATCTTCTAGTTTTGGCACCAATTATTTTGAGAATAATCTAGAGGCTTTCATTATTATTATTATTATTATTATTATTATTATTATTATTATTTAATCTTTTTTTTAATTCTTTTTTTTTGTTGTTGTTGTTTTGTTTTTGGAGCTGGGGACCGAACCCAGGGCCTTGCGCTTGCCAGGCAAGCGCTCTACCACTGAGCTAAATCCCCAACCCCTTTATTTTTTTATAGTCCAGTCGTTATCCCCTTCCCGGTCCACCCTTTGACTGTTCCACATCCCGTACCTCCTCCCCCATCTCCAAGAGGACGTCCCCACTCTACCTCCACCCCATTAGACCTCCCCACGCCCTGGGGCTGTACATCTCTCGAGGGTTAGGTTCATCTTCTCTCACTGAGGCCAGACCAGGCAGCCCTCTGCTGTACATGGGACAGGGACCCCATATCAGCTGGTGTATGCTGCCTGGTTGGTGGCTCAGTGTCTGAGAGATCTTTTAAATAGCCGCTGGGATACGGTTTAAGTCGGCACCCAGTGAAAGCAGCATTACTCCTCTCTATTCACAGTGCAGTAGTCTGGGTGGAGACCTATGTTGCTGCATGACCTTTGCTGGACCCCTGACTTCTCCGAGTAGTGAAGACTGAAGTGGATGTTTCGGCTGCTCTGGGAACCAGATATTAGAGCGTGAGTAAAAGGAACCCAGTGCAGCAAGTGACAAGGAGTGGCCTGATGTCCACATGTACACAGGTGGCTGAATTGTCCTTTGCACTAGGTGGAGCCGTGGCCCTCAGCTCCAAGCCCATACAGGCGGAGCGTCCCCTAGCTGTCTGCCAGCATGTCAGCATGTCACGATGTCAGTAGCTCGCCTTGCTCTTAAAAACCTGAGAGGCAGGCAGGGATGACTCTTCAGAGAACTCAGTATTGGGCAGCTAGCAAAGACTACGCCACTCTGCTTCCTCAGAATGTCTGCGGAAACTGGGTGGGCCTCCTGAGGCCCAGGCAACTCTATCACCCTGGAAAGGGAGTCGTGGCCCCGCCCCTCCTGCTGGGTGCTGGATCCTGGCCAGCCCTGGTTTTTAATATTCTGCTGCTTAATGGGACCCAGATGTTACTTAGGAATCTGATGTCAACAGTGCTCCACGGGCAGTTTGTCATTCCTACTGTGGGAGGACAGAAGCCTCAGATACTCAAACCCAGCAAAGGTTTGGGAATACTTCTGGGGTAGCAAGCTGGGGTTTGTGGGGGGGAGGTTATTAGCTGGCCTAACTTATGGGGTATTATCATGTTTGTGGAATGGCTGGGATCCTATGCAAAGTACTGGCATTATAGATATGTACTGCAGGCCCAGACGCCCTGACTCCTTGTGTTATTAAATGTGTTTTTCATCCGAGGCCTGGTCTCTATCAAGTCGGGAAGTGTCAGACTGGATAGAGCTGGGGAAGAAGAACATCCAGGAGCTGAGAAGAGATGCTCCGTGTTCTCCTGCTTCGTGAATTCTGTGGGTACCATACACACTCTTCCATCCACCCGGGTGTACTTTGAACCAGGCATCCCGACAGCACCCAGGAAACATCCTGGATGGCTGCAAAGCCCACTGTCCTACCCACTCAGAGCAGCTTACAACACAGAAGTCTGCAAAGCAGAGCCTGGGTAGGGCTTGGGAGAAACCACAGTTGCGATCTGGGTCTGGCTGACTCCAGCAATCCTTCTTTCCCCCAGACTCTGACAGATGTGGCTCTGGGAAGGGAGTTAAATCAGAGGTTCTGTCCTGCAGAGACACCAACATGGGAAGGAGAAAAAAGAGAGAAGGTTCCAGAACAAGGATAGAGGGACCAGGAGTTGCCTCTTGTGGGTTGGGGACTGAAACAGAGACAAGATCTTACTGAGTGACAGCCTAGGGCTCTGGAGGAAGCCAAGCATTCTGATTCATAGCAATACGTATTCTCAGGCTGACTCCTGGGTCAAAAAAGAAGAGTGCAAAGAAAGGGGGGAGGCATTTTAAGAGCAACTGTAATTTTTTTTTTTTTTTGGAGCTGGGGACCGAACCCAGGGCCTTGTGCTCTACCACTGAGCTAAATCCCCAACCCCACAACTGTGATCTTTAAATACGGAATTTATTTTATATAAGAATAGTGTGCTGATATACGGTTTCTTTCATTGACATTTAAATTGTAGCTTTGAAGGAGAATGTCCTGTTCTTAGAAAACACAGCTGAAACTATGAGGGATGAGTCAGAGGGCTTTAACTTACTCTCCACGGGCTCTGTAGCTCCACTAATAAAGCCTGTCAAAGAGCAGGCACACTGAGGTACAGAAAACAGCAGGGCACCAACCACTGTTGAGTTCAGACAAGAGATACAAACACACTCATTGCATTACTAGTGCAACCTTGCTCTATGTTTGAAAGTTTCCCAAGCAAAAGGAGAGGAAGAAGACGAAAGGCTTGAGAGCAGGTAGAGAAGTTAAGAAAGAGGAAAAATGGCAGGCCCCACCTCCAAGAGGAAAGGGCCCTGCAGCTGGAGAGGGTGTGAGACAGAGGCTGACAGGGAACTGCCAGGTCAGGGGTGCAGGAGGACTGAGGAAAGAGAGCTGTCTTTCCAGGAGCTCCCCGGTGCCTGCCTGTGTGGAGCCCTGTGGAGCCCTCCTGAGCACTGCAGATGTGAGAAGAGTCCTGCTGAGGGTGGGGAAGGATTTTCCTGGGAAGGCTGAAAGGATCCACAGGGACAGAGCTGACAAGAGCCAGGGGTGCTCTTGCTCCTGTCACAGGGCTCCCCTCTGTGTGGCATTATCTGTTCAGCACCCAAGGAGTAAGCCCCATAGATGCAATGACTATTCATCCTTCATTTTTTATTGCCTGTGGTGATTTGAATACGTTTGGCCCCCAGAGACTCAATTGTTTGAATGCCTGGCCCATGTGGAGCAGCACTACTAGGAAGTGTGGTCTTGTTGGAGGAAGTGAACTTTGAGGTCTCATATGTACACTCTGGGGTGGGGGATGTCCTGTAACCACAACCATGACATGCTTCAGGACACATGCTATCTAAATGTACTTTTGCATCCTCGAACGGAAGGACCTTTAGGAAGCCTGTACAGCATTGGTTCATTGACCATGAGAGTCATTTCAGGGGTTGGGGATTTAGCTCAGTGGTAGAGCACTTGCCTAGCAAGCACAAGGCCCTGAGTTCGGTCCCCAGCTCCGAAAAAAAAAAAAAAGAGAGAGAGTCATTTCAAACAGGAAAGGGAAAGTGAGACAGTTCGTGGGAACCCGTGTCAGCTAAGTAATGTCCTGCAAATCTAATTTAGATTTGCAAAATATTTACTTTTTAAAAAAATGTACCTAAATGTAAAAAAAAAAAAAAAACACCTAGTGATCACTGAAAGGCTGTTATTTCAGGGATCATGTCGGGTTAGAGGTTTTTAATCTTAGTTTTTCTTAGACTTCTTCCCTTTTTTATATTTTTAAATGTTACTTTATTTGTATGAGTGCTTTGCCTACATGTATGGATGTACACCATGCATATGCCTTGTGCCCAAGGAGGGTGGCGAGGGCTTTGGATTACCTGGGATTGGAGATATACATGGTTGTGAGCTGCCTTGAGGGTGCTGGGAATTGAATCTAGGTCCTCTGCAAGAGCAGCAAGAGCTCTTAACCTCCAGAGGTTTTTACTTTTATAACAAAAACAAAACCAACCAACCAACCAAACAAACAAACAAAAAAAACCTTCTTTTTCTTTTGGCTATTGAATACAACTGTAAAAATTTAAATTTAAAAAAAAAGGGAGAAAGAAGGAGTCAGGGGTGGCTGGAGAGATGGCTGTGTGGGAGGAGAGACTGTTCTCAGAGGGCCTAGGTTCAGTCCCCAGTACTCAACATCAGACTCTACCACCTAAATGTTCCCCAAGCTCTCGTAACAGTACCACTTCTAAGTCCAGCTCCTAGGGATATACCTGCATATACCCACACACAAACCCATAATTAAAAATAAAATAAAAGGAGACTGGAGAGATGGCCTCAGTGGTTAAGAGCACTGGCTGCTTTTCCAGAGGACCCTGGTTCAAGTTCCAGAACCAACATGACAGCTCACAACTGTCTATAACTCCAGTTTCAAGGGATCTGATACCCTCACATCTAGGTAATAGATTACAAGACACAGTGCACAAAAACATTAATAAAAAGAAATTCTCTTTAAAAATTTTTAAGGGGGCTGGGGATTTAGCTCAGTGGTAGAGCGCTTACCTAGGAAGCGCAAGGCCCTGGGTTCGGTCCCCAGCTCCGAAAAAAAGAACAAAAAAAAAAAAATTTTTAAATAAAATAAAAGAGAGGAAGGAGGCAGATGAGGAGGGAGGAAAAGGAAACAGGAAACAGCCACAAAGTTCAGAAACAAACAAACACCCATGGCAACTGTGTAAATGCAGGGCATCCTGGGTACCTTCTTGGGGAACAGTGTTGGAGGAGCAGACAGCTGGGATCCCTTGAGGTCTGAATCCTCCAACCCCAACACAGGATGGTCCACTGTGTCAGTGTGTGTGTGTGTATGTGTGTGTCTGTGTATGTGTGTGTCTGTGTATATGTGTGTGTGTGATGGTGTGTGTGTGTTTGTGTGTGTGTTTGTGTGTATATATGTGTGTGGTGTATGTGTGTGTGTGTGTTTGTGTGTGTGTATGTGTGTGTGGTCTATGGGTGTCTGTGTGATGGTGTGTGTGTGTGATGTATGTGTGTGTATGTGTGTGTGTGATGGTGTGTATATGTGTCTGTTGTATATGTGTGTGTTTATGTGTGTGTGTGTGTGTTTGTGTGGCGGTGGTGGTGGTGGAGTATGTGTGTGTGATTTTAACTGATGAATCAGGGGAGAAAGCCCATCATGGCAAAGAAGACATGGCGGTGAGACTAGCTAGCTCTTGTCCATGTTGGGAGGATCCCAAGGATGCTTGCTTGCTTACATCTCTGCAGATCAGAAAGCAGAGACAGACCGTGAAGCGAAGCTGCCTATAACCTTACAGCACCTGTGCTGTTCAGGCACCAAAGCCTCCCTATCTCTCACTGAGCATCAAGACTGAATTCACTGTAGCTTGTTTAGCCTGGCCTTGTCTTGTCTCAAACCATGTGGTCCCCTTTCTGACCACAGCTATCCTAGCATCTTTCCCTGTGCCCTCCCCCCCTTCTTCTCTTTCCTCTCTTCTCTCCCACCTCTCTCCAATTTCTGAATAGCTATTCTCTCTGTGTGTGCTCTCTCGATCTCTCTCTCCTTCAGTTTTCACGTACTAAGTATCTGCCTACCTGTATGTGTGTGCACTGTATGTGTGTGCACTATGTGTGTGCGGTGCCTGGGAAGTCAGAAGAAGGCATTCGGCCCTGTGGAAATGGAGTTGCAGACAGTGATGAGTTTCCATGTGGGTGCTGAAAACTGAACTTGAAATTCTGCAAGAGCAGCCAGCACTCTTAACCACCAAGTCATTTCTCCAGCTACTCCCACCTCTTTGCTCTCACTGAAATCTATGGCATTTTATTGTTTCTTTGATAGAGGGAAGTTCCTCAAATAAAATGGTCATCTTGGTTGGCAACTTCCTCCTCTCTCCTCTTCCTCCTCCTCTTCCTCCTCCTCCTCCTCTTCCTCCTCTCTCCTCTTCCTCTTCCTCCTCCTCCTCTTCCTCCTCTCTCCTTTCTCCTCTTCCTCCTCCTCTTCCTCTTCCTCTTCCTCCTCTTCCTCCTCCTCCTCTTCCTCCTCTCTCCTTTCTCCTCTTCCTCCTCCTCTTCCTCCTCTTCCTCTTCCTCTTCCTCCTCTTCCTCCTCTCCCTCCACTTCCTCCTCTTCCTCTTCCTCCTCTTCCTCTTCCTCCCCCTCCTCCTCCTCTTCCTCCCCCTCCTCCTCCTCTTCCTCCTCTTCCTCCTCCTCTTCCTCCCCCTCCTCCTCCTCCTCTTCCTCCTCCTCTTCCTCCTCCTCCTCCTCTTCCTCCTCTCTCCTCTTCCTTCTCTGAGTCACACTTTGTAGCCTGAAACTCTATGTGCAGCCTAGGCTGGCCTGGAACTCCCAAGCGTTGGGATTATGGCCATGAGTCACCATGCCCACCTCCATTCTCTTTCGTTCCCTTTAGATTGGATTTATTAGGGCAGCGCACATAAGCGCAGGATGCTTGATAGTCCCCTGGCTGTCTGTCAGGCTGGAAAGCCAGAGAATCCAGTATCTGCTCTCTCTGCTCAAGAAGCATCAGAGCGAGAGCAATCAGCCCCACCCAGAAGATGAAGGCTGCAACCCTCTGGAGAGCCGCGGCCATCGATCTGTGCTAAGAGGCTGGAGAACCTGGATGTGACATGTGGGATGATGTCACAGGTGAGGCAAGTACGAGATAGAAGGAGGCCTGTCATTGGACGAGAAGGAAGGATGGGGGGCAGAGAAAAGTTTGAAGCAAGAGGAGGCGACTGGAATGGAAAGGAGGAAGAGACAGGAGGGAGAGGGAGAGAAGCCGTGGCAGGACAATATGGCGGGTGACGTTAAGATTCCACGCTGTACCTTTACAGGTTGTTACGAATGTTTTTAAGGGATGGATGTGTATTGGGCTTTGTATGTTTAGGTGGGCAATTATATCTTATCAGTTGGGTCAAAGGTTTTTGTGTTGTGTGTTCTTTCACGTGCAGATTTAAGTGTAGGAAAGCGTGCTGCGGCTAGAGAGTCTGGGCCGCCACTGAATTGGAATGTTTGCTTCTGGCATAGAAACCTGCCTTGGGAACTAGGTAGGTGGAGAGATTGCTGCCAGCTCAGAGAGAGGCCTTCGACAGTGTGATAGGGGATGGAGCAGAGCGGGTGAGACGCTTTGCTGACTGAGATTATGATATCCAGCAGACATCTTGGGGTACTGCGGTGCCGGACCTAGTGGGGGATAAAAGACTTTTATTTTTTTATATTTTTACAACAGTGACATCCATGGACAACAGCAGCAGCTGCAGGTGCACTCTCAGTGAAAGAGTGGCGGCTTTCTCCTCTTTCACATCCATTCCACCCCAGTTCCCACGCTGTCAGATGGCACTACTCACGTTCAGCCCGGGTCTTCCCTGTCTGGTACTGGCTTCCATGCCAGTCATCTCTAGAAACACCTTCACAGACACACAGAGGAGCGCTTTGGTAACCTCATGACCTCTCTCCAGTCATACTGCAACCAAGAGGAATCATTTCGACAGCCAGACTTGAGGATCAGAGGAGATCGGGTTTCAAAATTGCCTGAGCCTGAGGATGGATTTGGGGATATTTCTTTTTATTTTTGGGAGGGGGGTTCTTTTTTTCAGAGCTGGGGACCGAGCCCAGGGCCTTGCGCTCGTGGGGATATTTCTGAAGCAGAACGAGAGCTGAAAGGAAGAGAAAGGGCCTGTGTATGTATACGCAACCCTCACTCATGCACCATGGGTTCAGAAAATGGAGGCGTCAAATGTATGAGATGAGGCAGTTGCTACCTACAGGACACTGTACAGACTTAAAAGAAGGGTTTGAGGTTACAATAGAAGCATCCTCCATGCAAACCCTTTAGCATTAACCAGTACGGATGCCCTGGAAATGGACAGAGCATACCTACTCTAGGGCGGCTATGTTCCTAACTAAAATTTGGGCATTTGTTTCCAAGAATGAGAGAGTAGCTAGCCCCGTCTACCATAGCTTTTTCCATTAATCATTGCTAAAAGAAGAATGAGTTCATTTGATTGGTCCAACCACCCTCTGGGCTGGATGCTCTTATCCCTGTTTTACAAATGAGTTCACTGTGGCTCAGAGAGGCTGATAGTTCACAGACAACCCTGCGATCCAGGGAGCATCTAGCTCAGTTCAGCTACACGTCCTGCACAGTATCTTTACCCTGAGCTCATGGGTTCTTTCAGCCAATCCTTCAGTGCTCACACAAGAAGTCTGAGGTGCCACAGCTCTGGAGATCCAGAGCCTTCTGCTTCCCAGGCAAGGATTACATCTCGGGTCTTGTAGGAATCTAAGTCTGTGTCAGTGGAGGCCTGGTCCCCATCATTCCCGCTGAGAACTCTGACCTTAACTATTCCTGAAAGCATCCATCCTCACTTCCCTGCAAGTCTCCTTAGGATGCATTTTTCTTTTCTTTTCTTTTCTTTTCTTTCTTTTTTTTTTTTTTTTTTTTTTTTCCGGAGCTGGGGACCGAACCCAGGGCCTTGCGCTTGCTAGGCAAGAGCTCTACCACTGAGCTAAATCCCCAACTGTAGTGCCATATTGGATTTGGGCCTGGCCGCTTTGTAACTGCATGGCCACAGTAAAAGTCATGGGATTGTTGGACAGAGGCCTCTCCCATGTATTTACAGCACAGGAAGAAAAGACCAAGTAGTGAACACCCGATATCTCCACTGCATGACCTCTGCTGAGCCTGGCTGATGCATGTGGAACTGACACACCTGGACCACCCCTGGGTGGTGGTCAATTTACTTCTGCCTTTTACTTCCTCAGCCTTTATCCTTGAGATTTAGGCTGGTCTTCTGGGATTTCTCCCTAATTAATTCAGGTCTCGTAGTTGGTCTTTTGTTACCGAAGTCACGAGCCAGGTAGTCACGAGCCAGGGTTTCCCACTGTGCTTCCCAGATATTTTCTACCTGGAGACTTGGGTATATAAGTGGTGAATAAAGCTACAGGAGACTCTCACTATTCCTCTCACTCTCACTCTTCTTCCTCACTCTCACTCTTCCACTCTCTCTCTCTCTCTTTCTCCCTCTCTTCCTCTCCTGGCTTGACACGATAACCTGTGTGTGTGTGTGTGTGTTTCTTTCATCCTGTAGGCTTTCGCCCGATTCTCGGTACCGTGTCGGTGCTGGCGCCGACACCCAACCCCAGGATGCATTTTTCTACTCAGCTTCCCATGGCTCTTGATCAGGCTTCTGGAGGGGAAGGTGGGCCACTGCCTGAGTCTTCAACTGCATGAGGGGTTGGGGTATGTGTGGACGCTACCAGACCGTGCATGGATCAGGAGGTGCTAGTATTGCTTACTATGTTCTGGGTGTCTTATCCTAATAAACTCTTGTGCCACCTGCTTTCTCCTGCCTGCCTCTGACATGAGCTGCGGGTTGGGACAGAACACCTCCTTTACCAACCATCCCAGTTCGCCCATCAACACCCCCTCATTCTTTACCTCTTAGCATCACCAGGCCTTGATGGAACAGCCACCTGTGCTGACTGTGGGACCAGCCAATGAGAAGGCAGGCAGCAATGAGGTAGGAGGGTCAGGGGAGGAGGCCTGAATTCCCAGAAGCTAACCCACTGCCCATCTGGCCAACTGTGATTGAGGATACAGTTTTCCAGAGTCCTGAGGGGTGGGAGGTCTAACTGGAAAAGGACCTGGTCTCCACTTACAGAATGGAAGCCAGATTAGAGGTTTGGCCTTTCTATCTTGAAAAGGAATAGGGTGGAGCCATTTTCCATCACGTGCCCTAAGGAGGTGGCCACAGTACCATGTTCAGGAATGAGACAGTGAGACCAGACCAGACGGTGAGGAAGTTACCTGGAAAACCCCCAAACCAAATGGCTGGGGATGTCTGGCCAAAAAACAAACACTTCCTCCTGAGACAACACCCCTGATCTACGGGGTGCTGCTTTCTCCAAAGGAGCTACCTAGCCCCGGAAATATTCTTGGTCATGCAGGATAGGAGGTGAATTGAACTCAGCTTGAAGTGGGGAGGAATGCTGGTTCATTTGTCAACTTGATACAAGCTAGAGTCACCTAGGAAGAGGGAAGTCAACTGAGGAACTGCCTCCATCAGATTGATTGATGTGGGAGGGCCCAGCCTACTGTGGGCAGCAAGCTAAGACATGTATGTTTTACAGAAGGCTCATGGGACAGGTCTAAGCTGAACTGCGTGCTCCTTTTGGTTTTAAGTTTTGTATGGGTGTTATATCTGTGACCTCAGATGTGCCTGGAGCCAGAGGTGTCAGATTCCTGACACTGGAGTTTTGATCTGCCGTGTGGCTGCCGAAGGTCAAATCTGGGTCCTCGGGAGGGGCAGACAATGAATGTACTTAACCACTGAGACATCCTGCCCCCTGGATGTGTTCTTGATAGCACTTCTTACATGCCCTGAGCCTGGCCTCTTCTCTGGGTGAAGTGACACATCAGTGAGACAAACAGGAGCATCCGTTGTTCCTCACCAACTGTCTTAGTTTTCTATAATTTAACAAACATCATGACCAAAAGATACTCAGGAGGAAACGATTTATTTGGCCTTAGTAGTCCGTCATGAGGGGAAACCAAGACAAGAATCTGGAGGCAGAAACTGAAGCAGAGACTGTGGAGGAACTCTGCTCACTGGCTTTTTGATCTTTATGGCTCGCTCAGTCGGCTTTCTTATACAGGCCAGGGTACCTGCCTAGGTTCTCACACTTAACACACTGAACCATCTCCTGGTGTCATTAAAGGAAAAGCATTTATTTAGTGTGTTAGAGGAATAGATTTGATTCTTTCTCTTCTTGGGGTTGGGTGGGGGGGGGGCTGTCCTCAAAGCAGGATCCTGGGAATCCAAAGCAGCCTGAGTCACTGAGTGGCTGAAAATGACCTTGAGCTTCTACTCGTCTTGCCTCTGTCTCTCAAGTGCTAGGATTGCAGGTACAAACCATCTTGCCCAGTTTTATGCAGCGCTGTGGATCAAATTCAGAGCTTTGTACAACTGAATTCTACCCATATTATAGATTTCAAAGATGGAAATTTTACAACTCACATTTATATTATGATAACATAGACATTCACTGTAGAGGCATAGAATATTTTTAAGTATTTTTTTAATATAATTTCTTTTCCTGGAGCTTCAAATCACATCCCCACTTCACCACTTGCCTTGGACATTTTGTTCATATAGCCTTAATCTATGTGATATGAATGAGTCAGAAAGAAAGTAATAGGAATTTAGGAACTGGGAGGTTTGTCACTCCAATTCTGTGTGTGTGTGTGTGGAGGCCGTGGAATACCTGAAGGAACTAGCTGATTCGAATTAGGGATATAAAATTATATCCAAAATATACAAAGAACTCAAGAAGTTAGACCGCAGGGAGACAAATAACCCTATTAAAAAATGGGGTTCAGAGCTAAACAAAGAATTCACAGCTGAGGAATGCCAAATGGCTGAGAAACACCTAAAGAAATGTTCAACATCTTTAGTCACAAGGGAAATGCAAATCAAAACAACCCTGAGATTACACCTCACACCAGTGAAAATGGCTAAGATCAAAAACTCAGGTGACAGCAGATGCTGGTGAGGATGTGGAGAAAGAGGAACACTCCTCCATTGTTGGTGGGATTGCAGACTGGTACAACCACTCTGGAAATCAGTCTGGAGGTTCCTCAGAAAATTGGACATTGCACTACCTGAGGGTCCAGCTATACCTCTCCTGGGCATATACCCAAAAGATGCCCCAACATATAACAAAGACACATGCTCCACTATGTTCATAGTAGCCTTATTTATAATAGCCAGAAGCTGGAAAGAACCCAGATGCCCTTCAACAGATGAATGGATACAAAAAATGTGGTACATCTACACAATGGAATATTACTCAGCTATCGAAAACAATGACTTTATGAAATTCATAGGCAAATGGATGGAACTGGAAAATATCATCCTGAGTGAGGTAGCCCAATCACAGAAAAACACACATGGTATGCACTCATTGATAAGTGGCCATTAGCCCAAATGCTTGAATTACCCTAGATGCACAGAACACATGAAACTCAAGAAGGATGACCAAAATGTGAATGCTTCACTTCTTCTTTAAAAGGGGAACAAGAATACCCTTGGAAGGGAATAGGGAGGCAAAGTTTAGAACAGAGGTAGAAGGAACCCATTCAGGGCCTGCCCTACATGTGGCCCATACATATACAGCCACCAAACTAGATAAGATGGATGAAGCAAAGAAGTGCAGGCCGACAGGAGCCGAATGTAGATCTCTCCTGAGAGACACAGCCAGAATACAGCAAATACAGAGGCGAATGCCAGCAGCAAACCACTGAACTGAGAACGGGACCCTCGTTGAAGGAATCTTAGAAAGGACTGAAAGAGCTTGAAAGGGCTCGAGACCCCATATGTACAACAATGCCAAGCAACCAGAGCTTCCAGGGACTAAGCCACTACCTAAAGACTATACATGGACTGACCCTGGACTCTGACCTCATAGGTACCAATGAATATCCTAGTAAGAGCACCAGTGGAAGGGGAAGCCCTTGGTCCTGCCAAGACTGAACCCCCAGTGAACATGATTGTTGTGGGGAGGGCGGCAATGGGGGAGGATGGGGAAGGAAACACCCATAGAGAAGGTGAGGGGGAGGGGTTAGGGGGATATTGGCCCGGAAACCAGGAAGGGGAATAACAATTGAAATGTAAATAAGAAATACCCAAGTTAATAAAGATGAAAAAAAAGTCGATGTTCTAAGATTATCTATCATTCTATGTCTCTTACTAAATCAGTCAGTCAATGCAGCTAAGGTTGTTAAGTATTTGCATCACTTAGGGAATGCAAGCTTCTATTTCCCATCCCTGGAGCAACCAACGTCTAGTTTAAATAGGAGAGAAACCTTTCCCCGTCAGACATATGTGCTTTCTATGCAGTTACATGAAGTTTATATGCAGCTATCTGCAGTTTACATGCAGCTTTTGCGCAGCTATCTGCCGTGATCGTGGCGGTATGTATCCGATGCTGTGTGTCCGGCCAGTGCTGTCTCTTCCACCTGTGCCTCTAAACACATCGAGTGGCAATGGGTATTTGTCACTACCGGCTGCTCGACATTGGACTATGGAGGGCTTGGGTGGAAGGGAGGGGTGAGGCAGTGTCTCATTCCAAAGTCCAGGTTGATCTCGAACTGGCAATCCTCCTGCCTCTGCCACTCAACACGGCTTAAAAATTGTTAAGCTTCCTGTGGCTGGGAGGTAAGCCCTAGACAACATGAACACACAGACACGGCGTGGCGGAAGCAGACCTCTATCACAGAACATCTGAATCCCTCTGGTATTCCGTCGGGATTTAAGTGACCGTGATGTGCTTCTCAGAGCTGACCAAGCACGGGCGACAGAGGTGTGTGTGTGTGGGGGGGGGGGGGCAAGCATTTCTGTGGGCAAATAAGATCACATTCCACAGACTCAGAGGTTTTCCTTCGTTCTCCGCCTCTCTTGGTCAGCTGCTGTTTTTCTTTCCTTTTCAGAATATGGAACCTTTTATGTCACCTCTGCCCCAGTGTCACACTATAACCTGTTCAGGCTTGAGGGTCTACGAGGTCAACTCAAGCACTGATTAGCCAATTTTTTTTTTTTTTTTGGTTCTTTTTTTCGGAGCTGGGGACCAAACCCAGGGCCTGCCAATTTTTAACTGAGCTTAAATTTAGTGGAATGTTATGGGACTTAATTAAGTACAGTTCCAAGAGTGCCAACAAGTGTAGATACTTGTACATTTTACTTGGCTAGTTTTCTCTTTGGGAAGGTAAGGAAAATATTAATTGGTAATAATGCCCATGCATTCTTGAAAAATTGTTTTTCTTTTGATTTCTAGGAAGACTTTCTGTGGTGAAATGTATCTCACAGAAAATGTGCCATCCGTTGCTGACACCTGGCACTCCCTCGTGCAACCACTACCTAGTTCTAGAACATTCTCACCAGGCCAAGAGCAAGCCACACACAGGAAGAAGCCAGCTCCCAATCCCTTGGCCTTTTGTCTGTTTAGATTTTCCTGTTGATGACATTTCACATCAACGAAGGATACAATCCTGTCACACGGAGTCTTTGTTTCCACTCAGCATACTGACATTGAGGTAGCACGTGTCAGCACCCCACCTCTTTCTGTGGCTGACTAATTCCCCGTTGTATGGATGGCTACACCTCAGTTCAGTATTAGTCTGCTCATTCACAGATAGGCCTTTGGGCTGTTTTTACCTGTTAGCTATTGGGAAAGTTCACGTGTGAATTCTGTTTGCCCGTTTACTTTCAATTCTGAAGTAAATAAAATTCCGTTTCGTCATAAGCAGCTCCTGGCTCTGAGGTGTGGCGTTGAGACCTGCCATTCTCTTCCCTCCATGCCTGTTACCTGTTCAAAACACAAAACAAAGAACTAAACCAAAGTCACTGGTGAGACTGTCCAGGAAAAATGGCAATAGCCCAGAGGCTGTGCTACGTCATCGCTTGCCACTGAGCTGATAGCTTTGGTGCTCAGGAGAGGGAAACACATGCAGAGGAAGCCCAGGCAGGAAGCACAGGAAGGAGGGGCTGGCGCCTTTCTAGCTGTCTGAGCCACAGGCTTCATCAGCATTGTGTGTAAAAGCTTTAATTCTACCTAGACGTTCAAGGCTACGTAGACGTTCAAGGCTCTGGCCCTTTGAACTACAGTGACTTCTTAGTGACTGCTCACTATCCAGGCTGGAACGTGTGACGCTTTATAAAGTGACAGCTGCCTATTGAGGAGTCTGGTGACAGCTGACACCACACTGGCTGCAGTGGGCAAACCAACTGTAGGAAGGGATAGAAGGAGTTAGAGGGGAAGTCTGGCCCCACCAGGGGAAGTTCTGTCTACAGTTCCACCATCTCCGTCCTCAGACATTTCAAAGCAATCCCCACCCCAACCCAGGAGTCAAGCAATCCAAGAAGGGGTCATCCTGGCTGCCTTGGTGAGAATATAACCACAGATAGGAGTTGGATGTACACATGGAGGCTAGCAGCATCATAGCTCACCAGGTGTGTTGGCACGCAAGGACTGTACAGGCATGTTCTCCTTCCCTGTGGCCTTGGCTCTCCATAAACAGCTTCTTTTCCCATGTCAGTGGGATAGTCAATCCCATACAGTAGGTCACTGGAAAGCGACTTAGTATCCTCAACTAAGAAATAACGTTACTAAATAGCTCCACTGTTTAAGCTAAATAGACCATTAGTTAGTCTGTCTCAAGTATGTAGGAAGAGACGACCCATAATATTCAGTTAGCAAAGTGGTCAGACTCAGCCCTACTACAGATGAAGTAATTTCCTAGGCAGAGCTGGATAAGCTAAGTGGTAAATCCTTGCCCAGCATGTCCCAGTCCCTGGATTTCATCTTAGCACAGCAAAGAAAAATAATTAACTTGTTGGGCACCCCGAGGCCCCTCTAGAGACCCACAGATGGAAAAGATGTGAAAAGGAGCAGTGTCCCCGGATGCTCCTGTGTCATGCGCCACCTTCAGTAGAAGCTTGCCTCTGCATCCTAGCTACTTCGAGTACACATGGTCTATGGCTCACCTGGGGAGCATCCCGACTACAGAATCCTGTGCTGTAATCATTGCATAGGTGAGATCACTCACTCATTTATTCATGCACCAATCAGGAAGCATTTATGGGTCATCCACTGTATTCGGACCTTTAACCTCTTCATACCTCAGTTTGCTAGCCTATGAAATGGTGTGGGGGTGGTGGTGGTGGTGGTGGTGGTGGTGGTGATGACGATGATGATGATGATGACAGAGCATCATGAGTTTTTAACGAATCACTGTCATCAAGCACTTAGAAGAACACAAAGTAGTCCTGAGAGGAGAATGTTCAGAGGGTGAAGGTGCCAGTCATCTAAGTCTGGAGACCAGCGTTTGAGCCCTGGTGCCCACATATGGGTGGAAGCAGTGAGAAGGTTTTCCCTTTGATTTCCATATGCACATCTTGTCGTGTGGGTATCACACTCACACACACTCACACACACTCACACACACTCACACACACTCACACACACTCACATACTCACACGCACACACACACACTCACAATCACATACTCACACACACACACTCACACACATACACTCACACACACACTCACACACTCACACACACATACTCTCACACACACACATCACTAATAATGAGTGTTGGAGTGTTGGTTCTTGTTTGCTGGTTTGTTTTGCTTTTTTCAAGACAGGATTTCTCTATGTAGCCCTGACTGTTCTGGAACTCACTCTGTAGAACAGGCTGGTCTCAAACTCAGAGATCCATCTGCTTCTGCCTCCCTATTGCTGGGATTAAAGGCGTGCACCACCACTGCCCCGCTGATTCTTTTTTTTTTTTTTCTAAGATGGGGAATGAGAAGGAGGAAGAGGAGGCACATTGTGGCCTAGCTATGCATCAGCACCGATTCTTCCAGTTTAGGGGCAAGTGACATTTAAACTCTGTCTATATTCAAAGTCATGAAACAGATTGTGATTTCCAGTGGGGTAGACCCATCCTCAAGACCAATGCCTGGGATGTCCCCAGGCTAAGGAATTGGGAAACCAAGGAACAAGAGAGTCTGAACAGGGACAGAAGGAGAAAGGGACAAACCTTTTTCCTGGAGAAAGGGAGTCGGTGTTCCAGAAGTCCAGGATAGGGAGCTTTGTAAAAAAAGAGGGAGAGAGGGGCTGGAGAGATGGCTCAGTGGTTAGGAGCACTGACTGCTCTTCCTAGAGGTCCTGAGTTCAAATCCCAGCAACCACATGGTGGTTCACAACCATCTGTAATAGGATCTGATGCCCTCTTCTGGCGTGTCTGAAGACAGCTACAGTGTACTTATATATAATAAATAAATCTTTAAAAAAAAAGAGGGAGAGAAGCCTGTCCTGGGATGTGGAGACAAAAGACTCAAGAGTTCAAGGTCAGCCTCAGCTTTGTGACAAGCTCAAGGTCAGCCTGGGTTACATGCAACATTGTCTCAAACAAGACTAAAAAATTAAGAAAGAGGAGGGGGAGGAAAGGAAGAAAGAAAAGAAAAAGAAAAAATGAAAAAGAAAAAAAGAGAAAGGAATATGGGAGGAGCTGCTGGTGTATGCTCGCCACAGATAAGCGAGTGCCAGAAGAGAAGACTGAGTGGTAGCCACAGCAGGGTCACTAGCTCTGTGCGAATGGTGGAGACTGCTGATGTATCAGAGTGTGTTTAAAAGAGAAAGGGAGCTCACGAACTGGAGACTGTGATAAAGGAATCGCTTTTGAAGACATAATCATGAATGAGCTCAAAGAACTAATGATCTTCCTGCTTCTGTGTCCTGAGTCCTGAGGTCACAGAAGCATGTCACCCCTTTCTCTGAAAACCATTTTTAAAGCACTGAGAAAAGTAGGGAAGCTAACTCAAACACTTGGCCATACAGTCCACTAGAACATGTTCGACAGTTGATGTTACAGAACCGTGGATAAGCCCTGACCATGAATGCATATGCATGTGATTCGTATGGCAAACATCATTCTACTTCATGCTTGAAAGAAACCATGTATGATAAGCTATGGGATAGACAGATCACTGAACAGTTAAAAGCACTGGCTGTTTTTCCAGAGGACCTGGGTCCAATTTCCACCCCCTACATAGTGGCTCAGAACGGTTTCATTTCAGTTCCAGGGAACCTGACACCCTCTTCTGATTTCCCTAGGCACCTACCACACATATGATGCACAGATAAACATGCAGGCACGAAAAATTAAAAAAATTAAAAGCACCGACTGTGTTGTCACTGTTACTGTCTACCCAGGTCATTCACATTCAAAGCTGTATAGATGCACACACACACACACACACACACACACACACACACTCATACACACATACACACACATACACACATATACATATACATACATACACATACATACACACTCACACACTCATACACACATACACACACATACACACATATACATATACATACATACACATACATACACACATACACATACATATACTCTCATACACACATACACACACATACACATACACACACATACACACACACACACACACATATATCAGATAGCTGATCACTCAATTTAAACCTTGTGCATGAGAAATGATGGGGAGAATGCGGTTTACTGAAGCCCCTGACTATCAACACCACAAAATAATGCTGTATCTCTGGGGTCATTTTATAATATCGATAAGCCCTACCTAAGCCAAGTCCTGACCTGTTACAATGTGAAAACAAAGCAGTCTCCTTGTAGGGGTACTCTCTTGTGCACTGTATAAGAGCATCACCTGTCAATAAAGAGCTGAACGGACTACAGAAAGGCCAGAGAAAATGGAAGGCAGGGCATCTGGCAGAAAGAAAGGAATTCTGGGAAGGAGTCAGGAGCAGGAGGTTCTCCACCGAGATGCAGAGGAAGTCTGTCGTATGAAACTAGCCATGTGGCAGACATAGAATAGTATAAGTGGGTCAGTGGATCAGTTGAGTTACAAGTTAATTGGGGAACAAGCCTAGCTTAAGGTATAGGCATTAATTTATAAATAAATAAACCCCTGTGTCATTTTTTAGGAACTGAGGTGGGCATAGGAAAAAACCAAATGGGTACATAACCTCCTGAGAACTCCCATGCTAAAGGCTTGGTCTCTCGCTGGTTGACCCCCTCCATGGATAACTCATTGGTGACATCACACCAATTGGGCTATTAGGACAATTAGTTAGAGGGAGTAGGTCTGTGGGTTGTTTCTGCAAGGGGTACATCTTCGGCTCCCCTCCTCCGTATCTCCTACCAGGTGGTCCTTGATTTGCTACAAGCCTAGCAAATGGAAGCGCCCTCATGGTGTGCACCGAAACCTTGGCTCCCCTGAGGCAGTGGGAAGGGTCCTCCTGTAAGTCGATTTTGTGGATGAAAGTTTAACACCAGAGCCCTGTTCCCTCATCACCAAAAGGAGCAAGAGCACCTGACGGGTGTGGGTGG
Organism: Rattus norvegicus; assembly: GCF_021556685.1. NCBI lineage: Eukaryota > Metazoa > Chordata > Mammalia > Rodentia > Muridae > Rattus > Rattus norvegicus. The sequence continues at coordinate 34,833,559 of NC_141552.1, forward strand.
GGTGGGACTCTGGTAAGGCAAGCAGTGGAACCTGAGACATCTCAGAGCCAGGGAGCGACGGTATCTTAAAGGGTTCCTCTGAGAATAGGAAGCAGCCTCGCCTGTGCAAACTCCCACCAGGGGTTAAGAGAAGTCCTTCTCAGTAGGATTTTAACTTATTAGGTATGTTCATCTTACTTTATGTGTGTTTTATCTGCATGCATGCGTTCCATATGCACAATTAATGCCCATGGAAGTCAGAAGAGGGCATCAGATCCCTTGGAGCTGGAGTTTACAGATGGTTGGGAGCCACCATATCATGCTGGGATTTGAACTCAGGACCTCTGCAAGAGCAGCCAGTGCTCTTATCCTCTGAGCCATCTCTCTGGCTCCAATCTCAGCAGTTTCAAAGACGCTGAATCAGAAAAAGTCTTAGGTTCTGCAGCAGGAATGATATTCAGTGTGGTTTATTAGAGAAAATGACATATACAGATTGAAGTTTCCTACGGTGATTTTGTTCAAAGTGTAAGGCTAATTATTATCCTACAGGCCATTAGATATATTCAGGCAATTTGAGTAGGAAATATGTCTGAATTTCTGCAGTGTTGCAATTCAAACCGGTTTCTGGGTTTTGGTTGTATCTTGAAACTGGCTCTTATGTGGCCTCAGCACTAAGAAGTCCCCACACAGACCAGCCCTCTCTGGGACTTGTTGAGATGTCTGGCCTCGGTCTCCCAGGTGCTGGGGTTACAGGCATGACTAGACAGCCAGTTAACAGACAATTCATGATCAGCATGTATAAGCCGGTCAAGGGTTAAGCCACAGGTATCCCTAGGAGATCTAGTCTAGATTTTGGTGTTGTCTGGGTTAGGGTTTCTGTTGTTGTAATAAAACACATTACCAAAAGCAACTTGGGGAAGAAAAAGTTTCTTCTTCTTTTTTTTTTTTTTTCTATTTTTCGGAGCTGGGGACCGAACCCAGGGCCTTGTGCTTGCTAGGCAAGCGCTCTACCACTGAGCTAAATCCCCAACCCCGAAAGGGTTTCTTTTATCTGGAAGAAATAGTTCATCACTAGAAAGAAGTCAAAGCTGGAAACGCAGCAGTGGAAGAACCTAGAGACAGACTGAAACAAACGCCGTGGAGGAATGCTGCTTTCTGGTTTGTTTCCCATGACTTGCTCAGCCCTGTTATCTCCCCAGGACAACAAGGAAAGTAGTCTTTTTTAAAAACAAAACAAAACAAAACAAAAAAAAAAAAAAAAAAACAAAAACAAAGGCTGGAACTGGAGGACCAGGGCCAGTCTGGACTCCATAGTGAGACTCTGCCTTGGGAAGAGAAAGAAATGTTTTCCCAGAAGATAACAGGAAGGAACAGTGTTTCCACTGGCCCACTGGTATCTTTTGTTTAAACCATGATAGGCATTTCCTGTCTCTGGTGCTTGTCTCTCACCTCAGCTAGGTGGCAGAGGCCAAAGCCTTGCCCTGGATTCTTCCTGCCAATGGCTCCCACCAAAATTGACTTTGCCGCAACTTTGCTCGTTATAGTCAAAGAAATGACCATCACACAGAGACTGACTAGCAAGCAGGGGGCAACCTACTGGAGAAACTAGGAATGGCATGAATAAAGAAGCACAAAGAAGTAAGGACTCCAGGCTCCCCGGCCTCACCAATCACCCCAATCACCCCAATCACCGGCCTGCCGTACTGGCCAGCGTGATGGAGCCCAGCTTGGGGAGTATAGTGCTTGCCCAACTCATGTGAAGCCCTGAGTTCAGTCCCTGCCCAACAATCAATTGATTGTTGAATCAATTGATGAATGGCCTTGATCTCAGGTCTGTGGGATGATGTCACAGGTGAGGCAGGTACAAGATAGAAGGAGGCCTGTCATTGGACGAGAAGGAAGGATGGGCGGGAGAAAAGTTTGAAGGAAAAGGAGGAGACTAGAACAGAAAGAAGAAGAGACAGGAAGGACAGAGAGGGCAGTCACGGCGGAGAGAACATGGAGGCTGACATTAAGATTCCGCTCGTGTATTTACAGGTTGTTATTAATGTTCTTAAGGGATGGATGGTACTGGGCTCTGTATGTTTAGGTGGGCAATTATATCTTATCAATTGGGTCAAAGGTTATTGTGTCCTGTCTTCTTTCTTGTGTAGATTTAAGTGTAAGGGAGTGCGGGGCAGCTGGTCTGGGACGCCACAGAGTTGGGATGTGTTTCTGGCATGGAAACCTGCCTTGGGAACTAGGTAGGTAGAGAGATTGCTGACGGCTCAGAGAGAGGCCTTCGGCAGTGCGATATGGGATGGAGCAGAGCGGGTGAGAGACTTTGCTGACTGAGAATTAAGATATCTATCAGATATCTTGGGGCACTGCCGTGTAGACCTAGTGGGGATAAAAGACAGCTTTTTTATTTCTTTATATTTTTACAACAACACAGGTCCTTGGCCCAGGACTCTTAAAACCCTTTGGCTCTCTGGCCTTTTGTATCATAATGGGATTACGAGCAGTTGCAACCCAAAATTGAAACAATAAAAGTGAAAGGAGAACTGGAGAAATTATATGGAAGAGAACAGATGTTACAGAGTTTGGCAGTACAAGCCTGGGAGCCCAGCACTCAGAAGGTAAAGACAGGAAGGTCATAAGTTCAAGGCTAGCCTGGGCCACATTGCTAAATATTGACTCAAAAATAAATGAATTAAGAAACAAGTAACAGACATTGGTGTTTGCTGTTTTTTATTTCCCACAAACTTATACAAGGAAAAGCAAACCAATATACCCTAGGAGGAAGAGTGAAAGCAAACGCCAGGGCCAGATCCAGTCATAGCAGCCAGAGCATAGCCTGGACTGAGGCAGCAGTGATACCACATACTTCTGAGCTCAAGTTTCTTAACAGTGTTCAGTTAACATTCAGTTTTCCTTTCATCTCACAGCCTGAAGAATCGTCGTCAGAGGAAGCCTGATGCCCAGGGTCCTACACACAGTGGGAGATGTGGCAGGACTATGAGCCGCTGCGAGAGAATTCTATGCTAGAGAACCATTCCGCATGGTTGCTGCTGTCTCTATTGAGTTGGAGGACCTAATATGTCTCAGCATTACTTGGTTACTCTCCATGACAGAAACAAAGCAAGTGGCCAGTGAGTTAACAGCTGCAGAGATTGCTCTGTGCTTCTTCATAACAAGATGTCTTCTTGTGTTAATGTGCATTGGGGGCTTCAGTTATCCTTGAACTTGCTGGTTTCAAATGTATCAGCACACTCAAACATGGCTGCCTGCTACCCTCCAGGTACTAAGCAACTCTAGACCCTCAGAGGGCCAGACCAAACATAAACAAGAAGGAGGATGACAAAGAGGTAGAGAAGGAAGAGGAAGAGAAAGAGGAGGAATAGGAGAAGGAGGAGGAAGATGAAGGGGAAGAAAAAGGGGGAAAGAAGAAGAAGAGGAGGAGGAGGAGGAGAAAGAGGAAGAGGAAGAAGAGGAGGAAGAGGAAGAAGAAGAACAAGAACAAGAAGAAGAGGAGGAGGAGAAAGAGGAAGAAGAAGAAGAACAAGAAGAAGAACAAGAAGAAGAGCAAGAAGAAGAGGAAGAGGAGGAGGAGGAGGAAGGAGGAGGAAGAGGAGGAGGAAAAGGAGAAGAAGAAGAAACAGGCAAACAGGCAATGCTGCAGAACCTCAGGGCCTGGGATGGTTCTTTAATCACCGTACTGACATATTCAGGGACTGGAGAGATGGCTCAGTGGTTCAGAGCACTGGCTGCTCTTTCAGAAGACCTGGGATTGATTCCCAATGCCACTTGGCAGCTCACAACGAACCGTAACTCCAATTCTGAGGAATTTGATACTCTCGTCTGGCTTCCATGGGCACCAGGTATACACGCAGTGCACAGACATATGTGCAGACAAAAATACCCCCACGCATCATAACAAAAAGTAACTTAAAAAATGCTTAGTCAGTATGGAGACTTGGACTATTGCTTAGCAACCAAACTTACTCAGAAACTTAGATCTGAGAGATCTGTGACAACAAGCAGGACTCTAAAGGGAGATATACGGAGGAGAGCGGTGGAGTTTATGCTGACTCCTCTGAGCCAGCATGGCCCCTAATGGCAATCGAGTCAATGTGAACCGATCTGTGTGGGAGAACAGCCGTTAGCTCATTTACTCTCACTGCCATCCCCTCAAAGTGAACGTGACAATGACTTCCATTTTCTCAGATGAAAACAGAGACACAGAAGGAAGAGGTGACCGCTGTCCACTTTTCTGGCATGATTAATGCATACCCTCAAACTGTGATGAACTCTTTCTTCCTTAAGGTTTTTTTTTTTGGGAGGGTGGGGCCTGTCATTTAGTTTGTCACTAATATAAGGAGAATTATCCTGGTTCACAATTTCAGGAGGTTGAACCATGGTTTCATCCTGTGTTCTTAGGCAAAGTATCACGGGGGCTGAACAATGGGATGGAGGAAGCTCTCCACCTCGTGAATGCAAGAAGCAGAGCGCAGGGAAAGAGACTCAGGATGAGATATATTTTGAAACACAGGCCCAAGGCTAGGGAAGTTGCTCAGTGGGTAAGAGCACTTACTATACAAACATGAGGCCCTGAGTGAGCTCCCAGCGCATGCACAAGCTGAGTGTGACATCAACACTTCATATCGGATCTATTTCGCTTTCCCTGTGAACTATCAGCCCTTGGGGGCAGGGTAGCATTTCTTCCAGACCCTGATTCAGGATGTACCAGCCAGCCTTTCCCCCATTCTACGCAAGCTGTGTTTTTAGATTCCAGTGAGTAAGACACTCGAGAAGAGGACTTTGGAATTCCGGAGTCTTGTCCTATCTTAGTTATGTTTCTGTTGTGGGGATAAATACCATGGCCAAAAGAAACTTGGGGGATATGGGGACCTGATGAGGCCCCAGGTGAACATGTATTGTTGCCACAAGCAGAGCCATAATAAAGGAGCCCAGTGCGTCAGACTCATAGAAATGGCAAAGCCTTCCTCAGGTAAGGCACAGAGAAATGGCACAAGGAAGAGCGTTTGTTCTCTGGTCTAAGTAGGAGTGTTTGTTTATAAATGATTGACTGGTTGTGTGCAAACACTAGCAAACACATCTTCATTCTCCTGGTGACAGTGGCTTGGACTTCTCCTTTACCAAGACCTCCAACATAGACTAGCTAGCCTCTCTTCGTTGTACTGCACATAATAAGAACACAGAATTCTGCGGCGTGTTTCATCATGAGCACAGGTGCTCTTCACTCTGAGCATAACTCCACCAGATTCCAGCCTTTCCGTGTGTGTTATCTGCAGAGAGAATCTCTTGTGCACTGTATGGAAGCATCACCTGTCAATAAAAAGCTGATCAGCCAATGAGCTGAGGCAGGAAATAGGAGGGGGGAGTTCTGGTAGGGAGAGAGGAACTCTGGGATAGCCAGGTGAGGGAAGAGATTCATGCCCAACTCTGAGAAGGCAGATACATGACATTGAGAAGAAGTAACCATCCAGGTGGCACTCAGAAAGTAGAATAAATGACTTAAGTTACGAGCTAGTCAGAGGACAAGCTCAAGCTTAGGACTAGGCATCTATTCATATGTAATTAAATCTCAGAGTCATTACTTCGGGAACTGGGGTGTGAGTGGGAAAGCCCATGGTTATGTGTATCTCTTGTTTCTCCAGTGTCTGTCATTTCCTCATTCCCACATTGCCTCAGTCAGGGTTTCAGGACCAAGCCATATAGGGCCTGGCTGGGGAGAAGAGGGTTCATTTCATTTTACGTCCACTGTCCACCAAGAAAGGAAGAGTCATAGCAGCAACTGAAGCAGAGGCCATGGGAAAACGCGGCTTACTGGCTTGCTGCCCACAGCTTGCTCAGTTTGCACTCCTATGCACCCCAGGACCACCTTCCCAGGGCTTGCACAAGCCCACAGTGGGCTAGACCTGCCCAAATCAATCATTAATCAAAGAGATGCCCAATAGGCTTGCCTATGAGCCAGTCTCTCCAAGCATTTTCTCAGTTAAGGTTTCTTCTCATGTGATTCTAGCTTGTGTCAAGCTGACAAAAATATAGCCAATGTATATCCCATCCTAAGACTTCTGTCTGCTTTTCCATAAGGCCTCAGCCCCTTTCTGGAAGGTCTGATACAAGGAAGGATGGAGACTTTCCAGCTTGGGTGACAGGTGTCTGGATGGTGGCTTTGCTGGCGCATCCAAGCTCTGAGGTCACTTCCCCCGATAGTAGAGACTTGGCACCTGCCGGCATACTTGGTGGACCAAATGCCAAGAATGCCCGAGATCCAACACCCCCAGCCCTGCTACTTGAAGGAGGGCTGTGAGAGCACACTGTGTGCTCAGAACCCAGGCTCAGAAACAGGGCAGAGTCCACTAAGACAAGAGAAGCGGGAGAACGCAGCAGAGGTCAGCACCTGCCTGTCCTCCACGAGCCCCACCTTGGGTTCAAGGGCATCCACTGGCGAGAGAAAATGCTAATCTCTTCGGAAGAGAGCAGAAGTTCTAAAGTGCTATACAGCCTGGCTCTCCAAACCCCATTTATTGTTTATGCCACCAACAGTTGCTAAGAGACCAGGCAGGCTTACAGGCGCCACAGAGGGGGATCCCCAGGGTGCTGCACAGAACCCAGTCCTGGCAGCTGCCTGGGGCTCTGCCCACATCCTTGTCTCTCTTCTGGAGCCAGAGGTCTCAGCCAGCAGCCGGTGGCTGCTCTGAGAAACCACTGCTTGGAGAGTACCTGCTGTGCCCAGCCATCCTCAGAGAGGAGAGGAAGGCTTGAGGGACCTCTATGAACTTGGGCTTTCTTCTCAATAAAATGAGGGTAACTAAACATCAGCTGGCCTTCCAGTGTGATGACTAGGGCCAGTGGGGTGGCTCAAAATGTGAAGATACTTGCCACACAAAACTGGAGATCTGAGTTTGTTCCTGGGAGCCAACATAACGGTAGAAAAGAGAACCACTTCCACCCAGTTGTCCCCTGACCTCCACAGATGTGCCATGACACATTCACCACCACACCACCACATGCACAAAATTATGAAAATCATTTTTAGAGACAGGGATAACAGCTGAAGAGACTTTATCGAGTTGTTGGTAGAGTCCCGTGCCAGTCACTGTCACAATCAGTGAGAGAACTGGAGAGCCAGACATGACAGTGCCCACTTGTCAGCTCAGCATTTGGATCAAAAGTTCCAAGCCAGCCTGGGGGACACAGGGAGACCCTGTTTCAAAACAGTTCACTTAGTAGATGAACAGCTAAACTGACTAAGATTATGGCACCAGAGAAAGGGGAAGACACACTGCTTGGCCAAACAAGACTTACAAATGATGTCTAGTGTGGATTCTTATAACATTCTTGCTATATACTAGCCAGTTATAACAAAATACAGCATAAGGTATTTTCCATAATATGCTTTTTTATCAATCATTCCGTTCATTTACATCTCAAATGATATCACTTTCCAGTTACCCCTCCACAAGGCCCCCATCTCAGAACCTTTCTCTCCCCCCTCCCCTTTGCCTCTATGAAGTACTCCCCGACCCACCCACCTTCTCCCACTTCACCCCTCCAGCATCCCCCTATGCTGGGGCATCAAACCTCAACAGGACCTACTTTTTATTAAATGCAATCAGCACAAACGTATATACTGTGTACGTAAATTTATTTCAAATACAATTTATGGTTATTCACACTTTGTTAATAACTGTCAATAGGAGATTATGGGTAAGTAGCTTTTAATAGAAGTTTATTTTATTAGCATATGTCGATTATACTGTATTTTGTGCATGATTACAATAATCTATATAACATAATTTTCTATTGAAAATAGATTTTTTAAAAAGATTTATTTATTTAATGTATATATGAGTACACTGTAGCTGTCTTCAGACACACCAGAAGAGGGCATCAGATTCCATTACAGATGGTTGTGAGCCACCATGTGATTGCTGGGAATTGAACTCAGGACCTCTGGGAGAGCAGTCAGTGCTCTTAACCACTGAGCCATCTCTCCAGCCCTAGATTGTTTTTTTTGGTTCTTTTTTTTTTCGGAGCTGGGGACCGAACCCAGGGCCTTGCGCTTCCTAGGTAAGCGCTCTACCACTGAGCTAAATCCCCAGCCCCTTGATTGTTTTTTATACAATGTATTCTGATCATGGTTTTTCCTCCCTGGATCCTCCCTACCTTCCCTCCAACCCAAATGCACACATACCCTTTTTTGCCCTTTCTTTCCTTAAAAGCAGGCATCTATAAAATTAATAAGTTAGCAGAGTATAGTGGTGCATGCCTTGAAGCCCAGCACTTGGGAGGAAGAGGCAGGTGGATCTCTATAAATTCAGGCCAGCTTGATCTACGGGGTAAGTTCCAGAACAGCCAGAGCTACATAGTACCCTGTCTTGGAATAAAATTAGTTAAGTTAAAAACAATCAAATGGGGGGCTGGAGAGATGGCTCAGAGGTTAAGAGCACCGACTGCTCTTCCAGAGGTCCTGAGTTCAATTCCCAGCAACCACATGGTGGCTCACAACCATCTGGTAATGGGATCCGATGCCCTCTTCTGGTATGTCTGAAGACAGCTACAGTGTACTTATATATAATAAATGAATAAATCTTAAAAAAAAAAGTTTAAAAAAACAAACAAATGAGTAGGACAAAGCAAACAAACAGACAAAGTCAAAGAAAAACTACAAGAAACACACAAAAATGCAGACACTGGAATTCCCATAAACAGAAAATCAGAAGCCATAATATATAAGGAAGGACCTATAAGATTTAAAAAGAGAGGGCATTAACAACCTCTAATATCATTTTGTTTTTTCTTGGCTACCTAATGCAAGGTATAAGGCCTGTCTTTAAAATTGGATTCTAGGGGTTGGGGATTTAGGTCAGCGGTAGAGCGCTTGCCTAGCATGCGCAAGGCCCTGGGTTCGGTCCCCAGCTCCGAAAAAAAGAAAAAAAAATTGGATTCTATACCCAGTGACTCCATTGGAGAAAACTAATGTTTCCTTTATGGGCAGTTATCAATTGGTGATAGCTTCTGGGTTAGAGATGGGGTCTTGTGTCCACTTCCCCTCTGAGGGCTGGAATCCCATCTGGCTTAGACCTGTGCAGGCCCTGAGCATGCTAACACAGCCTGTGAGTACACATGTGTGTCAGTCCTGTCGTACGTATCTCTGGATCTTGTTTCCCTGGTCTCTTCCATCCCCACTGGCCCCCACACTCTTTCCTCTCCTGTTGCATGGTGTTCCCTGAGCCCTGAGGGGAGGCACTTGAGGGAGATACACCATTCAGGACTGGGCGATATACTTGGTGGTTCTCAGCCTCCCTAATGCTGTGACCCTTTAATAAAGTTCCTCACACTCCGGTGACCCCCAATCATACAATTATAACTGCAGGTTTGCTACCGTTATTACTTAGAACGAAGATATCAGACGTGAAGAATATCTGAGAGATGACCCCTATGAAAGGGTCATTCCACCCTCAGGCTGAGAACTGCGAGCCTCTTTCAAGTGTATACCTAGGAAGTGTCTCATATGGTAGTTTTAGTGGTTTGAGGACCCTCCATACGAATTCCTATAGCAGCTGCAGTGGTTTTTCTTTCTTATTTTTATTTATTTATTATTCATTTTTTATTTTTGCTTAACAGTATTTTTTCTTTTTTCTTTCTTTTTTTTTTTTTTTTTTTGGAGCTGAGGAACGAACCCAGGGCCTTGTGCTTGCTAGGCAAGCGCTCTACCACTGAGCTAAATCCCCAACCCCTCTCCTCTTTTTCTTTCAATGGTTGATTTTTTTTTTTTTTTTTTTTTTTTTTTTTTTTTTTTGTAGAACATTCTGGCAGGCCACTCCATGGAAGTTACTCAACTCTGGTCTTAGCCATACTCCTCTGGGCCAAATGACTGACTCCCTGCTGAGGTGGCCTCCCTCAGGCTGGGCTGTAGTTTCCCAGCAAAATCCTTTTTCAAAGAAATAACACCCCCCCCCCCCAGGGAGGTGCTCTGTGGTGTGAGCAGGCAGAGCAGGTGGGACTCAGGTACACAAAGTGAAAGCTAGGCCCTGGGCCTTCAGAAGATTCTTCAGCCTTCATTTCATCCCTGGGAAGGATACCCGTTGTTGGTTATGAGCCTTTGGTGGACTCAATGTAAGCTGGGCCTGCTTCACAGTAAGGGCCCCCCAAAGGCTTATTACTCTGGCTTTTTAACAAAATAAAAGCAGAGTCACTTTGGCTAGAATGGTATAAAGTTCCTTTGGTGTTTGACAGAGGCCTTGGGGGAAGCAGGGACCACTAAGCTCCACAGAATAGAGTCAGTTCAGGAGGGCACTGAGCTGGGGTGCAGGCCATGGCACACTGTTGGGCACAGGTGTTGGAGAGTCGGTCTTGGATGGTTACTTTCTCTCTCTGCCCATTTCTCTGCAAGCTATCCAGCAGTAGGAGGGTTGAAAACGCTGTTGAGTAGCAGGGACAGATTTTGGCTTGTCACCATGATTACATTTTTTTTTGTCTTTGCGTTGACATCTCTGGGCTGCTAGGCAGGCAGCCCACCTGTGAGCTGCACACCACCTGTGAGCTGCACACCACCTGTGAGCTGCACACCACCTGTGAGCTGCACACCACCTGTGAGCTGCACACAACCTGTAAGCTGCACACCAGCCCTGAAAGTTTACTGAAAGATTTCTCCCTGTCAGGCTTTTGACTGCTTCTCCTAATCGCCTCAGATTATGCACATTTTAATCGATATGTTTGGTTGGGGCTGGAGAAATGGCTCAATAATAAAAAGCACGGACTGCTCTTCCAGAGGACACAGGTTCAAGCCCCAGTACCCAACTGGTGACTCACAACTTTCTGTAACTCCAGTTCCAGGGGATCCAACATCCTCTTATAGACATACATGTAGGCAAAACATCAATGTACATAGGATAAAAATAAGTAAATTATTCAAAAAATGATTGTTTGATTATCCATTTTATGTAATTCTATGTTACATATATAAGCACCAAATATTTTACAGTATTGACCTACATTTTAAGGATTGTGATTACCAATAACTCAGGACAAATGCACAGCCATTCCACTGCATCCTGGGCTTGGGGAGTGATGGTTGTCACACAGACCCTCCACAGTTATCAAAATCCAAAGGTGCTTGAGTCTCTGTATAAAATGGCGCAATGTTTGCAAACATTTCCACACAGCCTCCCTTCTGCACATTTTTCTTGTGGCACCAGGGATACAAGAGCCGGGGTTGGGGATTTAGCTCAGCGGTAGAGCGCTTGCCTAGCAAGCTCAAGGCCCTGGGTTCGGTCCCTAGCTCCGAAAAAAAGAAAAAAGAAAAAAGAAAAAAGAGCCTCTTGCTTTGAATCCTCTACCGATGAATTGCACCCCCAACTCCAGCTCTTGCAATGTGTGTCTTTGTTTTCCTGAAATAGGATCTTGCTAGTGTATTCCAGGCTCACCGCAAAACTCAAGATCCTCCTGCTTCAGCCTCCCAGTGCTGGGAGTACAAGCCTGTGCCAGCACACTCTGCTCCTCTTAGATGCAGAGTCCGTGGGTGCAGAAGGTCGTGGCAGTGACCCTCCAACATATGTTTGGCTCAGTACTTTGTAAGATCTTAGAAAATTAAAGCAATGACAATAGCAGTTTATGGTTATTTTGCTGTTGTTGTTTTTCCTTGGGTTTTTTGGTTGTTTGGTTTGGTTTGTGTTTTTTTGACACAAGGACTCATTATATAGCCCAGGCTGGTTTGGAACTTGGTGTTAGCCAAGGCTGCCGTCAAATTCTTAATCTTCCTGCCTCTGCCTTTCTAGTGTTGGGATTATGGGCTCAGCTTGTGATCGTTGATGTATCATCAGGCTACAGGCTAAGATAGAAGGGTTACCAAGAGTTCATGGCCAATTTGAGCTATGTATCAAGACCCTGTTTCAAATAAGAAAGAAAAAAGTTATGTTACAACAAAAAAGTGACACATGAAGTAATATTCATGTTAGTCATCCAGATTTATAAGTGCCATGGTATGCATATATTTTGAAATACACTATACATGACAAACAAGTAGTTAAAAATTAATTTTTAAAAGAAGCTAGGCCAGGGTCAGGACATATAACCACAAGTCCAGCACCTTGTAGACTGAAGCAGGAGGACCAGGAACTCAACGGTAGCCTAGGCTTTAAGCAAGTCCTGTGCCAGTCAGAGGTACACAGCAAGATCCTACCACAGAAGGACAAAAAGAAACAATGGAAATGGAAGAGAGGAAAGAGAAAGAAGAGAGAAATCACATAACACAAGAACATGCACATTTAGAACAACTGCATAGAGATGCACACACTTACTCCATGGGACCCAGGATAGTGTTGGACCAGGGAATTTACATATTAAATGCATGCTACTTCGTGTTCTGTTATAACAAGTTGGTTTTGTGTCTGTGTAATACTATAAGCTGTAGGTTAGTGTTTTGATTTTGTTTTTTGTTTGTTTGTTTTTGGGTTAGCCCTGTTCGTATAGCTTCAGGGTAGGAAGGGTCACCGGAAAGATTGACAGTTTAGGACTTTAAACCCCGAGAGATGGGAAGAGTGGAGAGTAGAGCTGGTCACCAGTAGTTTGTAACATAAGCAGTCGGCCTACACAAAGAAGTCTCCTTAATCCTGTAAGGATTAAGGATACAGGACTGTTGAGACAGCTCAAGGGATAAAGTGCTTGCTACCACACCTTGACAACCTGAGTAAAATCCCAGAGACCCACACGGTGAAAGGAGGGATCCAACTCCTGCCAGTTGTCCTCTGACCTCCATGTAGATGTACGTGATTTATCCATACACACAGATAAGTGTAATTAATTTTTCAAAATCGTGCAACAGGGTAGGTTGGAATTTCTAGGCACATGGAAGCCTTTGGTATTCCCGGATGGTGTAGATGCTGCCCTCACATCTGCCTTACCCTGGTTCTTCTTCACACATCTGTACAATAAAGTAGTGGGTGCATCTCCCTGGGCTCCACCGGCTATGCAAGCAAATTCATTAGTTCTGAGGAGGGAGAGAGGAATGGAGTTTAGAGACTTATCATCAAAGGGGGCTTGTGGTCTTGGTAGCAGGAGTTGGGGAATCAAGAATTGAGTTCTGAACCTGTGAGATGTCTCCATCTCCAGGTGGATGGTGCCAGAACTGACCGGGATCAAGGAAACTGAGAGGAAGAAGGAACCTTCCCTTTTCTGTAGTGTTGAGATTGAACCCATGGCTTTCTACCACTGGACTTCATTCCGGGCTCTACTTCTTGGGACTTATAAAAGTATTTTGTGTTGTGATTTGAGAGGAAAATCAGCTTTACTTCTCTAATAGGTCAGTTATGTATGTTTGACTTCAGAACAACAAAGGAATTTCAAAGTATTTGTTTTAGAATGGGACGTTAGCAATTATGTCAAGCTGTGGGAGGAGTTGGGGTAGGGGGACCCGGGTTGAGAACTTCTGTTGATAGGCAAAGTCAAGATTTCAGATGGGCTCCCCAATCTTGCCTTCCCAGTCCCTTGCGTGAGATTCAGAAGCCTTTCCTCCCACGAACCTGAGGAGGCCATATTAGAGGAAATGTCTGATCCCAGGAGCTTCTCAAAGACAAGGTCCCAAAACCCAGTGGAGTTTACCAGTTGAGAAAACCCTGCATTAAACTGAAGCCAGCACTGCACACAGGGAGCCTCCTGATGATGCTATTAGCTTCAAATGGCTTCCATGAGGGACGCTGTTTAAATGAAAGCTAGAAGGGAGGCAAAGCATCAGCAGTATGTCCCTGGAGTTCTGGTTTCCAGGGTAACTGTGGCTATAGGAGTCTGATCTCAAGGGCCACCAGACGTCTCTCTCTGCTGGAGCTCACATCCTAAGACAGAGCATCTTAAAAATTAGTCTCCTGACTGGAGGTAGCCCTTGTGATTCCAGCAACCCAGAGGTAGAAACAAAAGAATTGTGAGTCAGAGGTCGTCGAGGTTATGAAGCAAGATCTCCATGTCCTGGGGGCATGTGTATGTATGTGATGAAAAGATGATACATCTCTGTGTAAAAGTAAAACACGGCAAAATTCCCTTCTTTGAAAGGCCATCTTTAATGTTAATGACCTGTCTGAAATATTCATGTCACAGCATAATAGTTAGTGGTCGTCTCTGGTCCCCAGATCTGAAAGTCTTGTGATGAAAGGACAGACATGAAGACAGGCAAGTTTCACAATGACATGGCACCATGGTAACCATCTGAACTTGGCACAGTGAGGACTCTGGTCAGAGCACTACTTGGAGAGCTTCACAAAGAGCTGACATTTCAGCTAAACTTTGAACCATCAGGGTACGGTATCTGGGAGATAAGTGGAAAGGTGTGGAAGATGAAGCCAGGGCAGGGTGTGTCAGCACACTCAGCCAGTTTTGTAAAGGTGGTATCAAAGTGCCAAGTGGGACAAAAGTCCTGGCAGGCAATGGCGTGGGAACAACTAGAGAAGGCCAGATAATACAAGGATGAGCCCTGAGTTCCACACACCAGAACCGACGCCCTCATCTGCAGGCCAGTTCGATGTTTGGAATGTGACTGTCCAACCTGAACCCACAGAGTGGGTGAACAGGATGCTGTAATATCCATTTCAGAAGAGGCTGCACTATAGAGACTCCCTTAAGAAACTCACTTGTCATTTCATTAGACGCTGAGAAAGCATTTGACAAAATTCAACACCCTTTCATGATAAAAGTCCTGGAAAGAACAGGAATTCAAGGCCCATACCTAAACATAGGAAAACCCTTATACAGCAAACCAGTAGCTAACATTAAACTAAATGGAGAGAAACTTGAAGCAGTCCCACTAAAATCAGGGACTAGACAAGGCTACCCACTCTTTCCCTACTTATTCAATAGAGTTCTCAAAGTCCTTGGCAGAGCAATCAGACAGTGAAAGGAGATCAAAGGGATACAGATTGGAAAGGAAGAAGTCAAAATATCACTATTTGCAGATGATATGATTGTATATTTAAGTGACCCCAGAAGTTCCACCAGAGAACTACTAAACCTGATAAACACCTTCAGCAAAGTGACTGGGTATAAAACTAACTCAAATAAATCAGTAGCCTTCTTCTACACAAAAGAGAAACAAGCTGAGAAAGAAATTAGGGAAATGACACCTTTCACAATAGTCCCAAATAATATAAAATACCTTGGTGTGACTCTAACCAAGAAAGTGAAAGATCTGTATGATAAAAACTTTAAGCCTCTGAAGAAAGAAATTGAAGAAGATCTCAGAAAATGGAAAGATCTCCCATGCTCATGGATTGGCAGGATTAGTATAGTAAAAATGGCCATTTTACCAAAAGCGATCTACAGATTCAATGCTATCCCCATCAAAATTCCAATCCAATTCTTCATAGAGTTAGACATAACAATTTGCAAATTCATCTGGAATAACAAAAGGATAGCTAAAATCATCCTCAACAATAAAAGGACTTCTGGGGGAATCACTATCCCTGAACTCAAGCAATATTACAGAGCAATAGAGATAAAAAACTGTATGGTATTGGTACAGAGACAGGCAGATAGACCGGTGGAATAGAATTGAAGACCCAGAAATGAACCCACACACCTATGGTCACTTGATTTTTGACAAAGAAGCCAAAACCATCCAATGGAAAAAAGATAGCATTTTCAGCAAATGGTGCTAGTTCAACTGGAGGTCAACATGTAGAAGAATGCAGATCGATTCATGCTTATCACCCTGTACAAAGCTTAAGTCCAAGTGGATCAAGGACCTCCACATGAAATCAGATACACTCAAACTAATAGAAGAAAAAGTGGGGAAGAATCTCAAACACATGTGCACTGGTGAAAATTTCCTGAACAAAACACCAATGGCTTATGCTCTAAGATCAAGAATCAACAAATGGAATCTCATAAAACTGCAAAGCTTCTGTAAGGCAAAGGACACTGTTGTTAGGACAAAACAGCAACCAGCAGATTGGGAAAAGATCTTTACCAATCCTACATCTGATAGAGGGCTTATATCCAAAATATACAAAGAACTCACGAAGTTAGACTGCAGGGAGACAAAGAACCCTGTTAAAAATGGGGTTCAGAGCTAAACAAAGAATTCACAACTGAGGATTATCGAATGGCTGAGAAGCACCTAAAGAAATGTTCAACATCTTTAGTCATAAGGGAAATGCAAATCAAAACAACCCTGAGATTCCACCTCCCACCAGTGAGAATAGCTAAGATAAAAAACTCAGGTGACAACAGATGCTGGTGAGGATGTAGAGAAAGAGGAACACTCCTGCATTGTTGGTGGGATTGCAGACTGGTACAACCATTCTGGAAATCAGTCTGGAGGTTCCTCAGAAAATTGGACATTGCACTACCTGAGGACCCAGCTATACCTCTCTTGGGCATATACCCAAAAGATGCTCCAACATACGACAAAGACACATGCTCCACTATGTTCATAGCAGCCTTATTTATAATAGCCAGAAGCTGAAAAGAACCCAGATGCCCTTCAACAGAGGAATGGATACAGAAAATGTGGTATATCTACACAATGGAATATTATTCAGCTATCAAAAACAATGACTTCATGAAATTCATAGGCAAATGGATGGAACTGGAAAATATCATCCCAAGTGAGGTAACCCAATCACAGAAAAACACACATGGTATGCACTCATTGATAAGTGGCCATTAGCCCAAATGCTCGAATTACCCAAGATGCACAGAACACATGAAACTCGGGAAGGATGACCAAAATGCGGATGCTTCACTCCTTCTTTAAAAGGGGAACAAGTATACCCATAGAAGGAGATAGGGAGGCAAAGTTTAGAACAGAGACTGAAGGAACGACCATTTAGAGCCTGCCCCACATGTGGCCCATACATATACAGCCACCAAACTAGATAAGATGGATGAAGCAAAGAAGTGCAGGCCGACAGGAGCCGAATGTAGATCTCTCCTGAGAGACACAGCCAGAATACAGCAAATACAGAGGCGAATGCCAGCAGCAAACCACTGAACTGAGAACGGGACCCCCGTTGAAGGAATCAGAGAAAGGACTGAAAGAGCTTGAAAGGGCTTGAGACCCCATATGAACAACCATGCCAACCAACCAGAGCTCCCAGGGACTAAGCCACTACCCAAAGACTATACATGGACTGACCCTGGGCTCCAACCTCATAGGTACCAATGAATAGCCTAGTAAGAGCACCAGTGGAAGGGGAAGCCCTTGGTCCTGCCAAGGCTGGACCCCCAGTGAACGGGATTGTTGGGGGGAGGTTGGTAATCGAGGGAGGATGAGGAGGGGAATACCCACATAGAAGGGGAAGGGTAGGGGTTAGGGGGATGTTGGCCCGGAAACCAGGAAAGGGAATAACATTTGAAATATAAATAAGAAATACCCAATTTAATAAAGATGGAGAGAAAAAAAAGGAAGAAGCTCCCTTGTGCTATGTGGACATCGGCTGCCCTTCCCTGGACTCTGCAATTATTCTGTGCCACCACTCATTCCTTAAAGTATTGGTGTGTTCTCTAAAGAAATGTCGGGCTGGGGATTTAGCTCAGTGGTAGAGCGCTTACCTAGGAAGCGCAAGGCCCTGGGTTCGGTCCCCAGCTCCGAAAAAAAAAAAAAAGAACCAAAAAAAAAAAAAAAAATTTGGGGTTGGGGATTTAGCTCAGTGGTAGAGCGCTTGCCTAGCAGGAGCAAGGCCCTAGCAAGGCCCTGGGTTCGATCCCCAGCTCCGAAAAAAAAAAAAAAAAAAAAAAAAAAAAAAAAAGAAACGTCACCGTGTCCAGTGACAGCAAACCAGGCTGTCTGACTGCAAACCTAGTGTCTTGGGGCAAAGAAACCTGGCCCCCAACACTCAAGTTAGTTTTTCTTCTGTCCCGCCTTTTGCTCAGGTTGACATAAACACAGCCCTCGCCCTAAATAGAATAAAAGATCATTCATGGGGCTGGGGATTTAGCTCAGTGGTAGAGCGCTTGCCTAGGAAGCGCAAGGCCCTGGGTTCGGTCCCCAGCTCCGGAAAAAAAAAAAAAAAAAAAAACCAAAAAAAAAAAAAAAAAAGATCATTCATTTATTCCCCGAGTTGAACATGAGTGGCTATGGCTAGGGAATCTAGACTCAGTTTGCCTCAGAAAGCAAGTTTGACGTGGACATGGTTATGCGAGCTTTTATCAGTCACCACAGGAAAAGCCATAAGTCAGTTCCCTAATGACAACTGAATACACCGATGAGTGTCCCAGGCAGGCATGATACATACAGCACAGGAAGAAATCTCAGCTGTGGTGTCAGACGCTCTCTGGTAGCATTCTTAGCTTTGGAGTTGGTGGAAGCTAGTGACCTACAGGTTAGTGGAGTTCAAAGATTTTTAACTGATAGTAGAAAGGATATCGGATCAAACACAGAGGTCAGCAATGAACCGCTAGGAGCAAGACAAGAGATAACTTGGTTCTAGATCTGCAACATTCCAACCTCCCAGCCAGGAAAGTTCTAATCAGTCAACCTGTGCAATCTTCAACCCAGATGTAGGGTTTTTTCTCTTCTTTTCTTTTTCTGGAAATGTTATTTGGCAAGCACACCATGTAGGGCAACTTTGGGTACTCACCTCTTTCTCAGGGTTGCCTATGACTTCTGGGGAGGGTGTTATCAGATGATTGTTATCAAGGACACAATGACTCAGCTGTCCTCATAGCTTGTTGTTGAGGGCCCTCCTCCACGTTCTAGAGATAGAGCTCCCATACTAAGGGACCTGGAAGTGCCCAGCAGAGCCTCTCTGCTCTCCATCCTAGGAAGCTTCAGATTGTCTCTAACCTGAGACTTAAATTGGGGTGTGGGAGTCAAAGGTCTCCTGTCTCACGGTCCTCTATTCCAGGGCCTCTGTGCCCCCCCCCCCAGGTTAAGCAATAGAACAGCCCTTAATGCTTGCACAAGAGCGTAGGTCTCGAAAAAGAAAGCTCTCTCTCTCTCTCTCTCTCTCTCTCTCTCTCTCTCTCTCTCTCTCTCTCTCTCTCTCTCTTTCATTGCTTCCCCTGAGGCATTAGGAATTCTGGGTTCAGTTGCCTGATGAGGTTAAAAGCACCTCGGTTGGGTCTGGATGTTTTTCCTGATGATGAAGGAAAACCAAAAAAGCAAACTCAACTCCCTCTGACAAAAGCAAGCAGCTCGAACCACAGATTGCGGCAGCCCTGACCCCTCAACCCATGCGACCGACTGCACGTTGGCTTCTCCCCACATGGTCTGGCCGTGGGGGAGTGGGCTTTCAGGTCAACGTCCATTGGTCTCAGTCTCTTCCTCACAAACGCTTTATGTTCCAGGAGTTGGGTTTCCTTGGCTGAGACCTGGCTTCTGGGCCGGGAATGATGAAAGGTGACCAGCAGGAAAAGGTCTCTTGCATGTCATTAGAGCCAGAAATGAGCTAGGTCTTCGGGTTTGCCGTTAACACTAAAAACAAAGCAAAACAAACAAACCCACTTTCTGCAGCCGTTGCATCTAACAGCCACCACCCACAAACCAATAGCCCTGCCATCTTTCCATCCAACAACCGGAAACAGGAGCTGCGTTCGCGCTGTGTGCCTGTGGAGGAGGGGCCGAGCTCTGCTTTTTTTTTTTTTTTTTTTGTTTGTTTGTTTGTTATTTTGTTTTTTGCCCCTGATATGACCCCGGGACGGGGATTTCTGCTTACCACCCCTCGGGCGTTCTCATCTGCAAAGTTGGGAGAAGAATGCCGGCTTGGATGGACTACAGCAGTAACAACAGTGAGAAAGAACCAGGTACGCACTTGCTCCGGTGCACAGCCAGCCCCATAAATGTTGTCTTGATTTATTAGGTGGTCGAATGAATTTCAGGGATGAAGCCAGCCTGGGTGCTTAGTGTGTTCGAAGCTAGCCCAGGCTACAGAGTCCAAAAATGAAAAACATGACTCGTTATTAGTTCTCTGGCCCTTTTGAATTTTGGAAGAATCTGTATTTTGTTTTATTTTATTTTATTTTATTTTATTTTATTTTATTTTATTTTATTTTATTTTATTTTATTTTATTGTTAAAGCAGCAGCTGAGAATGGGGACACACCTGTTTAATCCTAGCCCTTGGGAGGCAAAGGAGAGCAGATTTCTGATAAGTTTAAAGCCAGCCTGGGCTACACGCAGAGGCACTATCTCAAAAGCAAACATAAAACAAAACAAAACAAAAACAAACAAAACCACAAGGCTGGAGAGATGGCTCGGTAGTTAAGAGCGCTTACAAAGACCCAGGCTTGGCTCCTGGCACTCCTATGGACGCTTACAACTGTCCGACCCTGCAATTCCAGGGCATCTGACACCCCCCTCCTTGCTTCCGTAGGCACCAGGTTTGTACATTTTTACAGATTCATATATGTAGGGTAATACTCATACACTTAAAATTAAAACTAAAATTAAAAAACTGCAAAAAGCCAAACAAGGATACTTGGGGTGGGGTGAGGTAGGGTTGGGGGTAGGGATGGGTGTGGGGGTGGGTGTGGGGGTGTGTGTGGAGGTGGGGGGAGACGACTGGCGACCAGAAGGGAGCTCTGGGGACTTCAGGCTGTAGGAAGGAAGCAGCATGACTTCACTTAACCTATAAATAACAGCATTACCGCCAAGTTCTCCCATCCTGCAAAACAATGAACCTCTTCCCCTCTGGGGTGAAGGATGCTGGAATCTCATCCCAGGTCTCCGCCCACCCAGCGCTGCCTCAGGGAAGTAATCAGAGTCATGCAGACCCACAGAGGAACCAGGGGAGGGTGCTGAGGCCCAGCCGAGTCAGTCAGAGGGAATCTTTAATAGTCCTTTAAAGAAAGACCTCACATGCTTGGCTCCCAGAGGCTTCACCAAGTCCCTGGATGTCAGTGGGGCTTTCAGACTGGGCCTTTGGACCCCCTGCCAGCTACTGCACCTCAGGCTATGCTGACAGGAAAGGAAGGGAAATATCCCTCAAAAGTCCAGAGCTGGGTCCGTTCTCAGCAGCAACAGTGGTATATAACCCCGTGTCTGCCACCACCACCACCCTGATGTTTCTCACCCATCTGGCAGTTTGGTAAATGCTACTAACTGGTCACACCAGTACCAAGGTCCCTGAGACTTACTTCCCAGCCCACTGCAAGCCCTGTCTCCAGAACCTGGTAAGTGTCAGACCATTGTTGTGCAGCCATGCTGCCTGTTCTGGATCATACGCAGTCACTGCCACTAAACACTGTGAACTGGATCGGGGTGAGGAAATGACATAAGCTGAAGCTGAGGAGAAGATGAGGCATTGCGGCAATTGCTCCAATTTCTTTTTCTTTTCTTTTGCCTTTTTTTCCTCTAAGATAATATCCTTACTGATTACTTGGGACTTTCGCATCACGCACCTTGATCACACTCGCTCACTTTCCAGGGCTCCCATGTTCACATCCTCAGCCTTCTGGTCTCCCCCACCTCCAAAAAAAAAAAAAAAAAAGGGAAAAAAGATAAGTCCAATTTGTGTTCCCCAAACACTCACTGGGGCACAGTCAAACTCCAATGGCCAACCTCTTAAAGAAATCCGAGGCCTTCCCTACCTGGACCTCTGCCACAGGACATCAATCGAGGAGACTATGTTTCGGTATCCTCATCACACCTTTTAAGAGTTCTCTTTGATGACTTTCTTTCTAGGCTGTAACTTTTTTATGGAGGGGTATGGGGTAGGGGTAGGGGTTGACACAGAAGCTTTCCATGTCTCTCTTTCTCACAGTCAGTGGGAACATGGATCACGGGCTTCTACATAGTATCTGGCAACAACACGGATCATGAATATCCAAACGGTTTCCTGGATCAGCATTCACCAAGGATCTCGACCAGGCCTCTGGTGACAGCACTGACCATGGTCATTGACATAGCCCTCTGCACAAGCGCAGGCTGTGGACATCAACACAGCCCTCGGCAGCAACACAGGGGTGGTAACACAGGTCATGGACATCCACATGGCTTCCGATGGTGGCCACAGACATTCGCACGGTCTTAGGTAGTAACACTGGCCGTGGACATGAACGCCGCCCCTGGCTACGTCAGGACCATTGGCCTAAACATGGCCCTCAGGAGCAGCATGGACTAAGGACATCCACGTAATCGTTGGGCTTCATCATGGCCTGGGGCACTGACACAGACCATTGATACCACCACGGCCTTTGGGGGAAGTACAGACCGTGAAAGTCTGTACAGACAGGAAATGAGCCATTCTTCCTCCAGGAAGTGAACCATTCTTCCTCTTTCTTGTCGTACATTCTGTCACGGCTTAGAGCCAGAGCAGTCGTGTGGCTGCTCAGCACTTGGGTGTTTAGAGCTGAGTTCTCTAAAGCTCCAGGCTGCTCCACACCACCTTGCTGGCCCTCCTGGGCATTGCATGTTCCTCTATTTACGGCCATCTTCCCTCACATCGGTCACAGCTGTCATATTTCTAGTTCCACCTCTCTCCACTGAGTAGGCACTGCCCTAGTCCTCCATCCTTCCTACCTCTTCTTCTCGTATTTGTTTGTCATAAGTGGCATTGGAAGCTTCAGTGTCTCATTTTGTGTGTGTGTGCGCGCGCACGCGCGTGCACGTGCTCGGGCGTGCGTGCGTGTGCAAGTGTGTGCTCAAATAGCTTTACATGCAAATGTTCATTGCAACAAGTCATTGGTCTGGTTCAAGGATTCTGGATCTGGGCCTGGATGGTTGGTCAGCCTGGGCCTTTTGCGTGCCTGTGGGACCGGCCTGCCCTCCCGTTACCAGGTGGGAAAGTGAGTTGGTCCAGTTTCTTCGTTTGTGTTTGTATTTGTGACAAGGTCTTATTATACAATCCAGACTGGCTTTCGACTCGCCCTCCCTCCTGCCTTAGCCTCCCAAGCGCTGAGATTTATAGGCAAGTGCCACCACAGCTGCCAACTGCTCCATTTTCTTGGCCATTTGGCCCATCAACATATGGTCCTTCTTACTGGTGAGCAGTTGAGTGACTTACTGATGACAGAGCGAGGGGTGTGCATCTCAAGGACAAGGCCGGGCCACACATCCACATCCAGAAATAGACATCCAGACTTGACAAGAACTGATACAGGACGGTGCCCTTGATCTTTCTTAAAGGCAGCATTTGGTCTGGGCCACTTTTCATTCTTCCAGAGAACTGTGCTGCACTCACGGGCTTAGAGGAAGATCTGCTAAGTAAATGAGTGAAGAGTCAGCATGATATGCAGTGAGAGGTCACTACGCTCTGTAAATGTTTGACAGTCCACTGAGGAATAAACTTAGTTGTGCGGTTAATTTAGAAAGCGATCAGGGCGCTGTTAGCCCATTACCTTCCATTAGTATTTACTGACTACAGAATTTAGTATTTAGCACTACAGAATGCGCTAAGTGCACACTAGGCCGTGGGTTCAAACCCTAGTACAGAAAGAAAGGAAACAAACCTCTTCGGACTATTCACCAGTGTTAAATTTTCTACATCCACACAATTGTTTACTCTCTATTCTTGAAGCGAGACAACCCAAAGGGGAGAAAGCGAAGGGTCCCATCTGGATACTTCTCACACAAGCAGCCAAATGGATTGTAGAGCCTGCTGGTGTCTTCAGCAGAGGCAGGGGCTGCCAGAGCAAGGGGAGGGGACCAGGGAGAAACAGTGGCCTCAGCAGTCAGCTCCCTGGGATTTTCTCTCTTCTATCTTCAACATCATTGTCTCATCTCTGTTTGCATTCACAAGATACAAAACAAACACCAGGAAGACATTTACCCTGATGCCGTAGAGCTGGTGGGATTTGGAGAAGTCGAGTTCATGCAAAGCTCCTTCTCAGGTTTCACTTCAGGATCCCGTCTAGTCAGCTTCACCCTCCATCGAAGAGTCAGAGGCAGAGGTGAGAAGCAGACAACCTTGGATGTTGAAAGCCCCAAGCAGAGAAAGACTCTGAGCTGAGCAGTCCTTGGGGGCTTTGCCGGGGTTACCTGTCCCTCTGTCATATTGAAGCACACGTCTAACTTAGTGGTGAGCAGAGGAAATTTTAGTTGCTACCCTCTTGGTAACGTCTGCCTTTTTACACCTCCCTTTTGGCGTGTGTGTGTGTGTGTGTGTGTGTGTGTGTGTGTGTGTGTGTGTAAGGCCACAACTGGGCAGGTGGCTTAATGGTTACGAGCATTTGTGGTGAAATCACAAGGACCAGAGTTCGTATCCCAGCACCCACTTAACAAGCTGGTAGTTGTATGTGTAGACACCTGTGGACCCAGTGCTGAGAGATCTGATAACGTCCCTGGCTTCTGAGCATGCATGTGCACACTAATACTAATCATTATTATTATTTACAATTAAATATGCTTTGGAGGGTTGAAATCTCAGTAATTAAGAGCACTGGCTCTTCTTGCAAGGGACCCAGGTTCAATTCCCAGCTCTTCCATAGTGGCTCACAACTGTCTGTAACTCCAGTTCCGGGGAATGAGGCCTTTCTTCTGACCTCTAGGGAATGGATCTTGTACTGGTGTGGTGGATAGACATACACTCAGACACATTTACACATATAAAATAAAACAGATACACATCTCTTTAAACTAAGTAACTAAACAAATAGAAAAGAAGAAAGAGTCTTTGTTCAACCTACACACTGGGAGGTTGAAAGTCCCAGCCTGGATGTTACAAGTGCAATTCTGTAAACTCCTGAGAATCAGAGTGGGCTAATATATAGCAGGACTTTCTCAGACCCATCAGGGATATAGAACAGAGGCTTTTTAAAATCTTAAAGCATAGACCCTTTAGCTAGGACAGTCCCCCAGCCAAGTGTCTGGCTTAACCCAACTGATTCTGGCAGTCCCACCGCATGGCTAACTTTACCTCTCTACTCAACTCTGGTCCTCATCTCCATGTCACGCCCCCCTCGTTCTTTCTTCCACTTCCTGCCCAGCTATGGGTCATCAGATTTTTATCACACCAATCAGATACAACTCTAGATTGCCTGTAGGGTAGTGAAGAGGATGAATGATTATAAAATATGAAGCAGTAATGGCCATAGAAAGAACATAACCAAGATCCTGCCAGCATCCAGCCTTCTACTGGTACAGAGTTAACAATTGGATATACAGAGACACACCTTCACACAGTGTACCCCAGAGACACACCTTCACACAGTGTACCCCAGCACTAATGAGCAAGGGAAGGCATCTACTCTAAAGCCTTCAAGGCTCACGGTGTTGTACAGGTCATTTCCTTAGCACCCTCCTTGTGGGTGTTTGCATCTTGCAGGCCTCTCTAGTGCGTGCTTTGTTAGTTACACGTAGCTGTGGTGGGGGAATGTTGTCCCTCTTTTGCAAACCAGTTTCTTCCATGTGTTAATTGTGAGGCTCTTTGTTTCTGTCCCCACTCTCCTGGTACCCAGGTGGGTCCCTGTCCCATCTAGTTAGGGTTCCCTTGGCTGTGCACACATGGGCAAGCAGCATGGCGCTGCTATCCAACAAGCTGCTGTCACCACAACCTTACCGTAGGAGGCTAAACTCACGTACTTGGGACCCGTGCTAGCTCTATTCCTTCAATGGTCTACCTCCTAAGCGTGGTCATACCAGGCGCTAAGCTTCCAACACTGAGCCTTTCGGGACAAACACAGCAAGCAGTTGTCACTCTCCTTTGAGACTTCAGATGAGTACAAAGAGTTGAGAAGGGACCGCTCAGTCACTCACAGGTGAGCTGTTACTTAATGTTCTGCCTGGTCGGCTTGCAACTGTCTTCAGTGCCTTTTGGGCAGTTCAACCATGTATTCAGTGCTTTGGGACTTGATGCTGCGAGTCTCTAAACAAGGTCTGTCTGTCTCTATGAAGTTCTCCAATTTCCCGGTGGTATCTAGCAGCCTTAGTTTGTTGGAGAGGCATGGAAGCCAGTTGCCTCTGCCTAAGGCTCTGCTCTGTATCACAAATGGCCGCATTTCGAAGTTCCCCAAAAGGCGCTCTATGTAGCTTTGCCTGAACCAGGTTGAAGAGAAAGCAGAGAATGAGGAGGTTTTCTCTGCTGCCCTTTCACAGTGTGTGCCAGTTTCTTTTCCATTGCTGTGATGAAGCACCATGACTGACTGAAACAGGAAGCTGAGAGATCACATCTTCAGCCACAGACATGGAGCAGAATGAATGGGAAGCAAGAGGAGGCTGCAGACCCTTAAAGCCCGCCCCCAGTGACATACTTCCTCTAGCAAGTCTCCACCTCCTAAGATTCCATAGCCTATCTCCAAACAGTGCCTACTGGGGACCAAGCACTTGAGCATCTCGGGAAGATATTCTCATCCAAACCGTGGCGGCACATTCTAGAATGGCCACTCCTGCGGCCCAGCTCTTGAAGACCATTCTTACCTCCAAAGGGAAATGGAGAAAATGGCCCAGAGACAGCCTTAACAGCCTAGGAAGCAACAAATGAACCACTGGGTTTACCCCTGCTTTCTAATTTATGACACCCCAACCACTGTGTTTGTATGTCTGTCTGTCTGTCACTCCCTCTGTTTCAGTGTGTGTGTCTGTCTGTCACACCCACTCCCATTTCAATGTATGTGTGTCTGTCTGTCTGCCACCCATCTCTGTTCCAGTGTGTGAGTGCATGCGTGCATGCGTGTGTGTGTGTGTGTGTGTGTGTGTGTGTATGTAACCTCAGGCTTTTCCACCCCTGCTTAAGTTTCCCAACATGACTTTGAGACTGGAGAGATGGCTTAGTAGTTAAGGGCACTGACTGCTCTTCCAGAGGTCCTGAGTTCAAATCCCAGCAACCACACGGTGGCTCACAACCATCTGTAATGAGATCTGGTATGTCTGAAGTATATTTATATATAATAATTAAATCTTTAAAAAAAGAGATTCCCGGGGTTGGGGATTTAGCTCAGTGGTAGAGCGCTTGCCTAGCAAGCACAAGGCCCTGGGTTCAGTCCTCAGCTCCGGAAAAAAAGAAAAAAATAAAAGAGATTCCCTCTGTGTGTGTGTGTGTGTGTGTGTGTGTGTGTGTGTGTGAAAGAAAAAGAGAGAGAGACAGACAGACAGAGACACACAGAAAGAGACACAGAGAGAGACAGACACACAGAGACACACACAGAGAGAAAGAGACACAGAGAGGCAGACAGACACACAGAGACACACACAGAGAGAAAGAGACACAGAGAGAGGCAGACAGACACACAGATACACAGAGACACACACAGAGAGAAAGAGACACAGAGAGAGGCAGACAGACACACAGATAGATACACACACACACACACACACACACACACACACACACAAACCAGGGAAGGGAGTTAATCAGGAATGAAGGAATGAATAAAATAATGGTACCCTCAGGGAAATGATAGAACTAGATAGAGCTCATTATATTAAGAAAAAAATCAGCCAGCTTTAGAAAGACAAAACTCAGATGTGCAGAATTATGAGGTGTAAAGGTGAAAGTTGTGGGGTGAATATGTGCGAAGTAGCACGTGCGTGTATGAATACATCATAATAAGACTCATGTTTTTACACACTAACTTCAGAAAAGAAAGTAAATTTTAAAAATGGGCCACAGCAGAGAGTAGAGTCATCCTCTGGGCCAGCAGCCTCCTCTAGATCATGTCTAAGGTCACATGCCTTCCGACTCCATTGTACACACATGCTCATTCTCAGTGGAACACAGCATCAAGGAGACCGGAAGCACTACCTTCTTGTGCTACCTCCAGACTCCTTCTTGTCAGTCTTTTGTGGGGAAAGCTGATGTTTCATGTTCACCCCTGCTTGGCTGATTTCCACTAAGCCACCTCCCCTGCATCTTATTTCCCAGCTTTCCTGGTTGCAGAAGGGAAAACAGTATCTCAAGAAAGAAACAGAATAGACATGGCTTCGAAGGGTTGCACTGATGTGCAGTGAACCGAGGTAAACCTGAAAAGAAGGAACAGTTACTGGAAAGAAATGTGGGTCTCATGTGAACAGGCAGTGAAACAGAAGCTGAACCTTTGCAGGAAGCAACAGGAAAACTTTCATCTCAAATACTGATTTTCTTGGAAGAAACAAACAAATGTCTGAGTTCAAGGCCAGCCTTGTCTATAGAGAGAGAGTTCCAGCCAGCCAGAGATACACAGAGAAGCCCTGTCTTGGAAAACCAAAAAGGAGAGAGAGAGAGAGAGAGAGAGAGAGAGAGAGAGAGAGAGAGGAGAGGGAAGAGGAGGAGGAGGAGGAGGAGGAAGAGCAGGAGGAGGAGGAGGTGGAGGAGGAGGAGAAGGAGGCAGAGGAGGAGGAGCAGGAGAAAAAGGAAAAAGAAACAAGTTGTCCAGCTTGGGGACTGGCTAGGCATGGAATCATGAGGTACAGATATGGCTTCCAGGGACAACTTCACCCTTGTGAGAGAGTACAGTGTGTGGGAGGTCTTTTAGAAAGAACAATGTTTTCTGGATTAGGTAAACACCCTTCAAACTGCCCATTGTGATGGGAACCAAATAGTTAATGAAATAAGAAATGAACTTGTTAAATGGGAATAGTATCTACCAAAATGTTTTAGCTGGTAGTGTAAACATGTAGCTTTCCAAGTGCTTTACATATAACGATGTTAAGTAAACTGTTTAATCTTTTGTGTTCTATCTGTTTGCCCTGATTCTAGTGCAGGAGAGTCTGAAAGTGGCAAAAAGCCCTCCTAGCAACAAAGTTGCGAGCAAACAGATAAAATGGATTTCATCAAAATGAAAAGCTTTTGTGCATCAAAGGACAGTATCAAAAAAGTGAAAAGAAAACCTAGAGAATAAGAAATAATACTTAGGGGGTTGGAGATTAGCTCAGTGGTAGAGTGCTTGCCTAGCAAGCGCAAGGCCCTGGGTTCGGTCCCCAACTCCAAAAAAAAGAAAAAAAAAAAGAAAGAAACAATACTTAGTAAATTATGGAAAATATATAGATTTCAAACCCTGAGGTTTGGAACTCAGACTATGTAAAGAACTCAATAAAGAAAAAAAAAAACAATAAAAAAAATAAGTCAACTAAAAGTGGGCAAAGGAAATGGCGTGGTGGCTCAGTGGGTAAAGTCCTTGCTATTCAAGTATGAGGGTGTGAGTCCAGATGCCCCAGAATCAATACAGAAAGCCAGAAATGCAGTGTGTATATCTAACCCCAGCTCTGAGAGACAGGGGTTGGGGAAGCAGAAACAGATGGGTTTAGCCAGTCTTAGCCCAAACAGCAAGCTACGGTTTCAGTAGATCCTGCTGCAAAAGATAAGGCAAAGGGCAATAGAAGAAGAGGCCAAAAGTTGACCCTGCCCCCAGCACAGGTATATACAGATGTGCAAAGCACCCCCACAGGTAGACATATACATATAACACAGGCACACACACACACACACACACACACACACACACCACATGCACACACAGATACCACACACGCATGCACACACGCACACGCACATACATCCAGAGAGAGGATGTGGAGAGAGAGAACAAAGGAAATTGATGAACATTTATTCGAACATATAGGACTGCCACCGGCGTATGAAAGATGTTCCGCACATGAAATTAGGCACCTGACAAGGCAAATCAGTTCACAGTGCACAGCATCTGTGCTGTGAATAGAGTGCATCTAACTAGGTGTTGTGGTGCACGCCTTTAATCCCATCCCTCAGGAGACAGGCAGGCAGATCTCTGAGTCTGAAGCTAGCCTGGTCTACAGAGCAAGTTCTAGGATAGCCAGGGCTGCACAGAGAAACCCTGTGTGGTGGTTCGAATAGGTTTTGTCTTCATAGATTCATGTGTTTAAATGCTTGGCCCACAGGGAGTGGCACCATTAGGAGGTGTGTCCTTGTTGGAGAAAGTGTGTCACTGTGAAGGTGGCTTTGAGGTGTCCTAGTGCTCAAGCTTTGCCTAATATAGAGGAGAATCTTCTCCTGGCCTTTGGATCAAGATGTAGAACTACTGGCTCCTCTAAGACCATGTCTGCCGGCACACTGCCATGCTTCCCACCATGGTGATAACGGACTGAACCTCTGAACCTGTAAGCCAGCCCCAATTAAATGTTTGTCTTTATAAACATTGCCTTGGTCATATTGTCCCTTCACAGCAACAAGACCCTAAATGTGATGCTCTGTTAAAAAAACAAAAACAAAAACAAAAACAAAAAAAACCCAAAAACAGAAGGATTTTGAGACAGAGTCTCACTTTGTAGTTCTGGCTGTCCTAGAACACACTGTGAAGATTAAGCTAAATTCAATTCATAGATGCTCCCACAGATCGAGCTGAGACTGAGTGCCATCTCCTGGAATGTGCCTGGGACAACAAACACCTCATCTGACTGAAGACTCCTGAGACGCGCTGCGACCTGACACGCTGAGACCCACAGAGGACAGACTCGGGACCTTCCAGCTACAGGTGAACTCCCTTGCCAAAGTCAAATGGCTACTGAACTTGGGGAAGTTACATGATAGTAAGGAAAGCATGATATCTGTCTAGATTAATCAAATGTTTTTTCAAACCGGTGTTAATACCCTCACAGACTGTACAACCCATGGAACAATTCATTGGTTCAATAATATCTTGTCTTCCCAACCGCCACCCTCACCCCTCCTTACCCCTCTGGTAAGACTTAGTTGTGCTACCCCTCTGGCCTGTGTAGTGTTTAATTTTGACACTTCCACCCAATTTTTTTCACTACAAATGACACAGTCACTCCAGTGACATCTCTCCTTTAAAAATATAAAAGGGGGAGATGTGGAGTCGTGAAAGGCAGCCTGGTTCCTGGTTGAGCCAAGGCTAAAAGCCCCGGTGAGCCTGTAGGGATGTGGGCACTTCACCTGTTCCTGGGGAACCAGGCCCCTGTCACCAGGCCCCTGTCACTAGCTGCAGCACCCCATAGATTTGTGGCCGTCAGTCACATATGGGCAAAGCCCTTCCACACATACAGGACGTGACCTGTGGTCACATAGCTCAAGATAGAGCTCCATTTTAATGAGGTAGCTAAAGGTCTGAAAGGCTTAGCCAATGAGCTTTCCTTCCCAGACACCCTCCCTGCAAAAGATATCTAACCTCAGGCCCACCCCAAGAAGTGGGGTACGGTTTTACACATCTACTTTCCACCATGATAATAAATGCCTTAAAATCATGGACTATCTCCTTTCATCGTGATCCTCTGTGGGGAGCCATGGAAAAGGCCTTTCCCTATAGAGCTGCCGTCTAATCTCTCATAGAAGGCCTCTCTGTGCTCCTAGTCAACCACCAAGCCGAGCTCAAACCAACTGTGGATAAACCAAGGACTCTCTCCCTATAGAACCAGCTGGAGCTCTGCCCTTTTTCTCCCCTACCCTGGGCTAGATCCAGCCCGAGCATCCCCACACCGTTCTCAGCGATTCCGAGGCTTCCAGTGATGCCTGGGTGTCCAAGAGACTGAGAACCAGACAGCCTCCGGCCTCATCACAGGCCCAAGGACCCACGAACCCAGCTCCGACTGTGCTTCCCCAGCCCCACAGCAGTGTCCTGCAGCTTTCCTGCAGCCCAACACCCACCCTGTGACAGACAGCGTGTTGTAAGTGCGGTCACTTCCCAGGTCCTGCCTCCCCAAGTGGCCAAGCCTTGTGGCAGAGCAGACCGGGGGCCCACAACCCTTCAGAGATCTACCTGTCTCTGCCTCCCAACGCTGAGATTAAAGGCATGCCCTGGCACACCCAATTAGAATAAGGATTTTATACTGTAAGAAATAAGTATTGGTGTAGGTGTGGCCAACTGGACGCCTTATGGGTTGTGGTAGGAATGTAAAATGGTGTGGTGGCCTTGAAAAGGGTGTGGTTTCTTCAAAAAAGTTAAACACACCATGGCCATCTAACCAAAAAGTTCACTTCGAGAACACAGAGAACTGAACAGAGGGACTCAAACATATCACTAGGACTTTCTGTGTCACTGCTCAGGGCTCACAACAGCCAAAAGATACCCCTAGTCACTAGATGAGCAGATGCGTGGGTAATGGACCTTGAGAATTTAGGCTAAGAGAAATAAGCCAGATACAAAAGGATAGATGTCGTTCGGTCCACTTATGTGGCATGTCTAGTGCAGGGGAACTCACACAGAGACAATTTAGAGGTCACCAGGGACAGGACTGAAGAAACGAGGGGGTTGGTTTTTCTGTTATTATTTTAAGAAGATTGGTGTTACTGTTCATATTAATGGGAAAGTTTTGGAAATAGACAATGCTAACACCTGTGGAATATTAAGAACACAATTAGCGCCGCTAAATTGCACACTTGACTAAAGTTATGTATCTTGTTGTTGCAAGTATTTTACCAAAAATGTTTGAAGAAAGAGCCCTGAGAAGTTTGGGTGCACTGTAGAGTGGGGCAGCACTGGACGGCTACTTGCAGGTGCCAGGTCTGCTACCATGATCCTCTTTGGTTCTGTTTCTCTTTGGTTCTGTTTGAGCTGGATTAGAAGCAAGCAAGCATGCAGAGAAGGAAGGTCATGCTTGCCTGAACTCCTCGCAACCTGTAATTATTATGAAAATGGAATGGAAAGCTAAGAGGAGATCATCAGGTGGTATGGCAAATTCCCCTTTAAGTCATGTTAATGAGCTGGGTGTGGTGACAGCTCATCAAAGACTGAGGTCAGAGGGTCATGAGTTCAAGACCAGCCTGGGAAACTTAGAGAAACCATGTTTCAAACTAAAAATTACAATAAAAAGAGGTGAGATCCAGGCATGGTGACACAAAACCTATAATCCTCAGGGGACCAGGGCAGGAGAATCTGGAATTCAAGGTCAGTCTCAGACTCAGTTGGAGACCATCCTGGACCAGTTGAGATTGTCTCAAAAAACAAAACAAACATATAAAAAATAAAGCAGTGGGGTTGGGGATTTAGCTCAGTGGTAGAGCGCTTGCCTAGTAAGCACAAGGCCCTGGGTTCGGTCCCCAGCTCCGAAAAGAAAAAAAGAAAAAAAAATAAAGCAGTAAAGAAGGAAGGAAAGAAAGGAAACAGAGAGGGAAGTTAAAGGAGTGAACCCCTGCATGGCATACATGCGTGCACACAGGTACACACACACACACACACATGCACACCTCCACACAATTCTGTTGGTCATTTATCTCTAGTTTCAAATGATGGTAGTATGGGTGTCAGTTCAGCAGCCTTTCTGCGTGTGTCCTTAGTTCAGGGTGAAGGGTTTCTGATGGTTGAGTCCCTGCAGAAAAGAGAGTTCACGTTCTCTCTGGAGTCAATGGACTCTGAGATCCATTCCTGTTGAGTGTCTAACTTAGCGTCATTATTATATGAGTCAGCAATATGATTACACTCGACTCATCAATTCCAATCCTACTCTAGATCAGCTTTACAAATAATAACCACAAAGTGGGAAAAACCATCAGTTACTGGACAGGTGGATAGAATGTGGCATTGGCACGCAACAAAATATGGTTTACCTTAACAGGGCATGAGTTGTGATACATGGTACCACAGTTAAGAATTTTGAAAATATTGTGTGGTGGGAATAAAACTAAAGACCTTTCACCTATGACTATATACTGGTGGGACACAGCAGCATGGGCAGATACCAGATCAATGGTTGCCCGGGACTTGGGGAGCAAGGGGAGAAGGAAAGTAGCTTCTGATGTGCACTAGTTTCTTCCAGATGTAATGAACAAGAACTCCGTGAGCATACCAAAAGCCAGTTGTTTGAACACTGTTCACAGCTATGCGAATTGTACATTACCCTATTACCACTTAAGAAACAAGACCAAAAAAATGTTAGCAAATGTGGTGATTTGAATGTGCTTGGCCCAGGGAGTGGCACTATTAGGAGGTGTGGCCTTGTTGGAGCGGGTGTGGCCTTGTTGAAGTGGGTGTGGCCTTGTTGGAGTGGGTGTGGCCATGTTGGAGAAAGTATATCACTGTGGGAGTGGGCAGTGAGACCCTACTCCTAACCACAAGGGAACCAGTCTTCTTCTAGAGTCCTTGAGATGAAGGTGTAGAACTCTCAGCTCCTCCTGCACCATGCCTGCCTGAGTGCTGCCTTGCTCCCGCCTTGATGATAATGGATTGAACCTGTGAACCTGTAAGCCAGCCCCAATTAAATGATATCCTTATGAGAGATGTTTTGGTCCTGGTGTCTGTTCACAGCAGTAAAACCCTAACTAAGACAATAGACTGGATCTTTGGAGCCCAGAGAGGTGGCTCAGTGTGTCAAGTATTTACTGTACAAATCTCACAGCCTGAGCCTCGCCCCCAGAACCCATATAAAGGCAGAAAGAGAGAAATGAGCTTCACGCATGTACTATGGCCTGTGTGCCCACACACAGCTTGCACATTAAAAATAAACAAACAGATAAACAAATGGTTTTTTTTTTTCCTTTTTCTTTTTTTCGGAGCTGGGGACGGAACCCAGGGCCTTGCGCTTGCTAGGCAAGCGCTCTACCACTGAGCTAAATCCCCAACCCCCAAACAAATGTTTTTAAAAAGAGGTCTCTGAGGCTGGCTGGATATGGAATTTATGGGAAACTGAAGCCTGAGAGCATTTTGGCTGTGTTCTGGTGCATGTGTATCCTCTAGTTGAGAGTGGTCTAGACTTAAACATTTTCTATTACATTTTGGGTTGGGTTGGGTTGGCGTTTTGTATGTATGTATGTAAGTATGTATGTATGTATGTATGTATGTATGTATGTATGTATGTATGTATCTGTCGGTTCTCTTCAACTGTGTGGGTCCGAGGAATGGATCTCAGGTTCTTGGATGCAACAGCAGATCTTCTTCTGTCCTGCCTCACCCACCAAGTCATCTCTGTCCTGAAATAGTTTCTAAAATTTTTTCAAAGTGATTATTGGACTAGCATTCCTAAGATTAAAAAAAAAAAGACCATACGCATAAAATTAAATGAACAAGACACAAAAATCTAAATTACAAAAACCCGCGTGTGTTTTACAACCGAAAGACGACTGGCTTCCATGATTTATTTAGGGAGAGCGATGCCAAGAGAAAATTGCAGGGCCTCAGCTATGTTAACGCAATCTTGTTAAACAGCTGTACTGGGGCTTGAGTCACACATTACACACGTCACCCCTTCGGGGAACATAGTTCCAGAGTTTTTAGCATATTCCGAAAGTCCTGATACCATCACCACGGCCAACCCTAAACCTTTTATTTATCCCTATAAGAAACTCTAGATGCTTTAGTAATGACCTCTCAGTCCCACTTCAATTTTCCTCCCCCCAACCTAGGCCACTGCTAATCTTCCTGTTGCAGACCTGCTGACTAGGGGCTTTTCACGAAACAGAGTCATGAATGTGGTATTTTGTGACCAGCTTCTTCCCTCAGCACAGTGTCTCCAGAGTTCATCTGCGCCTTAAGAGTGACAGCACTGGGTTCTTTTTGGCTGATGAATAATAGCCCATTGCATGGGTGGACCACATTTTATCTCTCCATCAGCTGATGGGTTTACCACTTTCTGGCTGTTATGAGCAGTGTTCCCACAAACACGTGCACACGTGTCCTCAGTCCCTTCGGTGCATACTCAGGGAGTGAATTGCTGGGTCATGTAGTAGCTGACTACCGGGAACTCCCAGAGTGGTTTCCAGAACAGCTACGCCATCACCCACTCCCCACAGCAGTGAAGGAGGATTCTGATCGCTCTGATTCATGGCCAGCAATTATTACTTGTCTTTTTAATTGTAGCCACCCCCGTGTGACAGTTCTCTAATGACTGGTGATATTGAGCATCTTGCATTCTCCCTCCTTTCTAATTCTCCTGCCATTGCTGGCTGGGTCTTCGCCATTTCTCCTCTGCCTGGTGTGTGTAGCCTCAAAAGAGATCTCTCCATCTTGCATTCTGTGCCCTGAAATACAGTCTCAGGCAGTCATTTTTTTAGCCTCAGATGGCTCCCTACTGCCCACAGGACCAAGTTTCTGCTTCTGATATGGGATGTGAGATCCTGAATCCGATGCCTTTGCCTATCCAGGTCCCTCTGCTTACAGTCTCTTCCTCGGGATGCCTACCTGGTTGACATTTACCCTTTAAATCCAAGTGCAGCAAGAATCTTCTAGCTGGGTGTGGTAGCGCATACCTGTAATCCTAGCAGGTGGAGGCTGAAGCAAGACCATATCAGGTTTGAGGCCAGCCTGGACCACAGAGCTAGACAGAGTCTCGGATAACTAAAATGAAATAAATATTCTAAGGAGGCCTGCTTAACGTCACCCCCCAGGCATGGCCTGCGTGTTGCATGACTCCACGAGAGACCATTCTCATGGTACTATGTCAGGGTCATCCGAGGACAGCCCAAGTGGTTTACACATTGTATGTGGCTGTCTGTGCTATGAGAGCCAGTCTGAGTGATTAAGCCAGACCTGGCCCATATGCGTAGATTTCTTCCTACCTAGCTGTTGGCAGAAAATTTGCAGAACTCAATGTGTTGCTTAACTTGTTGTTGCTGCGACAGAATTCCTGACACGAACTATTTAAAAGGAGGAAGGGTTTATGTTGGGTCATGGTCTCAGCGTATTCAGCCCACAGTCAGCAAACTCCATTGCTTCTGGGCCTGTGTTGAGGGACGGTGTGATGGCAGAAGGGAGAAACAGAATGATAGATCTGCATACCACACACTTGGGAAGCAGAAAAGGTGAGAAAGGTACCCAGGATAAGATCTAGCCCTCTATGACACGCTCCTTCCTCCAACTAGGCCACCCCTGGAAGGCGCCACCGCCTCCTGACAAGGCTATCAAATCAACCCAAAGATTACGATAGTATCTTCATCGTCTAATCACTCCTTAACAGTTGGCCTCACCAGTGAGGGGCTACGCCTTTTCTGTCCATGACCCGCTGGAGGACACTTCATGTCTAAACCGTAACACTTGGGCCTGTGTGAACAGTGCCCTGGGACTGTCCAGTGCACAGCTGCGTGGCTGTCCTCCAGGGGCTCTGTCTCCTGGTTCTCCTGACTTTCTTCTTTTAGTATTTGCCACACAGGCCTCAATTTATCTTCCTCCCTGAGGCTGCTGTGCTCCAAAACCCAAGTCCTACTCATCCTCGTAGCCTCAAGATATGGGCTAAGTGCGACACAGAGAAGGGCCTCAATCCGTGTTTGAGCCACTGTGATGGGTTAGACATTTCCTGGATGTTGATAAGCCCGCGAGGCACTGAATATTTCATGATTGCTACAATTCTTAGGTAAAAACAGCATTGCCTCTCTGACAGCCTTCTAGACACGTTGCTGCTAACGTTAAAGCATTTCACACTCGCGCATGTTTGGTTTGGCTTTACCCACCCCCTCCATAGAGAAGTTTTACTAATTAGAACATTTCATGGGTGCTAATGTACTCCCTGTGGTTGGGGGAGGATGTTAGGGGTACCTCAGAAACCCTAAGGGGCAGGGACACTGAAAGTAAAGCTGACAGCCTGACTCTGGGAGTCTATGGAGTTGTACTCTCAAAGCTCTTGGTGGGAAGGATGAGGCTACAGAGTAAGAATGGTGAACTCAGAGAGGGTTGCAGAGTGCAAGAGACAGGCACCAATGGAAACGGACCTGGGTTGGGTTACCATGAGACCTCTGACCTCCCTCATATCACTTCAAGCTGCAGCATCAGGCCCAACAAGATGACATGTCCACACCCGTCTAGAGAAAGCCAGAGATCCAGTCCAGAGCCTCTTAACCCAGTGCCTGCACCCTGGAGCCAAGCACCTTGAGTATTCGAGGCAGGCAATAACCTAAGGCTCCCTCTTCATCCCCCTCCCCTCCTCCTCTTCCCCTCCCTCTCCCTCTCCCTCTCTCTATCTCAATCTCTATTCTCTACTCCCTCCCTCTCTCCTTGTCCCTCTCCCTCCCTCCTCCCTCAGCCCCCTCAGATCGGTTCTTGCTCTACCAGCAAAACCTCTAACTTAGCCATTCTGCCTCAAGCTCCTAAGTGCTTAGATGACAGGCATGTGCCACCATAGCTAGCTCTGTAATTTCTTCTTAACATACCTTCCACTTTGCCTGACTCATCCTATACCTAAGCTAAAATATCGCCTCCTCTGGGAAGCCCTCCTGGATCCCCAGACCTGTGCAGCGTACTCTGCCAAGACCTTTCTCAGCGTTTTCCACACTTGACGGACAGCACTGCTCATTGCCCAGCTCCCCACCAGACTGCCAGCTCTGGGAGGCCAGGGAGCATGTCCGGTGGGTTTGTGGGAACTCCACTGGCTTGCTCTCATACTCATCCACTGCAAGTGTCTTAGCGTGCATTTGTCTCTGGGGTTATCCTGGGTGGTGAGAGTCTGCTCTGGTTTTCTGTGTGCTTGAGGGAGGTAGAGAAAGCTGAGGTCCCTAGATTATTGGTGCCACATGCAAACTCACCCTTTTCTCTGCTTCCATAAAGCACCTGAGAGTTCACGTGCCCTTAGCAAGTAACCTAAGTCACTGTTCCTCTTCTTCATGACCAGTGGATGCACGGGCTTCTATCCTGACTGCAGACGCCATAGGCAGATCATAGCTCCTCACCCAGAATACCACACGGCAGCAGATGGCTCAGCCTTCGCTGCCTGTGAGGGAGAAGGAGGCCCAAGACAGCCTGAGAAGCATGGCACCAATATGACAAGAGAGTCATTGAGCTAAGGAAACAGGGCGTTTTCCAACACTGAACAACAGAGATAGAAAAATTCCGTTTCCTCACAGATACTTTGAAAAGGGGGGAGTTTTGTTCATTTGTATTTTTATTATGGGCATGCATTGCCTAATCATGACAGAGGTGTGGCTTTTTGAAATGATTCCCGGCTGGGGATTTAGCTCAGTGGTAGAGCGCTTACCTAGGAAGCGCAAGGCCCTGGGTTCGGTCCCCAGCTCCGAAAAAAAGGAACAAAAAAAAAAAAAGAAAAAAAGAAATGATTCCCTTTCTACATTTATTTATTTTGTGCGTGTGAATGTGGGCACACATACACGTGTCACAGTGCACGGGAAGGAGTCAGAGGTCAACTTTCAGGAGTCAGTTCTCTCCTTCTGCTATGTGGGTTCCAGGGATCTAACACAGGTCACCAGCCTTTGCAGCACATGTTTTAACTGACTTATCCTGCTGGTCTGAGATGGGTTTTATTTGTTGTTGTTTTTTCTTTTCTTTTCTTTTTTTTTTTTTTCGGAGCTGGGGATCGAACCCAGGGCCTTGTGCTTGCTAGGCAAGCGCTCTACCACTGAGCTAAATCCCCAACCCCTTATTTGTTGTTTTAACATGGAGCCTGACCTCACTTGTAACTCATTATGGAGCCCAGACTGGTTGGACTCTCTTGCCTTACTGAACTAAGTGCTAGGCTTACAGGCATGCACCACCACGTTTGACAGTGTTACTGGGTAGCCCAGGTTAGCCTGGAACTCACAGTACCTCTCCTGTCTAACCCCCCACATGCTAAGATTACAGGTGAGCCGCCATATCCTGCTAGTTTTGAGAAATCAAAGAGACAGAGTAGCCGCAGTCTCCTTCTCCAGCTCTGGCCGTGCCTTCAGACTTGGAGGTGGCCCTGGCTGGGAGCCCAGCACACTGCAGGGCTGACTGACTGCCTGGGGCAAGCTCCTTTCTCTCGAAGCTTCGAACTTCAGGCCATCTTAACTTTCTCCTACGTGATTCATAAGGGAGGAGCACTTGCCAGCTAAGTGACTTACTGGTAGTCTAGAGCTTATTAGGGAAGGACACACAACTCCAGAATCCTAGGCATGCTTAACAATACCATCCCGTCAAGAAGCCTGTTGGAGGGAGAGGCTCTGGCTTTCTGTTTTGATGATTTTTTTCGGTGGGAGGATACTGTTATGTTATATTCCTATATTTGAACTTTTTTTTCCTTTTTTCTTTTTTTCGGAGCTGGGGCTCGAACCTAGGGCCTTGCGCTTGCTAGGCAAGCACTCCACCACTGAGCTAAATGCCCAACCCGATATTTGAACTTTTATTGTGTATAAATACCAGCTTTCCAAACAAAAGGAATGTAAAGTTAGGGGCTGGGGATTTAGCTCAGTGGTAGAGCGCTTACCTAGGAAGCGCAAGGCCCTGGGTTCGGTCCCCAGCTCCGAAAAAAAGAACCAAAAAAAAAAAAAAAAAAAGGAATGTAAAGTTATAAATTGTCCTGAAAATAATCTATGCGGAGTCAGTTCACTGGGCTGATTCTGTACAAGTCTTGCAGAAGCCTTGGGCCTTAAGTCACGGGCTAGAGTAGGGGAGGCGTGGGACTTCCAGTGATGGGAGCACAGCCAGGTTTAACTAGTGC
The DNA here is from genome assembly GCF_021556685.1 of Rattus norvegicus. NCBI lineage: Eukaryota > Metazoa > Chordata > Mammalia > Rodentia > Muridae > Rattus > Rattus norvegicus. The sequence goes on from NC_141552.1 coordinate 34,873,654, forward strand.
TGTGGGCAAGAGGCAACCACAGGAGGCGCTAAGTCAGAAAATGCAGTCTGCCTCCTGAAGTTATTCTCAGGACTTCCCCTCAGCATGTGTAGTTCTACAAACTTCTTAACAAGCATTTCAAAGTGTATTGTTGATTTGTTTTCCAACTCCATCCTGAGCACACGAGGCTCCCTCCCTCCTGCCTCCCTCCCTCCCTCCCTTTCTTTTCTAGACAGCGTTTCTCTGTGTAGCCCTGGCTATCCTGGAATTTGCTCAATGGACCAGGCTGGCCTTGAACTCAAGAGATCCGCCTGCCCTTACTTCTTGTGCTGGGATTAAAGACATGCGCCAGCTGCCCAGCTGTACCTGACTCTTCGAGAGACTTCTGGGGATCCGAACACAAGTCCCCATGTTTGTGGGGCCCATGTGCTGAGCCATCCTCCAGCCCAGGGTATTCTGTCCTGAGCTCTTACCTCTCTATCTAGTTCATGGTTTCTTCCATAGCTTTGCCCTCTTACTACACCCAGATCATGAGCAAAAGAAAAGATTGTCTCACGCATGAGTCACTGAGACAGCCCGTCCCTTGCTCCCTGAAGCCTCTTTGGCCTCTCTCCAGCCCTTGGTGACTGGAATGGTCTTGCCCAGACACAAACCTACCTAGGCAGGCTTCACCATTCTGATCCTTCCTTTCCAATCTCCTAAGAATTTGAGAGCGCACTGTTACACTGACACTTGGTTAGCAATTAAGCTCAAAACCAAATAGGAGCATGCATTTGACAAGGCTTAAAGAGATTTGAGAAATGGTTCCAGCTAGTATGGGTACTGAGAGGAAGTCCTGGAACAAACTCAGGAAAAAAAAAAAGCAGATAGATTTATCTATTGCCTCTCATGATACAGCCATGACCACTACCTCAAGGCCACCACTGTGTAGAGGGAGAGGTGTCAAGTGCTACCCTTCCCCGAGCTGCCCACTTGTCTGATCCAGGGTTTTTGTGATTAGCAATGCACACTGGTGCTTGGAAATGAGGAATGATGTTTAACTGGCTCTCAGAACACCCCATCCACTCCTTCTTCAATAACCAGCCACCTTCATTAGTCAACAATACACTTCTTTATCTGTCTGTTGCCTAATCTCACCTAAGCAAAATTGTCAAGGATTACAAGCAACACTTCATTCTAAGGAACTCATGTTCCAAGCCCTCCAGACAGAGCGGGTGAGTATAGGCTACCTTAGTGTACTATTTAGGGATGGATAATTTTCTGAGCTGGGCCAAATAGCTCTGGTTGCTAAGTAACGATTGGTTTTTAGTGGAAAAAAAATTGGCTGAGGCAAGGCTTGTGCAATGATATCCTTACCCTGGCTACCTCAAAGTATTTCCATTAGCAGAGGCTGCCTCAGAGCTGGCAGAGGAGGTTGGTCACGTGTGTGGACAAAAGCTCTGTAATTAACACATAAGAGGTGTGGAGAAATGTCAGTGGAGTCTTGTGTGAGCGCCAAGGCAGGGGCAGGACTATGACTAGGAAGGCTCCTGGTTTGCTCTATGAGTTCAAGGGCAAAGCCCCCTTCCTAGATGTCACCACCCTTGAACTCTGAGAGACACCAAGGAAGTCACCTCACCTGTGCCTGAAGAGGATCTAAGGCAGGAATGCTGAGGGCAGAGAACACGGGTGGCTGGCTACCCTGCCCTCCCCTAATGATTGCTCAAGAGTGTGTGCACCATGACCCTTGGCCTACTTCTGTTGGTGCTTGTTGGGGACTTAAGAGGCGGAGTGGCTGAGCTGATTGTCAAAGGAGACAGTGAAGCAAGCCTCCTCGCAGCAAGTGTGGACTCAGAGCAAGTGTCACCTCGGTAGAATGGAATGTGAAGTCTGCTTATTGTACAGCATCCCAAAGGTTTTTGCCTGGCAAGGTGGTCAAAAGTTTCACCTAGCCAATGGACTTGTCCGTCTGTTGTTATTACAAGAAGGAAGAGGGCCCGAGAGATGGCTCAGCGGTTAAGGGTACTCAATGCTCTTTCAGAGGACCCAGATTCCTTTTCTAGCATCCACACGGCATCTGGCAAATGTCTACAACTCCAGTTCTGGGGAATCCAACACTCTTTCCTGGCCTCTAAAGTCACATACATACAGGCAAAACACTCATACATAATTTAAAAAAAAATCTTAAAACAAAAAGGAAGAACCGGGGTTGGGGATTTAGCTCAGTGGTAGAGCGCTCCCCAGCTCCGGGAAAAAAAAAAAAAAGGAAGAACCACGTGTGGTAGTGGACACCTGTAATCCCAGCATTTGAGAGACAGAAGCAGGAAGGTTCTAGACCACCCTGGTCCTTTAAAGCAGTATTTTTAAAGAAGAAAGGAGGAGGACTGGAAGGCGGGGCTCTGATTTTTTTTCTTGTGGGATAGAAAAATTCAAGGTGCCCAATCTGAAAGGACCTCAGATTCTAATAGCTAGTTATTAAAGTGAGATGTGATTAGACCCACAGGCACAAAAGCTTCCCACATTTAACATCTTAAACTCCGTGACTCAGCGTCGTGGCCCTCAGATCTGTTCGGAGGGCGGGACTAAGTCTTTGGGTGAAGGCTGTACCCTTGCTGAGTTACTGCTCTGAAATAAAATGGCAAAGGTCTTCTGCCACTCCCATCGAAAGCATGAGACTCAACGTGTCTCTCCACAACCAGGGCGAAGGGAACACGATTTCCCTGGTGGATTCCCTCTGGCCTCTTTCCTTTCTCCACCTTATCACGGCTGCCTCTATTGTAACTTTCCACCCTCCAACACGTTCCTGTTCTTCATGTGTCACCTTGTGTGGGCTGCCTTCTCTAGCTGGTACCTTGAAGCCACACTCCACGGAGTACACTGGTTCCTTGTTTAGTCCAAAGTTCCCCCCACAGCCACATCCTGATTTTACTCCAGATTGTGGATCTGACTTCAGCACCACCATTCTCCAGATGTACCCACTTCTCTGTGCTCCCAAAACGAGTCCCTCAGACTACTCTCTGTTCCTCTTCCCCACCTTCTCCAGCCTCCTGTGTCCAGGCCTTAAATTCCACCTCTTTTTCAAACTTAACTCTGCTTTAATTCCATTTGTGTACCAGCCACCTTCTCAGCAAAGGGGCCAGTGCTTTTCTAAGTGCATTAGCCCAGAGCTACACCTGAACCCCGTGTGTGTGTGTGTGTGTGTGTGTGTGTGTGTGTGTGTGTGTGTGTGTGTGTGTGTATTTGATATGGTAACATTATAAATAGGTAGGCAGGTAGATAGATAGGAATGAACGAATTTGGTTTCCTGAGGGTGGAGCGTGCTAAACATGCCCACTTACCACTGAGCTATACTCCCTTCCCTGATTGAATTTTTAATGAAGTTCTCTTTCCTCTTTATCTCAGTCCAATTATTGATTCCCTCCAGAATAAAATGCCTCAGTGACACTAATCTCTTTATAAAACAGGAGAAAGGGACTATGATATTAGGATTCATTTTTGACATTATAATGAATTACATTTTATTTTTAGTGTTTGAAATTGCTTTACCATACAACTAAGTAGGCATAGTTATTACATTCTGTCCCATGAGAACAGAAACTCCCTTACTACTCTGCCAGGGTTGCGGAAGAGAACTCACAAACACCGGGGCACCACAGAGTGGGCAGCAATATGAACCAACGAGGGGGCACAAAGGGCAGGGTGAGGCCCCAGACTGTCTTCCCTCCTCTGGAGACGAGGAGGCATCGATGAGATCATTGTACTGCAGAGCTTAGACACGCGATGCTGATGCAGTGCCACTGTCTGGTCACGTGGGCTGCAGGGCTGCTGGCCCGGGTGCTGGCAGTGTGCGTGCGCACGCGAAAGTATGTTACCGGAACTTGTTGGGAAGTAGAAAAGGTTCGCCATATGACCTCACCTGCAGGCTAGCTGGCTGCTCTGTAGATTCATGGAGGTCTGGAAGACATGAAACCCCTGAACAGAAGTAGAGTTTTATTAAAATAAAGCTTCCCTTGCCAGAACATTTTCTCCCATCAGTTCTCCAAGCCCAGGGCCAAGCGACAGTCACATTTGCAGCCTGTGACCCTACAGTAGAGGCATCCTGGTGTAGGGGCCTCAGGTCCTTCCCCTTGCTGGTCAGTGAGGTGCATTTTCTCTCTTCTGAAGCTTAAGCATCCCCACTCCCTGTGCTGACGGAGGCACCATCTCTGCCTTCAAAGGCTGCTCACCGCACAAGTATCCTTGAGAAGCATCTGAAACAAGGCGGTTGGAGCCTCTCTTTTACTTGAGGCCTCATGGACATCTGTCCTCAGAGCGAGAGTGTGTTTCTGCTGATGTTTTCTGTTAGTTGAGGATCTGTGCAATTCAGAGAAAAGGGTGGGAGGGGTGGGAGGGGGATAATTAGGGTGTGAATGTGAGCAAAGTATAATACATTATGAAAATGTCATAACGAAACCCACTACTCTGAATATTACATAAAAATAAGAAAAAATACGGAGAAGTGGCAACAGCTTCAAAGAGCGCTGCTTGGTTGGGGAGGAGAAAAGGTCAAAAATTAATCTGAGGAGATGAGAGGGAGGGCCTTCTGCATGCCAGGCAAGTATTCTACCACTGAGCCACATCCCTAGCTCCAGGAACAAAATTAATGAACAAACGGAAAGTCCTCTTCAAAAGTTTAACATATAAACCCAAGTTTATTAGAATTATCCAGCGATGCAAAGCTCAGATAAGAGGCCCTATCACCTAAGGCAGAATTTTGGACTTTGTCTTGGTGTGTGAGGATCCACTGAAAGGGTTAAATAAGCCTGGGTCACATGATATACAGTATGCCTGCTCAAAGGGCCACCTACCTCCCCATCCTCATGCCCTAGGCTTTGGGTCATCGAAAAGTTGGTCACGTCCAGTCAGTCATCTTAAGATGTGTTCGTAGTCAGTACGTGTGGTGGTTTGACTATGCTTGGCCCAGCGGCACTATTGAGAGGTGTGACCTTTTTGGAGAAAGTGGGCTTTGAGACCCTCCTCCTAGCTGCCCAGAGGCAGTCTCTCTTGGCTGCAGTCTGATCGGGATGTAGGACTCCTCCAGCACCATGTCTGCTTGCATGCTGCCATACTTCCTGCCACGGTAACGGGCTGAACCTCTGAAACTGTAAGCCAGCCCAAATTAAGTGTTGTCTTTTGTAAGAGTTACCCTGGTCACAGTGTTTCTCCACAACAATGGAAACCCAAACTAAGACAGTGTCTGAGAGCAAATGGTCCCCGACATTGGCAGGACAGACATTCAGAAAGGGGCTGTGGGAAGGAATGGTATTAGACTGGTATCTCATGCTTCCTTTCTGGAGCGTGGTGCTGCACAGCTGATCCAGCCTGTGTCGTAGAGCAGCAGCCTCTGGGAATGGCCATCTCCTTTAAAGGGCGGCCGTTTGTCCTAGTGTATAGGACACTGGGCCTCTTATTCCAACCTACTAGAGCTTTCTCTGCTGGGTTCCATGGGTGCTCCAGGTCTAAAGAGTGGCTCACAAGGTACTCACATCATAGACTGGTAATGAGGTTCACAGGGCCAATGGAAGAGCCCTGTACAGCACCTGGCCCAAAGCAAGGCTTCAGACCATACTCACTGTTACAAAATGGAGTGGGTCAGGATCTGCTGTTGAAGGCTCTTTAGACTGTGAGTCTAAACACAGGACAGAGGCTCTGAGAGCCCAGAGCAATGGAGGGTTGACTTTAACGTCTTTGTCAGTCTGAAACTTGCAATCAGAAGTCATTTAAGGGGGATGGAGGGTGCTGGAGAGATAGCTGAGCGGTTAAGATCACCAGCTGCTTTTCCAGAGAACCTGGGTTCAATTCCCAACACCCACATGACAGCTCTCAACTGTTTGTAACTCCAGTTCCAGGAATTTGGCACCCTCACACAGACATACATACAGGCAAAACCACAAGTGCACATAACACAGAAAGGGTGGGGGTATCAACAGAAAGGCAGGCCCAGATCTCAACATCACCATCTAACCACAATGGCCTTGGCGGAGCACGTGGTATTTCCTGATCACGTGTCCCTATTATGGTATGGGGAAAGACTACAGCACCTGCAGTGTCAGGATGGTGGCGACATAAGTTGGCTTGCTTTGAATCTTTCCAGATGTCCCACCCCACGGAAAAGTGCTTGTATACACAGAATCAGGGCCAGGGATGTTCCCTCATTGCATAGAGAGAGAAACTCAGAATATAAGGTATTTACCCTGTCTGGTTCTCTCTGCTGGCTCCCAGATCTCACTTGACTCTCATCTCTGTGGATCCCTGTGACCCACTTGATTAGCATGGAGAGGCTTTCTGAGAGCCTCCCCGGGAGAGAGGACTGAGCAACTGTACCCCACTGGGAGCACCCAGTGGGGCCTGTGTCAGTTAGTTTAATGTACTCTTAGTGGATTCTTGTGCTGGCCCAGCCAGGAATCCAGAGGGCACAGTATTGATTGCTTCCTGGATCCCACCACATCCTTGCACGGAGTTCAAGGCCCTTTATTTCTGCTTGCTAGTCCAAGGTCCTGAAGGACGCCAAGTGTGTAAAGTCCCACCCCGCCTCTTAATACCCATGAGAAACTGGGAGTCTTTAGATATTGCACGCTTTTCAGAATGGGGGATCTTTAACACAGTTCCAGGAAGGCCAGACAAAGGGTTATTTGAAGAGTTCTGGGCTGGGATAGAGCTCAGTGGTAGAGCCTTCCACAGCAAGCACAAGAACCTAGTTCAAGCTTCAGCATTGAAAGAAAAGGGGGTATGGGGGAGGAGCTAAACTGAAGACTCCCCTTTACAAGACTTTTACTTACTCTGGGCTTTTAAAAAACTTCATGCCTCAGGCTCGAAGGCACTACAGCATGCCTCAGGCTCAAAGGCACTGTACCATGCCTCAGGCTCGAAGGCACTACAGCATGCATGGGTCCCAGGCCTTTCCACACTTCTCATGCTAGCAAAGGAGAGGTATGAATCCGACAGAATGAATCTGCCCCTCCTTCAGCTCTGAATGTAGGGGGCAAGGGCTGTTCTTTACTTCTGTTTCTGTTTTTGCTTTTGAGACAGTCTCAAGCAGCCAGGCTACCTCAAACTCCCTGAGTAGTTGAGGTTGGACTTAACCCTTGATCTTTCTGCTTCTGCCACCTAAGTGCTGGCATAACAGGCATATACGACCATAGCTGGCTTCTTTCTCTTCTTCTTCTTCTTTTTAAATTTGTTTCTGTTTGTTTTTGTGTGTTTGTGCATTTGCCTGCGGGTATGTTCACCATGTGCATGCAGTACCCACAGAAGCCAGAAGAGGGCTTCAGGTTCCCTGAAACTGAGTCACAAGTGGATGTGAGTCAACTTGTAAATTCTGGGAACCAAAACCTGGGTCCTCTGTAGGAGTAGCCAGTACTTTTAGTGACTGACTGTGCCATTTCTCCAGCCCCTAAAACCGGAGTCGTTGTTTCCTTTGGTCAAACACTTGCTATGTCAGAGGTGATGAAACAGTTCCAATCTGTCAAGGTAAGTATCTGCTCTTCTACTAAATTTAATTTATTGGATGGAAGTAAACAGGAGATTTTGCTACTAGGTAAGAGACAGGAAGACATAGATCTGGCACGCGAACCCGCTAATTTCTCTGTGTTTAGACAAGCATTAGGTGACTGGGGTGTTCCGCTCCTGTGATCTCAGCACTCGGGAGGTAGAGTCAGGAAGAACAGAGTTCAAGACCACTCTCGGCTACATTGTGAGTCTGAGGTCACCGTCGGGCTACTTGAGATATTCTCTTTTTTAAAAGCCATTGTGAAACAGCTAGAAACAAAGAATCAAGGAACTGTCTACACACTGAGGCCTTTAAAACATTCTAGAGGAAACCAAAAAGAAAGAAGGACACAGTGGTGCGTGTCTCTAGTCCCAGGACTGGGAGGCACAGACAGGCAGACAGACAGAAAGAAAGAAAGGAAGGAAGGAATGGGAAGGGGAAGGGGAAACCAAAAGAAAAGGAGGAAACAAAGAAGGAAAGCAATGAAAACAACAGAATCCCAGCTTCTAGAGGTACGGCTGAGTAGCAGTCCCTGTGAGGCATGAGAGGGGCTACAGATTCCAGGCACAGTATCACAGAAATAGAAAAAACCAACTTACGAACAACAGCAAAAAACTGCGTCATAGATATCCCCAACACATGACCTCTGGGTTTCTATTTCTAGCCTGTCTCTATCCTGCAGCCTCCCTTTAAGGACTAGAAAATAAGAATTCAAAGCAACAAGAAATGGATGCACATCCCAAGGCAGTTGCTCCAGTCAAAACGAAAGGGCAGGAAACTGTCTCTGGAAGGATGGGGGCCATCCTCGAGCACTGGCTGTCCAGCGCAGTGTGGTCGCATCAGGAGCTTTCTGAGTGTCTTAATCCTGGCCACGGCACAAACACTGTGCACATCACTGAGCAATCTGAAATGACCTTTGGAGACCTGAAATGACTTTTGGAGACCTGAAATGACCTTTGGAGACCTAGCCTGCGGTCTTATCCCCTGCCCCTCCTCCACACCTGACTGCTTTTCTTTCTTTCCTTTTTGAATGAAAACATTGTGCTGAAACAAAACTCATAGAAATCATAGTTTCTATGCCATTCAGGTACAGGGAAAAGAGGCATAGACATGTAAAGAGAAGAAATACCTAGATTCGGGGCATGTGACTACAGTCACAATGCTCAGAGGCTGAGGTGGGAGGCTTGCTGTCTAGCTACCTTATATCTAATCGAAAAGCAAAGGGGGTTGGGGATTTAGCTCAGCGGTAGAGCGCTTGCCTAGCAAGCGCAAGGCCCTGGGTTCAGTCCCCAGCTCCGGAAAAAAAAAAAAGAAAAAAGAAAAAGAAAAAAGAAAAGCAAAGAAGAAAGTGATGTGATGCTGGCCAAATTGTGTTTCTTGTACCCATCGAAAAATAAAAAGGACACACACACACACACACACACACACACACACACACCCCACATGCACATACGCACACATGGACAAGAAAAGCAAAAGAAAGGGGACCAGGTGTAACACAAGAGGGAAAATTTTGCAAATGTTCTTTTTGGATTGGCTCTAAAAGAGGAGGGGATGGTGGTGGAGAAAGACTGCCTTCCTAACAAATTAGTCGTCTTATCGACTTTTGAATTACTGTGACAGAGCAAGCTGATAGGAGGAAGATTTTGGTTGTTTGGTTTTGGTGTTTGTTTGGCTTCTTTTTGAGACAAGGTCTTGCCATGTAGCCTAAGGCAGCCTGGAATCCTTTATATAACCCAGGCCAGCCTTGAACTTGTGTACTTCCTTCCTCAGCCTAGTGCTATGATGGCAGGCTTGTGCACTGTTTATAAAGTGTCACTTTGATCCAGAAAGCTCGGTCTCCCTGCTCCCTTTTACCACCTCCCCCTGCTTCTCTTGGGCCTTAAGTTTTCCACCACCCTTTCCACCCTGCCTCGCCCTGCACTCTTAGAAATACCCAGACCCCATCATTCTTTTTTTTTCTTTTCTTTTTTTCGGAGCTGGGGACCGAACCCAGGGCCTTGCGCTTCCTAGGCAAGCGCTCTACCACTGAGCTAAATCCTCAACCCCGACCCCATCATTCTTGCAAGTCCCCTTGGTCCCTGAGTGTTGTCCACCTTCCCCTGTGGTCTAGACCCCGCCCAGACCCCGTCCAGACTCCGCCTCCTCTCGCTCTCTTCAGAGCTCTGCCCGTTTGCAGTCTTCCCACACCCTTACCATTGACCCGGCCTTTCTCTGTCGCTCTTTCCTTTATCTTGCCTTTGGAATTCTTACTGGCTTCCATGTAAGATTTTTGTACTGCTGGCAACTACCTGAGGCTTACAAAACGGTTGTTTTTGCTCCCAGTTTCGGAAGCTTCAGTCTGTGATTGGTTTAGCATTGGGCCTGTTGTGAGTCTGCGCATTACACCAGAGGCAGCTGGAAGAGGAAAGTTTCTTTTTTCTTGTGGACAGAAAGTAAGAGATCAAGAAGTACCCTATGCCCTTCAAGGACACACTCTATAACCTAATGACTCCTCACTAACTCCTCATAGTAAAGATTTTACTACCTCCCAGCAGGGCTATCCTGAACACTAAGTGTTTATAATGTGGACCTTGGAGGACACTTGGCATCCAAACTGTAGCTGCTGCTGTGGCTGTAACCATCCTCTCTAGGCAGATAATACCCTAAAGCACACTATTCCCTCACATCCATTCTGCAGTTTTCTCCTGTCTGCAACTGCAGTTCTCCACCTACAGACTGCACAGAACCCTTGCCAACCAACCGCACCACCATTCCTAGTCTCTGAGATTCACGACCTCTGGCTGTGCTCTGCCCTTTCTCTCTCCTACCTGTTCTGCCGCACTTGAGATTGGAGCCATGTCCTTGCAAAATCGACACAAGCACTTTACCAGAGGTGGGATCCCCAGTGACTCCCCTCACATGTCTGTTTTTATGTGTGTGTGTGTGTGCGCGCGCACATGCGCACACTCGTGCATGTAACCGCTACTGCTTGGTTAACATACCCAGATACCCAGGTCTTCTCCTTCTCTATGATGTTCAGCTGGGTTGGCCTGCCTTCCTGAGTACTATTTCAGAAGGGCATGACTATTCCTTCTCGTTTTTGTTTTTGGTGCTGGTGGGAACCTACATGTTTTTTAAAGCCCTTTGGAGGCTCCCCTCTGAGACAGGTTGAGTGTTGAGCCTGTGGTGCATCAGCACGTTAAGAAGGAGGTATATCTGTGGACAGCCTTTCTTTTTCTCCTGAGCTCCCTTCCTGGCTGTGTGGCTGCCTGCAGCCATGTAGTGACTCTCCGAGCTGACTTAGCATCTCCTCTCTCTTCTTCCTTGCAACTGTGAGATTGACCACTTGCCTGCCTTGAGGTTTTTCTTCTAAACTCTAATAAACTATCCTCTTCTATTTGAATCTATTTAAAAAAAAAAAAAAAAAACACGAGACTGAGAACCCTAAGAGGTGATTTTCCCAGTATCATATGATGGCTCTGCCAGGACTCTCCAAGATTTAGGTCTTTAATTGGAGGAGAAATTAAACCTGTTTGTGCACCCCTAGATGGCACCATATCTTTCCTGCTTAGCTTGCACAGACGGACCACAGGACAGCAGGACTCTGTGTATGCTCACTCCCTGGCCTAGGCCCTGTTCTTCTGAGAACAGATTACAGAATGGGCTTTTTGGCTTGGTACTACCCAGGGTGTCAAGTTATCCGTGGGTTAATGTTTAAGTTGCCATAGCCTTGAAATTCCAAAACCTGGTAAATATCCTGAAGGCGTCTTTTTCTACAGGTGTGACTTTGAGCAAGCTGTGTCAGTCAATCGTCTGGAGGCTAGGACAGCACCTAGTGTGTAAAGCCCTTAACCTTGTTCCCATGAACCACTCTATTGCTGAGCTCGCTCGCCATCAGCCCGCATAACGTTTACCTAGCCAATGTGCTCAGCAGTGCCTCTAGAGGCCTCGCCAGAGGATGCACCTATGGTTTACGTGCCTTTTAAACTTATCTTTTCTAGTCACTACTTACTTGTGCTTTGGTTTTAAAATTATCTCTTCTGGTTTACTATTCCTTTGTGACAGACGATAAGACTGTAAGACTTTCAAAGCCTTGTATCAATGTGTTTACTCTGTAGCAGAGGTCGCCAAGCTTTCTATAAAGAGCAAGAGAGTAAATATTTAGCTAAGGCAAGCAGCGTGGTCCAGGAAGCCAGTATACAATTGTAGCAATGGTCAGAGTGGACAGTATGTAAATGAATGGGTGCGGCCACATCACAATAAAAATCTACTACTGAACACTAAAAATTGTACCTTCAGGTAGTTTTCATGTGTCGAGATTATTTTTTCTTCATCGCTTAAAAACGTAAAAACTGGTCTTGGCTAGTGGGTTGTACAGAGCCTACCAGGGTTCCTGCTAACTCCTACGATCAGGCATTTTAATTTGGAACAGAACTGTGAAGTGAGAATCGTGACATGAGGAACGATATAGATGGTCGGTGGTTCTGCAGAATATTCTGACAATGATTGAAAAAAAAAGATCAAAATTGGACATGGAGTTCCGTGGTAGAACGCTTGTCTAACATGCACAAGGCCTTGGGTTTGATCTTTCACACTGGAAAACAAAGCAGAAACATCAATGGATGATTCCTTCCTTCTCCCGGAACAGCACCTGATGAACTTGCCCTTTCTGCTCTGTAGCGCCTCTCTGTGGCCGATGGCTGGAGCCTCCACCAGTGGGTTTGCAGTGTAGTGATTTTCTGACAATGAAGCCACTTGTGGCATGGACCCTTACCAGATCCAGGACTCCCCCAAATAAACACTCAATAAGCATTTCTTAATCTTTTTGCATCAAAATTGAAAATAAGATCTGAAGATGGGGAGTAGAGCAGTTAAGAGCATTTGTTACTCTTGCAGAGGACCTGAGTTCTATTCCCACCATAACATGGTGGTTCCAAGTACTATGACTCCAGTCCATGGGATCTAATACCCTCTTCTGACCTTTAATTGCACCAAGCACACACATACGTATATGTGGACAAAACGCTTACATATACTAATGCTTACATATACCTAAAAAAAATCTGAAGTTGGGCTTAGTGACACAAGCCTGTAATTCCAGAACTTGAGGTTGAGGCAGGAAGGAGGATTGCCAAGAGATCAAGGTCAGCCTGAACTCTACAGGGAGTTCAAGACCAGCCTGTACTACATATCAAGATATTAGTCTAAAAAAAAGTAAGGTTTGATGCCATTCCTGCTATTGTGTAACAGATCACTTGGTGGGAATGTTAAGAACTGGACTAGCTTTTGACGGGGGTGGGGAAGCTATGAGAAGGCAGTCACCTCTGGACTGGGTCTCCCGGACTGGCTGCTCTATTTTCGTTAGACCTTCCGCAGGAAGCTAGTCTGAATAGAGAGAAAAGGGTGCCCAGGAGCTTCCCACGCACTGGAGGTAAGCTATGAGCACAGTGGAGCCCGGCTGCCAGTGCTCAGGGCCTCAGGAGAGCTGAGTTCTGAGAAGAGCCTGGTTACCATCCTGCCCCAGTTCCAGGGAGTCAATCAGACGCTGATGCAATCGCTCCGGCCTCAATCACGCGCCCCATCTCACAGGTTCCCCACAGATGCGCTTTGTTTTCCTGCTCTCAGAGGAATCGCTGCCCTTTCTCTTCCGGGCTTTCAGCGGCTCCCTTGCCCTACCAGAGTCCAAGGAGATGGCAATTCGAACCGCTTGGATTACCAGGTTTCATTAGGTAAGGGCGACTGATGCAAGTGGCCCAAATAACCTTCGTGGGACAGACACGGCTTTTCGAAGCCAGCAGAAGTCTCGCCAAATTGAACGATGTCAGATGAAGTTCTGTGAATATCTATGTCCTTCTCTTTGGCACCAGAGAGGACTAATTAAATGCTCGTGAAGTGCTTTGAAGTTCTTAGCTCTTAAGAGTTATTATTCTGGGTAATAGAGGGAAGTAGAATTTTTGGCTCATTGAAACCATAATGATGTAATCCCGAGCAGTATTTTGAGCAGAGCTTTAAGGGCTGCATTTTTATCAAGAAAAGGAGAAAGAAAAGAAATGCAATACATTGCTGAAAAGTCGGGCTAGGCAATTCCTTCTATTACACTGGGAGGTGAACCCAGGTTCACACGGACCAAGCCAGTGTTCTACCACTTATCCATCTTCTCCTATTTGTTTATTTTTCTTGGGGTTTTCCTGGGTAGTTCAGGCTGCTCTCAGAAAATCCCCACCCTTTTGTTTCGGTCTGCTGTTTGTTGGTACTGGGATTAAGACTTCACTCATGGAGGTAAGACAGTGGCTGGGGAGATGGCTCAGTGGTTAGGGGCACTGGCTATTCTTCCTGAGAGATCCTGGTCCAATTCCCAGGAAGTGTCATAGTCTCTGACTTGTAGACATATACTAATAGTCTTCAAAAAGAGGCTTCTATGCCTAGTTCTTGCTTAGTAATCACAGAGGCTATATTTTGGGGGAATCTTGATTGTCCTTGTTATCTTTAATTATAAAAACAGCCCAATATAAAACTAGGCATTGTAGGGGGCAGGCCTATAATTCCAGCGCCAACAGTGGAGAGACTGAGGCAGAAGGATTGCTGTAAGTTCTGAGCCAGCTTGTGCTGTTTATGGGTTCCAGTCCAGCTTGGGCAACAGAGAAAGACACCCCCTCCCCCCATACATACACATACACTCAGAAAAGAAGAAAAGAAAGAAAAAACATAATGCAGTCATCAGCTGTGCCCAGGGGAGATTTTCCTGAGACATTTTTCAGGTACCAGGATGGGCAGATGCTCTTACAAAGGATGGACCTCCATACAGTCTGTGCACATTCTCTTGTGCATGTACTTATTTAGTGACCTGCCAGGGATGGAGCCCAGGACTTTATTTTGAGACTGTGTACTCCAGGTCAGCCTTAATCCCTTCAGCCTTCTTCCTTAGCCTCCCGACAGTTGAGACTACTTCCTTAAGGTGACCGAAGGACAGGGTGTGGTGGGTCACCACCAGCTTGAAATCACCTCTAATTTTAAATGCCTAATACCATGAAATGCACGTAAACAGTTGTCATGCTGTATTATTTATCACATAACGACAATAAAATCATCCAAGGTTGGCGTCGTAGTGCACGTCTTTAGTCTCAGTACGCAGGAGGCGATGATGGGTAGGTTAACAGAAATTGAGGCTAACTAAGGTTACAAAGGAAGACCCTATCTCAAGAAACATTTGTTTTAAATTCATGATATAGAGAACAGGGATAACTACATGTGGGTAAGGTAATTCAAATGAAAGCAGGAGCTGGAGACATAGCTCAATTGACAGTTTGTCTGGAATGCACAAAGCCCTAAACCTGATTCCCAGCACCACGTGTATGGTGGCGCAAGCCTCTAACACAGTGGTTTCAACCTTCCTAATGCTGTGACCCTTTAATACAGTCCCAACCATAAAACCATTTTGTTGCGACTTTGTGACTGTAATTTTGCTACTGTTATGAATAGTAATGTAAACGTCAGTGTTTTCTGATGGTCTTCGATGACCCCTGTGAAGTGGTCATTCAGCCACAAAGAGATCGAGAGCCACAGGTTGAGAACCTCTGCTATAACACTAGATATAGGGAGGGAGAGGCAGGAAGATCATAGGTTCAAGGTTATCCTTGGCTACATAGTGAGTTCAAGACCAGCCTGGGGTATGAAGAGGCCTTAGGGTAGGGACATAGTATACCACACACGTGACATCAACGTAGAGGGAGGGAATGCGGGAAGGGGGAGGGTTTAAATAGAAAGGTTGGGGTGGGGAAAGGTTACCCAAACTAAGGTCCGAAAAAGCCATATTGAGTCCTATTGCTTTGTTAGATATTGAAAAAAAAATACGTAAGGAAGTTTGAAAGGAAGTGCTCCACATGGAAAGACAATACTTCCAAAAGCCCTAGGTTATTAAACAAGTTTCAATGTGGTATATAGGACGCCTCCTTACTGGTCAAGGAGGTCCCAGAAACAACCCCTACCCTCACAAACAACACAAGCTGTTTTCATTGCTCATGGTTACCCACTTGGGCTAGAAGATAAATTCCTAGTACTAAAGACACCACACACTTTGATTGTAGGACATAGGGAGAGCAAGCTGGAGCTGGGCAATAGGTATCCTCCTTGCCGATTAGCTTTCATAATGCTACACAGGCTGGCTGTTAGGGAGGAAGAGTCACCCATGGTCTCATCTAGCTGTGAACCCTATGGGCTACAGTAGCAACCTGCTAGGTAAGGTGTACCCACTGAGGCATGACTGATGTGTGGCTAGCAAACCATTCTCCCCCTACTATATTTGAGGCCTGTTTCATAAGAGCCTGGTACTAGAAAACTGGCTAGAATCTTTCTGGAGAGATCACTTTACCGTTGTTATATGGTCATGATATCAAACTGCCTTCTAAATATGTTTCCCTGATTCGTGTTACTCCTAACCTTGATGAAAGAGATTTGTTTGCAGTGGACAATTATTAATTTATGACCAATCCCAGTCCTGAGGAGAGGAGGCTTTGAGAGCTCTGCCCTAAATGGTCATCTATAACCCTCCCTTCAAGGGCAGAAATATTGTGGGAGTGTATGAAAGGTTAGAGCTAACAGAAAGACATACTACAGGAAGCTCTCTTTTGAACCCAACTGTCATGTTACAAGCACGAAATTGGGTTCATCAAGATTCCGTTATGGATGCGGGAAAGCTTCATAAAGCTCCACCCCTTTCTGCAGAGCTATGGGCAGTTCAGGGCTGCTGGCATCCCCACCTGTAAGTTGCCATTTCTCCAGTCTCCCATTTGCACCCATGTAGTTGACCATAATAGGATGAAAACCAACTGTGGTGGCTTGAATGAGGATAACCCTCATGGTTTGTGTGTTTGACTGCTTGGTCCTCAGTTGGTGGAACTGGTTGGGAAGGGTTAGAAGGTGTGGTCTTTTTTTTTTTTTTTGGTTCTTTTTTTTTTCGGAGCTGGGGACCGAACCCAGGGCCTTGCACTTCCTTAGGTAAGCGCTCTACCACTGAGCTAAATCCCCAGCCCCAGAAGGTGTGGTCTTGATGTGTCAAAGCCTCCCACCATTTCCAGTATACTCTCTGCCTAAGGCTTATAGATTAGGATGTGAGCTCTCAGTTGCTCTGACTGCCTGCTGCCTTGTCTTCAATCCATGGCTATAGACTCCAGCCCAGGAGTCATAAGCCCAGATAAACCCTTCTATAACTTGCTTTGGTCATGGTGTTTTATCCCAGCAATAGAAAAGTAGTAAAGATGGTAACCACCCACTCACCCACCCAAATACCCAACCACCCACCCACCCAAACACCCAACCACCCATCCATCCAAACACCCACCCACCCAAACACCCAAACACCCAAACACCCACCCAACTACCCACCCAAATACCCACCCACCCAAACACCCAAACACCCAAACACCCACCCAACTACCCACCCAAATACCCACCCACCCAAACACCCAAACACCCAAACACCCACCCACCCAAACACCCAAACACCCAAACACCCAAACACCCACCCAAACACCCAAACACCCAAACACCCAAACAACAAAATGAAAATGGGAGGACTTGGTGGGAAGATGAAGGGTCTGGGTGGGAAGAAAAAATAACACAAGGGGATATATAATCAAGGAAAATCATATATATGTATGGAATTATGAGAGAATAAACATTTTATAACAGATGATTTTATACCTCCAGAAAATGACATTTGGAAAGTAATTGTCACACCACTTGCCTACATGGACCACCAAAACGACAAAATAATAAATCTATGATTTTCTAACTTCTTGCAAAATGTGGTGGCCAACATGACATCAAAGGAAGACCACAGTCATCTACAGTTGAGGATTTGCGAATTTTCTGACCATTCAGGAGCTTCTTTTGCAGCTAGTTCCATTCTTGAATACCTCATTCTTCCAACTTTCTATCCTGTTAAGAGTCTGTCCTGGATGCTGTTTAATGGTTCTCAGCCCCCACAGAGTGAATGGACTGGGACAGGTGTGTCTGACAAAGAAAACATTGTTTCTTCTCTGCTTTCGGCATGTCTGACAAGCCTGGGGTCTGCCTTTTTCAGAGCTGATAGGAATCTGGGAGGGAGGAAGAGCAACTCTGTGTCTACCTAACAGCAGAGTGAAGCTTTGAGAGGAATCGGAGTACATCTGGAGGACTCTTCCAGTAAGTGTGTGCTAAATGAGAGCCATACATAAAAGATGACCTAGCTGGACCCTTGCTTGTATGATCCTAGCACTTGAGAAGCAGAGACAGGAGGCTGTAAGTGTGAGGTCATCCTCAGTTACATGGAGTAGAGGGGCTGGAGAGATGGCTCAGTGGTTAAAGAGCACTGACTGCTCTTCCAGAGGTCATGAGTTCAATTCCCAGCAACCACATGGAGCATCCGTAATAGGATCCAATGCTCTCTGCAGTTGTGTCTGAAGACAGGGACAGTGTACTCATATATAGAAAACAAATAAATCTTAGAGAGAGAGAGAGAGAGAGAGAGAGAGAGAGAGAGAGAGAGAGAGAGAGAAAGAGAGAGATCTTAAAAGAATCAGTCAGTGAGGTGGCTTGCCACCAAGCCCAAGGACTGAGTTCAATCCCTGGAACCCACATGGTGAACAAAGAGAATTCTAACTCACACAAACAGCTTGCCAAGTACACAGACACACATGTATATAGGCACACAAATTTAGAAATTAAAATAACAAATATAGGAGAAAAGGAAAAAGTGTCTTCCAGGGTGACACTTATTTGACATGATATTTGACCGGAAACAGGGCAAGTAGGAGGCCTAGGTGGTTGTCTTCTGAGGTAGTCTGCTGTAGATAGTGACAGAGAGACACTGGACACTGGACACTGGAGAGAAGCAGTAAAGTCTTTACTGGTTTGGTCAATTTGGCAACATTTTTGTGTTTCTTTCCCTCCCTCCCTCCCTCCCTCCCTCCCTCCCTCCCTCCCTCCCTCCCTCCCTCCCTCCCTCCCCCTTATTAAAACAGGGTCTTGCTATATAGCCCAGGCCTGGACTCCAGCTTGACCACCTCCTGTCTCAGCCTCTCAGATGTTGGGAGGACTGATGTGGCATGTTAGTCTGACAGGGACTACTTTTTTAGCCCATTCGGAGGACACTAGGCATTGACAATAGAGGCCATCCATCCAGTGGGCTTCTTTAAACACTAGTAATTTGTCGCAGAGTGAGGCACTGAACCTTAGTGGCTTGATGAAGAGAGATTTGAGAAATAGGTTTTCTAAAACTGGAGAGACTATGAAGACCCTGGAAAGCTGTTAACAAGTGAAGCAGCAAACAAAAGATGAAATAAACCCAAGATCTATGCTTTGGAAGGTGGATCTTGCAGGCTGCTGGGGAGGGTCACGCTGGCTGAGGCAGTTTGAAAGTTACTGTGCTATCATACTGTATTGAGGACCAAGTTTTTGGATATCTGATTTTATATATATATATATATATATGTATATATATGTATATATATGTATATATATACATACACATACATACACACACACATATATATAAAATGTATATATATATATATATATATATATACACATGAAGCTTGAATTCATCTTTGTGTATATTGTTTTCTATCTGAGACAGAGTTGCATATATCCCAGGTTGTCCTCGAACTTGCTCTATAGCCCAGGGAGGATTTAAGAGTAGTGAGCACACCTACCTAGCCAGGTTTACAGGCCTTCCAGATTATTTGAAACTTCAATAGAAGCTGGGTGTGGCAGCCCAGACCTATAATCCCAGCACACAGGAGGCTAAGGCACGAGGGCTAAAGCTAGAAACGGATGTGAGCTGTACAGTAAGATGTCTCAGGAAGAAATCGGGGGAGGGGTGGCAGTGCAAGACTTGTTCTTTTTATTTTACTTGCTCCTACTTCATTTCTCAAGAAAATCACCAGGCATCACAGAAAGACTTCTTGTTGAGATAGTGCCAGGAGCTAAGCATCTGAGCTACTGCTCAGTATTAACTGCTCAGTATTAACTATCACGGTAACATGGATCCCTAGAAAACCTTCAGTGGGGATATAGTTATAGGTACCATCACAGGTTGTTCTTAAGAGGAAAGTGAATCATTTTTGTCACTGGACCCCAGAGCTTTATATCCCACTGGAGATGTGATCACTCCTTCAGGCACCCTTATTCTCAACTATTGTCTTCATAGGCTCTGAAATCCCCTGATTTACAGCATTATTCATTGTTTACAAATTGCCTTTCTGGGCCAGCAATGTAGCTTAGTGGCACAGTGTTTCTGTAGCAATAGAGGGGCACTGGGTTTGACCCCAGCAAGGCAAACAGTAATGTAGGGCTTTTCTGTAGTTTCATGGACATCCCTTGGTGCTCTACTATTCTACTTTAAAAATGCAGGTACATTTACTTTATAACATGGAGGTTCATGTCCTATCCATACCTGGATTTAGCCAATTGGGTTCCCTAAATCTCATTAAAATCCTGAGATGAAATTAACCTGCAATTAGCTTTGTATAAAAAGGAATCAGAAAAAAGGGAAGAGAAATTTGACTTCTAGATGAGAGCATGTTTGAAACAAGCAAAGGGAAAAGCCACATGTCAGGAGGAAAACCGTGAGAAAATTCTGGAGGCTGAGTAGCATTTGGGTGCCAATGTAACAATGCTGACCCCTTGGGACTGGCCTTCCTTTCGAATCTCTGAGAACACTCTGTCCCGAGGACTTTGCAACTTCAAAGACTCCGGTAATTTACAAGATTCTTGGCTGTCTGTCAGCATCAGAGACAGATGCTGTCACTTTCAAATGGACAAATGCTACTGGGAGAAAGGAGGGGTAAGTGGGAAGGGCCGAGATTTAAGCAGGCAAAGTGTTAAAAACTTTAATTGCCGCAATGGCAGGTTCTCACCTTGTTACTGTGTTCAGAAAGACCAGGTTGGGGGTGGGAGTGGTCGATGTCTAACCCCAGGCTGCTGACTCTCTCTACCCAAGGCCTGTATCCTTTAAAACCCAGGTCAAGGCTACATGACTCCTCTCCAAGGTCTGTGAAAATGCAACACTCACTCCTGAACCGACTCTGTTGCTTGTCTTATACAAAGGAATTGCAAGTTTCTTCTAAAAAGTGAAAAATAGTTGCTTTAGATCTTCTTTTCCTTCAGTATTGGGGAATCAAACCCAGGGCCTCACCAATTCTAGGCCAGTGCTTTACCACTAAGCTACAACCTCAGATATTTTTGAAGTCTTTGTACTTTATTGTGACAGGGTTCTCACTGTACCTCTGTTGGGCCTGGAACTTGATATGAGGTTAGGCTGACCTTGAATTTACAGAGATCTGCCTGCCTCTGCCTCCTGAGAGCTAGAATTTAAAGGTCTACCATGTCAGGCTGACTTTTGTAATTTTGAAACAGTCTCACTAGGTTATTTTTGAACAAGAAACTGGGGCCACAAGGGCCACAAGAGCAAGACACCGTGCCTGAGTTGCCAGGTTTCCTATTTTATTCTGGAAGTTTGTTGAGATCAGAGTTGTGGGGTTTTTTTTTTTGTTTTTTTTTGTTTTTTTTTTTGTTTTTTTTTTTTTTTTGAGACAATGTTTCATTCTGTGGCGACTTGGAATTTACAATGTAGTGCAGGCTGGCAATAAGCTCTTACCTCAGCCATGAGCCATCCTTACTCAAAATTATATTCGATAACTCTATTTTATTAGTAACATATGCATGATATTGTCAAACTTCAAAACAAACCCTTTTTGGTTCATTTTCCATTAGTTTATTCAAACCTGTGATCTAGGGGTTTCCTCAAGGGGCAAGGGACTTGTGACCTCCTTGAATTCTCGGTCCCCATTTCCATGCTTCTATGTGTGCTCCAAGCTCTTTTCATTTAAAGCAGGTGTCTTGTGCTGGGTACATGCCTTTAATTCCAGATAGAGGCAGGTATATCTGAGGTGGAGCCAGCCTGGTCTATACAATTTGTTTTAGGACATCCAGGGGTATACAAAGTAATCCTGTCTCAAAAACAAACAAAACAAAACAATAAACTCCTCAAAAGCCTGCATCTTGCTTCCTGCTGGCACCTTAGAATAACATGAGTAGTGCACTGGGTTTATTAATTTTTCGATAGTATCTTCCAATGTAGCCCAGTGTGGCTTTGAACTTTTGGTGAGCCACTTGCCTCAATCTCCCAAGTACCGGGTCTACAAGCATGCCCACCTGTCCTACCTGGATTGGGTTTCGATCCTGACTCTGATCCCTAGCACCTGAATGATTTTCATGTGTCTCACTTGCTTTGGATCAAATGGGAACAATAATGGTAGTTACTTCATGGAGGTTTTTTCCTTTTTGTTTTTCAAGACTGTCTTGGACTCCCTTTGTAGAAGACGTCGGCTTTGAACTCACAGAGATCTGCCTGCCTCTGCCTCTGCCTCTAGAATGCTAGAACTAAAGCCATGTGCCGTCATGCCTGGTCAGGTTTTTGTTTGCTCATTTCATGGAATTTTTGTGGGGATCGATGAAGTAATGTGTGATTCTGGCACTGAGGTGCTTTATTAAAAGTAGCACTTGATACTATTTTCACTAATCACCCCAGCTCAACTAAGATCCTTTCTCCATTTTCATGGCTACCTCCTGGGTTAGGCTTTCATTATGCCTGGACAGAAGTATTCTCCAGGGGTTTCTCCCTATCAGCTTTGTTCTTCCTACCATCCCCATTCAGGCTTGTACATTCCACTCTTACTGACTTTTGGTTCTAAAGATTTCTTACCATTCTCACTTGAGATTGAATCGCACACCATAGACTGCTTCTACTTAGAAAACCATTCCCTCTTCACCAGGTAAAACTCCCATCCTTTAACCACTTCAAACTTCAAAAGGCTCCATGAATCCTTTTTTTTTCTTTTTTCTTTTTCTTTTTTTGGTGTCAACAGGCTGAGAAATATTGTCCCTTAGGAAAAGCACTTGAGTACCTTGGTCCTCAAAGCAAAGCTCCCTCTGATCTCTACAGGCTTCTAAGCACCCAGTGGCTTTACACCAATTCCTCCTCAGCCCGCCCCCTAAGAAAAAAAACAATAGTGGAGAAGTGAACAGACACAAGGCTGTCTTCTGAATTGTTTTTCTATTTCCTTAGTGTTCCCACCTTTTACAGCTTAGCCCTAACCTTATTCCTTCTTGTCTTTCAGTTTTGTGTTAGACGCCTGTGTTCTCACACACCTGAGTTAGATACTTCATTAGTACTTGTCTTGGGATTTTTTTTTCTCTCTCTCACGGTGGTAGGGGTACGTTTATGTTTGTGTCCCTCACTGGACAATAAATATTTAAGTGCCTAGCTGATGGTTCAGTATTCTCAGGACTAGTATGATTATCATTTGTCCAGTGGATATGAGAATCAGTGGGGGGTTGGGGATTTAGCTCAGTGGTAGAGCGCTTGCCTAGCAAGCACAAGGCCCTGGGTTCGGTCCCCAGCTCCGGAAAAAAAAAAAAAACCAAAAAAAAAAAAACCAAAAAAAAAAAAAAAAAACAAAAAAGAAATGAAGATAACCAATATCGACAATCTTCATGGACCTACATAATGCAAGCTATTTATCTGGCTTTTGAGTTTAGCGGACCAACAGATTAATAGTATGTGGTGCATCTATTTATCTAATTAATTTATTAACGTTTTCAACTGTTTGGATGTGCTAATGGTCTCAGAGGAAGGCTGATGATGAGATATTAGATCGAGAACAGAGGTATCAGCACAGGCACATATTACAAATATGTTGAGGAAAGCTGAACATTGTTTGAGAACACATTTGGGTTCTAGAAGGGGGGGCGGGAGTTTGTGCTGATGGAAAGGCTGAGAGGGGACTTTCTTGGTTCCTTGAAATCCCATAGAAAAAGTACTTTCCTCACAGCATTGCATTTCTACAGTTCTTCCCTGAAAATCCGCTCAGGATTTGTAAATGCCTGACATTCCTTTAACTTAGTCAGACAGAGGAATCCATCAAAAGACTGTAACCAACTCTGTGAGATGGCTTAGCAGAGGCCCTGCCACCAAGGCGGACCACTCGCGCTCCACCCCCAGCACCCCACAAGTGGTCCTCTGACCTCCCAAGAATCTCACACCACAGAATCGAATTTAAAGGCTTCTACCCCTTCACTGGCAACTAGGAACTGAGTCTTATCCTAGGCAAGGACTCCTCACGAATGCACGCCTAGCTCTTAAGATGGGGGTCTTCATTTATTTTGGATACAGCATCTCACCGTGAAGTCCTAGAACCCTCTACATAGAGCAGACTGGCCCCAAACTTGTGAAGATCCTGGTTCTGCTTCCCTAGTGCCCGGCTGTTTTTTAATCTAAAGTAGCAGGATGGACAGTCCCCAACGAGGAGCGTCCCAGATAAGTGGGGAAGTGGAGTTAAAGGCGTGCTTCTAACTGGCCAGCTTTCAACTAGCCTACCGGGAGGCGCGGCCCTCTCTTCCTCCAGCAGTGGGGTCGTGGCGGCCGCTACAGGCCGCGGGCCCCGGGAGAGGCCGGCGCAAAACCAAGTCAATTCCATAGGAAGGGCCCGAGACAGCACGGCCGCCTCGCGGGGATGCTCGGGGTGCAGCTCCGGTAACCGAAGCGTCTCGACGCCAACCGCCACCGCGGGAACCAGTAGCGCGGTACGCGCGCGGGCCGCAGCCGCCAGCCGCTTCTGCGCCTGCGCGGCCGTCGGAAGCCCCTCCCAGCCGGGCTCTTTGCGCGCGCCCGCTCATGGCGGCCGCCGCAGTGTGTGGTACTTAGCGGGCGCGCGCGGCGAGCTCGAGAGCGCGCGGGGCGGCGGCGGCGGCGGCGGCAGGGAAGCCGGGCTGCCGGGCGGGCGCGCTCTCGAGGGCGGCGGCCCAGGGTGTCCCGTCGGTCTCGGCGCCGGGAGAGGTGGAGGCGCGGTCCGCGGTGGCGGCGGTGGCGGCGGCGGCAGCTGGCGACCGGGCGCGTTAGACGGGGCCGGGGTCCGCGGCGCGCTCTCCGCCCACAGGTAAGCGGGCGGCCTGGAGGGAGGAGCCGGCTGCGGCCCGGGGAGGGCTGGCGGGTCCCCTTGCGGAGCCGCGGCGCCTTTGTCTCGGCCTCTCCGGGCGGGCCCAGCCGAGAGCGGCGGTGAGGGGAGGCGGAGGGCGGGCGGGCGCGCCGAAGCTATGGCCCGCGCCCTCGCTCAGTCTTTGTTGTGCGGCCCGGTGTACGGCCAACATGGCGGAGGTCAGCCGCGCGCTGCGCGGGCCGCGGTCCGGCCTTGCCTCGGCGGCTCTGGGAGGGTGGCCTCCCCCGGACCCGCGCCTTTATTGTGCGGGGAAGAACGCAGCCTCCTCCCTTGTTTATGTCGCCACGAGCGAGCGCGCGGACGCCCGCCTGGGCCGCTCCAGCCTTTAAGCCTAAGCCTTGCTCCGCCCAGCTTCCTTTGCGGGATAGTTCGGGGTCCTTCCTCCACGCTCCCAGATACAACTTAGTGTGCACGCCCTGGCCGCTGCGGACCGTCCGTTCCTGGAAAGATACAGAATTTGTTTACCCTGGCAGAAGAGTCACATTTGTGCATTTGGAAAACGAGGCCATCTAGCTGATTTGTCAAAGTCATGGAAACCCTGAACGTGGATGCAGGACAGGGCATCTAACTGCTGTTCTTAGCGTTGAACATTTACCATTTCTTGATAGGCGACTGTCCAGGGTGAAATGTTAACTCGTTAAAGCATTTGGAGCTTGGGCTCCGAACTCTGTCCTCCTGCTTTGATTCAAATCCTGCCCCACCGGTTTGTGACCTTGGGCACGATTTTGGTGCTTCATCTTCCTAATCTGAAAAATGGGTCTAATGGAGAGTATTTGGCTTAAGCCTTTGAGAACGAGATGGGAAATAGTTGATGTGCAGAGAGCTCTTGGAGTAAGTACTAAGCGATCAGAGTAAATGATTACTGCTAAAGACCCTTGCCTCATAACATACGCTTAAGTTATTTTGGCATGGATGCATTGGAAGTACATAGACCAAAATGTTTGAAATCGGGTTACATAAAATCGGGTTAGTATTTGGGTTTTACCGTTTAAAAAAAATGAAAGGATTTAGAGGACAATGATATGCTTTCTGAAATGATGGAATTTTGGGATTTGAGTGATAGGGGATGTGACTTGGTAGATACAGTACATTGTGGAATTTGGAA
This sequence comes from Rattus norvegicus, assembly GCF_021556685.1. Classification (NCBI taxonomy): domain Eukaryota; kingdom Metazoa; phylum Chordata; class Mammalia; order Rodentia; family Muridae; genus Rattus; species Rattus norvegicus. The sequence goes on from NC_141552.1 coordinate 34,899,263, forward strand.
AGTCAAATGAAGTTTCCTTTTAGCAGTTTTAGTTTATGGATCAGTTCACTTTCAAGGACTTCAATTACCTAACTTGGAAAAGTAGGACAGTGACTCCCTTTAATTAGTGTAGTTACCTGTGGTGTCACCATCTCCTTCAGAAGCTGCTGAAGAGCAAAGCCTGCTGTGACAAATGGGATGGCACAGTAACTGTCTCAGAGCGATTGGCTCACGTGTGGTGGGGATTGTGTTTACCTATGGGATAAGTTTGTGACTGGTAGAGGAAAATTTTCTAAAAGTGGATTCCATAAATTAACCATCCGTTTTTGTTTTTTTTTGTTTTGGAAATTTAAATAACGATACAAACTTGCAATCTGGATAGTTTAGTCGCAATTTGGTCCAGAGCTTTTTACTTAAAGTGGGCTTTAACTTTATTATGTGGGAATTGGTGTAAGAGACTGCCTCTGGGAATTTTGCACCAGTTTTGTAACAGTATTTAAAACTGAAATAGTGTAGCAAATTTGGGTAATTGTAAATTCGACTGGATAGTATGAAAGAGAGAAATTAAGAAAGAAAAGATTACATTTAGAAACAAATGTAGTTTATTTTGCTTCAGAATATCTGCTCCCTCAAACCTTGGGGGAAATTCCTACATTTGAAAGCTAGGCTTGGTGGTAGAAACCTGAACTCACATTAGTTACCAGGAATTCCAACATTTGAGAGGCTGAGGCAGGAGAATAGAAAAATTTAAGGTCTGCCTTGGCAATTTAGTGAAACCATGTCACCAAAAACAAACATATAAAAAAAAATCACTGTATTCTTAATGTCTAAAGAATGTGCTATTCTATAAAAATTAATAAGTTACACGGGAAGTACCCAGATGAACCACTGATCTGAAGAGGAGATTTTGTTTTCTATGTGTAAGGTATTTTGAAAACCAGTCTTACATAATTAAGGTAACAAAACAAGTTTAGTGACTGCATAGTTTTAGATGACTGCGTAAATCATATTTTATGGTAGTTGAGACACTCAGTTTTTAAAGATTGGAAATTCTCTTAACTAAATCTGTTTCAGATCTTTAAATAAAAATAGAAATTTCTATAAGTGAAATATTTAAATGTTTGATGTATTTCATTTAGACTTTGGCTTCACCAGATCTTTATGAAAACCTAAGGACTCCTTCCCTCCCCAGAACCAGACAAATCTGAAGAAGAAAATTTCTTCTATATAATATTTATAGTTACTGGTAATCATCTGATGGCAGAGGTTGGAAGAGGGCAGTCAGATCTGGAGCTGGAGTTACAGGTTGCTGTGAGCTGTCTGATATGCATGACTGAACTGGGGTCCTCTGGAACAAGTGCTCTTAACTAAGCCATCTCTCCAGCCCTGATTTACCCCTTATGTTATCAGTATAAATGAGGTTTCTAGTTAAAGCTATGAACCTGACTGGAAAGGCCTTCCGCATGTAGTCCCACAGTCTTTAATGTGTTAGTCAGTACAGAGCCTTGTCTGAGCTGGCCCTGTCTGTTGTTTCCTTTGATGGACTGTGTGCTTCCAGGTCCTTCTCTTTCTGCTCATTTCATAATAGCCAGGTCGTCACTAGTGAGCTCTTCATGAACTTCACATTGAACCGGGTGCTATCTCCCCGTGTGCCCACAGTACTGCTTGTCTCTACAGCAGTGTCTCCTGAGCTGCTACTTTTCTCTGGTTGTTTAACCAAATAGACTTGAGATTTAGTCCTTGTCCCCACCTGCTCCGCACTTCATTGGCATATGGTTGGTGCTGAGTAAATCAATGCTAAATGACTGGCATTTTTACATTGACTTAAATGGATTTTCCCAGCCTTACCCTAGGGTTTCATTTTGCCCTACCTATTCAAACTAGATTATTCTGTTCCTTGAGCACTGTACATTTTTGTGGTACTTTGTGGTTGTTGTGTGTACTCTTCAATGTCTGTTTTTGCTAGTTTGGGATTAGTTTCTCTGAGTCTTAGTTTCCAGTACCATGTGAGCAGCTGTTAAGTATATTTCTCTTTGAACCTCCCTGGTCCTACTCTTGAAGTACCACTGGAATTGTGTCATTAAAAGGATAGGCCATTAAGAGACAGACCTGGATATGTCTTTTGGCTCTGTCATCTGTCATTTGCCTGAGCTGGCCCTGTCTGTTTCCTTTTTGATGGGCCGTGTGTTTCCAGGACCAACAGATGTTGAAGAGTACACACACCTAAGATCCTTGAGAGCAGAGCTACTGCCCACCTCTGCATTAGAAGCAATGTGCAAATAGATTAGACAGTTCAAAACGCAGTAAAGTGCTTCTGATGTTACCAGTTACATTCTAGTGAAGAAGTAAAATTACAGGTTATTTTATATACTATAAAAGGAGGCAAAGGTACTGCAGGAGAGATGGGGTGGTAGGGACAGCTGTTGCTTGGGGTGGTAGCATTTGAAGGGAGATGAGGGACTGGAGCAGGTGAAGGTCCTGAGGCTGCAGAAATTGGGAGTGTTGAGCCAGGAGAGTGTCACTGAAATGAAGTGATGGACCGGGGAGCAGGCAGGTGGTTAGAGTCTACTGAGTCAGCCAGGAATGTGCGTTTAAGAGTACTGAGGAAACTCAAAAAGGTTAACTTACCAGGATAGCATAATCCACCGACGTTTAAAGGTCGCTTTAGTTGTTTGGAGACATGATTACTTTTTGTAAACTGTGTTAGCTAATTCTGGTCTGGATTAAAGAGCTGGTAGTGAAAATGAAGAGAAGATGGACTGGAGGCATCCATTGGATCCATAACAACAGATCTGCTGCTGGGTCAGGTCGGAGAGCCTGAGAAAGGGAGGAATAAGATTTCTGGCTCGAATGACTGGGCTGTGTTGCCACTTGTCAAGGTGAGAAAGACTGGAGGAGGTGTGGTGAGGCAGGATGGGGTAGAGTTTAGAGCTCTGATGAACCTGTGCTGAGATGTCGCGAGTGAGTCTGAGGCAGAAAGAAAGTCAGGAATAGGGTGACACAGAAGCTGGATGGGGCAAGTAGTGTATGCTTGCTCAAGTTGGAGAGACCGGGGTCAAGAGGGAGGGTAACATTTAGAAGTGGGAAGATGGCAGGCTGGGTTCTTCTTGAATTAATTTTCAAGGGAGAAAAGTTAGTGTGTAAGCTTGAGGGAGGGAATATAAAGCAGTTTGGCTTTGGTGGTTTCTGCTGTCTTTTCTGAAAGGTAAGGTGAAACCCTGGGTAAATGCAGGAATTCTGTATGTGGCAGGTCAGAGGTGTAGAAATGGGTTCAAAGGTCTGAGGAGGAACAGGATGAGCTGCTAGCAACTGCTTGCTGATGACTCCTGATTGCAGTCCAAGGAGATCCTCCGGGAAGGGAATATTAAAGCAGTTGATTGATGCACTTCGATTATTAAATGTAAACTTTTTTGTTGACACTTTACATAACTACATATAGAAAGGTACTCAAATCATGTGTAGGCCTTGAGTTTTCATAAAGTGAACCCCCTATTGTAACCAGTCACCTGGGTTAAGAACATTCCAGAACCCTCTTTCCTCATCCTAATTACCACTCCCCACAGGAGACATGTCTTGCTTTTGGATGTCACAGATGGAATTTACTTGTTTCTAAGCTTTCTATGAATGGATTAATGCTGCCTGTGCCCCTTCCCATCTGTTTTAGTTCTTGTGAAGTTTGTTCCTGACAAGGTCACCAGCCATGATGTCACATCCCAGTACAGAGAGAGAGAGAGAGAGAGAGAGAGAGAGAGAGAGAGAGAGAGAGAGAGAGAGAGAACGCGTGCGTGGGTGCACGGGTGCACATGTATGCCCGTGTGTGCAAGTGCACGCCTGTGCCTATGTGCGTGCTTTGCTGTAAGTCAACAGAAACTGCAGTTTGAATAATGCTGATAAAGTCTGACCAAGTAATTCTGTTTGGCAAAGATTTTTCATTAAGTTGAACATATTGAACTTATTTGTATTTTTATTTGTACATTTTTTATTTGTTTTGAATAGAAGTTTGGTTATGTGAACCAGAAGGAGAAAAAAAAATCTGTATTTGAAAACAGAGACTGCCAGTGAGCAATATTTCTTTTCTTTCTTTCCCTTATTCTTCTCTTTCCTTTTTGGTCTTCTGTGAGAGGTTCTCACTCTGTAGCTGGAACTCTCCTGGGACTGGAGTTACAGGCAGTGGTGAGATGCCATGGAGGTGCTGGGAACCAAACCTGTGTCCTTTGAGGAGCAGTAAGTGCTCTGAAGCACCAGGCCAACTTCTCAACTCCCGGTTTATAGGTTTTCTCATTTATACACTTACTTATTTTCAAATTATGTGTGGATTTATGTGTGAGCATGCTGTGCCCTCAGACGAGAGGAAGATGTCGGACCTCTTGTAGCTGGCGTTATAGCTGTTGTGTGCTGCCCAATATGGGTGCTAGGAGCTGAACTCAGATAGCAAGAACTCACACTGCAAGAACAGACAACTTTTTTTTTTTTTTTTAAAGATTTATTTATTTCATGTATGTGGGTACATTGTCACTGTCTTCAGACACCAGAAGAGGGCATCGGATCCCATGACAGATGGTTGTGAGCCACCATGTGGTTCCTGGGAATTGAACTCAGGACCTCTGGAAGAGCAGTCAGTGCTCTTAACCACCGAGCCATCTCTCTCCAGCCCTAAATTTAATTTTTTTGATATGACTGAAATAGGCATTTTCCCATTAAATGATTGATATCTGTTAGTAATTGTTGAGCAACCATATCAAAAGGAGTTGTGCTTACAAGTTTTGAAGTGATATAACTTGATTCTTACTTATGATTTAGGTTCATTTGCCCCAAGTCTTCTGTGCTGATTCTATTCTGTGCCTTTCTCCCTCTGCTTATTGTTATTCCTGTTGCTAAGTGGTGCTGGGGTTAAATCTAGAGCCTCAGACATGCGAGATGAGTGCCTTACTCTTGAGCTGTGTTCTAGACACCTGACATTTTAGCAGTTGATTCTTACATGTATAATACACAAGTAGTCTTATGCAGCACAGCACTCTGTTATCTCGACTGCGTTTAAACCACTTTCTTAAGGAAGAGCTGTTTTCAGTTTATGCCTTTCTATACGTGGAATTGTAGGCATTTGTGTTCCTACACTTTTGCCAACGTGTGAATCAGAAGAAAGACCCTTGGAAGAAAATGGGCTGGATCTCAGAGATATACACTTACTGTTGTGATGTAAACAGCTTAATTGTGAGAGCCTTTTACATTAAGTGTTCTCCAAGGACACCACCCCACATTTTTGCCAAGAGTTAAGGCTAAAATCTTTGAAAACAAATTTGTATATGTCACTTTCTTACTTTTCTGAACTTTTGGTTGAAAAAATTTTGTATATAGTATACAATCACAAGGTTTTTGTGTGTTTCTGTTTGGTTGTGACACAGGGTCTAGCTGTGTAGCCCAGACTGGAATTCACTGTGTAGTCCTGTTTGGTCAACTTACAGCAAACCTTCTGTCTGTGTCTGCCGCCCAAGCACTGAGACTGCAGGTGTGAGCCATTGTGCCTAGCTTCTGCAAGATTCTTGTTTTATTGTGTTAGGGATGGAACATAGGCCTCTCAAGTGCCAGGCAAAGGGTTCTGTCACTCAGTCTACAGAAGCCGGCTCACAGCCCTCTCAAGGGTTACAGTTTTTAGTATTTGGAGTTTTGCCTGCAGGCACCTGATGCTTGCCTAGTGCCTGAGGAGACCATAAGAAGGCATTGTATCTTCTGGAACTGGAGGATATGAGCTGCTCTGTAGGTGCTGGAACCACATAGCTCACCCAGCCCAGGAACAACAGTCAGGAGACTCTTAACCTTGGGCCAGCGCTCTACAAGGTTTTAAAGGACAACTCCCTTCTTGCTTCTTGCTTTTTGTGAACAGCGAGGCCTCACTGACTATTTTTATGCTTATCTCTTGTCTGTTGGTTTCCTGCTGTGAATGGACCTCCCCCTGCTACACTTACTCTTCCCAGGTCTGTGTGTGCCTCAGCCTGGCTAGACAGGTGGCTTACAAGTGGATCTCACAGTGAATGTGCTGCACAGTGAATGTGCTGTTTATTTACTCCTCACAGTCGGTGCTCTGTGTTTTATGCCTTACTTTGTTCCTGGTGCTTTGCTGTAGCTGTCACCAAATCCCCTGCTACTTTTCTAAATGTTCAAGTCGCTTGTAGGCTGTGGGCTGTCTAAATTGTCATTCTTAGAGCTCTCTTCACTGCACTGAGTTTATTTTAGCTCTGTTTACTGCAGTCCCAGTTCCTTCTTGCTACCTTCCCTCGACTTTGGAGAGCTCGTCCAGGTTCCTGAGAACATTTATAGAGGAGGTAGTGTTTCAAAACCTTGCATCATTATTTTCCTCTCAGCATAATTTGATTTGAATGGAAGAGAATGAGGATAATGGTTTTCTTCAAGAATTTAAAAAGCAATCCCATAGTGCTCTGTAGTTGGAATTTAAAAAGCAATCCCATAGTGCTCTGTAGTTGGATATGGCTGGTCAAAAGGGCTGCTTCTGTGCTTTCTACTTACCCATCCAAGAAATGTTTACTGAGGTCATGCTGCATGTACCAAGTACTGTTCTCAGTATTCGAGGTACATCGTTGCACTAGACAAATCTCACCTCCCAGGTAAGTGTGAATGGTCCTGGAACAATAAAGATAAGTAAATTGTGGGAGTGTGTAGAAAGTAATAACAGTCTAAGGAAGAAACCCTAGAGAGGGCTGCGAAGTAAGGAGAGAAGAAGGTTAAGGCGTACACTGTTTTAGGAGTGCACAAAAGAGGGGCTAGGAGTCAGGGCACAGTTTGAGTTTTTTGGTTAAAAATCTTTTTTTAAATTACACTTTAATGTGTGTATGATGTGTATGGGGCGTGTTCACATGTCCGTGTGGCATGGCAATGTGTATGGAAGTCAGAAGGCACCTGCAGGAATTGGTTCTTTTCTAGAACTGTATGTATACACATTGGTGTTTGACTACATGTATGTTGTGTTGAGGATGTTGGATCCCTGCAGTTACAGACAGTTGCGAGCTGCCGTGTGGGTGCTGGTAATTGAACCTGGGTCCTATGTAAGAGCAGCAAGTGCTCTTAACTGCTGAGCCATTTCTCCAGCTCCCTTGAATGAGGTGCTCTCTGTGTCACTTCTCAGGTTACAGACAATGCTCCACCATGCTCAGATTGAGGTTACAATTCAAAATAGAGAAACAGGGTTGGTCTCATTGAGGAAGTAATGTATGTACAAAGATTTGAAGAAAGTCAAGGAGTTAGCCATGTGGACATCCAGGAGAAGTGTGTTTGAGACAAGACCCAGTACAGTAGAACAGCCCAGCCTTGTCATGGAAGAGTCGGGAGATTGACGTAGACTGTTGCACATGTCATCATGGTGCTCTTTGTGGGAATGTAGTTTTCATTCTTGTGTGAGCAACCAGGGGAGGGTGTGGAGCAAAGGCCTGAGATGATGTCATATAAATTTGAATTGACTAAGCTTGCTGTGCTTAGAACATGTTAGTGGGTAAATGTGGGAGACGAATATGGAAAGAGAGGAAGATTGGATTAGGAAGATATTGTAATCGATCTTGTAGGTGAGGAAATGCTGTCTTAGACCAGATGATGCTGTAAAGCTGTTGAGGAATGGTTAGATCCTTACACGATTTTTTTCTAAAGGAGGGACAATAAGATGGTTGTTTTAGGTATGTGTGCTGAAATTATAGACAGATTTTTTTGTTGTTATTTTTTGTTTTGTTTTAATTTGGACTAGAGAAACTTTTTTAAATATTTATTTTTCATATCTGAGTACACTGTAGCTGTCTTCAGACACATCAGAAGAGGGCATCAGATCCCATTACAAATGGTTGTGAGCCACCATGTGGTTGCTGGGAATTGAACTCAGGACCTCTGGAAGAGGAGCAGTCAGTGCACTTAATGTCTCTTAACCACTGAGCCATCTCTCCAGCCCAAGAGAAACTTTTTAAAAATAATTTTATTTTTTTAAAATTATAATTAACATAAATTTCCCCTTTTCCTCCCTCAGTCCTCCCATGCACCCCAGACTTGCTTTCTCAAACTCATGACCTCTTTTTCTTTGTTATGTATATTAAATAATATATAAATAAAACGTGCTCAGTTTGTAGAATGTTAACTGTATATTATGTGATCACAGAGTTGACCACTTGGTATTATTGGATAACCAGCTCAGGGGAGGGTTCTTCCCTGGGGACAACCATTTTTTTCTCCTCAGCATTACCCGATTTGCCTTTAGTTCCTTCTGTAGGATTGAGGATTTCTGTGAATTTTCCCACCTCATGTTAGCTTGTCCATTAGTGATGTAATTGTTTATGTCTTCTCTAGGTAGCCTTGTTTATGAGAGCGACATCATGGGTTTAGTTTCTGATATTTCTAGGAGACAGTCTCGCAGCAAACTGACAAACTTCTGTTTTTCTCTCTGTCTCTCTTGTTTTGCTTTGCTTTGTTTTGTTTTGTTTTGTTTTGTTTTGTTTTGTTTTGTTTGTGACAAGATTTCTCTGTGTAACAGCCCTTGCTATCCTGGAACTCACTTTGTAATCTAGGCTGGCCTTGAGCTCAGAGAGACCCACCCACCTCTGCCTCCCGGGTGCTGGGATTAAAAGTGTGCACCACTCCCAGATTCTCTGTCTCCTAACAGTCTTCCCACTTCTCTTCCCCTTACACAGTGATCCTCCGAACCTAACCCTAGGTGCAGGGATTTTGTTGTAGATGTGTCAGTTGGGACTGGGCATCACACAGTCTCTTATTCTCTGCAGTGTGATTGGTTTAAGTTTTTTGCTACGGTCTGTTAGGAAGAGAGTTCCCTTTGATGAGGGGTGAGAACACTTACCTGTGTATATAAGGATAAATATTTAGAGTGTGATTAGGAATTATGTTGGTGTAGTAAAGTGGTTGTAGGTTTTTCTCCAAGGTCCATGATCTCACTAGCCCTAAGTAATTGGCTAGGTTTCCAGTACCAGTCATGGTTTCCTTCTTGTTGGGTAGACTTATGTCCAATTAGAAAGCCATTGGTTACCACCAAGATAGTCAGGCCACTGCACTCTGGCGGTTACTGTGGCTCATAGGTGTCGTAGCTGAGTAGAAGTATTGGATGCTTTCATCCTTTGGAAGCTTGCATGGGCACCTGGTGGTACCATGAAGCTAGACATCAGAGATGAGGCTTTCAGGCTAGATCCAGTTCAGTCTCTGGGTCCTGTGTCTAAAGTACATAGTACCTTCAACAATAGGGAGGCAACCAAGGGCAACAGCAATAGCCTGTAAGGTTTTCAGAGTCTCTTGAATAGCCCTGGCCAACAACTCAGAGGAAGGTTTCTTTTGCATGGTGTTGGATTTTTTTGTTAGCTACATTATGGTTCTTGTAAGGAAGCATTGTCAGCCCAGAAGGAAAATTTTTATTTAAACTATATGTATATTTTATACACAGATTTATATATATGTGTAATTTTAGGGAAATAGATAGTAAATGATTCCTTATGACTTTTTCAGACAGCTTTCCTGCTATTCTGCACTCCTCCTGTGGTTTACCTCCCTCCTTCTGGATAAGTTTTCCCCCACCCGCCTTCCATTTTCCCATATCTTCCCATTACTTGTACTCTGCTATTCCCCTCTGATGCTCTTCCTTCCTCTCCATAGTTCCTTTACTTTCCTGGTTTTTGAGGTGACTCTAGGTTTTATTTATATTCACACCTGCAGACTTGCAGCTAGGAGCCTCAGATGAGAGAGTGAGCTAGCAACATTTGTCTTTCTGGGTCTGGGTTACCTCATTCAGTATGATCTTTTCTAATCCATCCATTTACCTGGCTAGACTCTGGTGAAGGCTGTACCTAGAGGTACAAATTTAAGTTCTTAGAAAATTTTAAAGAATCATCCAAGTTACCAGTGTAAGAAAAAGTGTCTGTGGGCAACTCTGAAGTATAGGTGTTTGGAGAGAAAATGAGTGATCAGGTCACTTCTCAGGATCACTGAGATAGAAACCACCACAATTAGTAAATAGTTTTCCAGGCAGGAAGCAGATCTGTAAACTTCTTCCTATGGTGGTGACAGTTCAGAACTTGCAAACAAAATGTACTGAAATACAATATTTCAGTACATTCAGTGTGCTAAATTTATTTCTTAAGGCAGTTGTGGAATGCATGCAGTCTGGTCAGCGTGCAGACAGATTGTTCTGGAGGTCAGAATACTTAGCAGGGGATAGAGTTTGGTTGGTAGTGTTTTTATCCAACATAAATGGGAACGAAGCTGAGTTTGATCCACAGAACTTCATAAGACACCATGGTAGCAAAGAAGATCAAGGGTTCACGATCATCCTAGTGAGTTAGAGACTAGTGCAGACAACAGCCTGTTTCAAAAACAAAACGAACACAGAGTTTTTTATTCAGAGAGCTAAATGTCTGGGACAGTTTGCTCCATTGAACTCAGAGAAATGTTTCAAATTCTAGTGTTCTTTGGATTTGGGGATATTTGCATACATTTTACGAGTTAAGCATTTCTAACCTCAAAATCTGAAATGGCCCAAAATTTAAAAAACATTTAAGTGTCATATCATTTTGGACTTCAGATTTATTGATGCTTTGTGTGTGTGTGTAGACATTCCTGTAAAATAGAGGCCTACACACAGGCTGTTAGGGGTAAAGAACCTAAAATCAGTATATAGCAATTGCCTTTGTATCACTGGACACAGAGCACAGTGCAGAGCTCACCTAGCCTAAGTGGGAAAGGCAAGAACTTCACATGCTGAGAGTTAGGGGCTAACCTATTTTAAAGCTTTGTTCAGATACTGTGGATGTAACAGAAAAGGTTTACCACATTTATTTTTTCTGGTAAATGGGAAAGGGAAACATTATTATATTTCCCTATATCTGTCATTTTACTTTCTGAAGTTTCATTTATCTGTGATCAGCTGTATTCCAGAGAAAATACGTACATTTCAACTTTATGTGATAGAATCCCTCACTGTCCTACTTGAGTCATGAATCACCCTCACGTAGGATATCCATGCTGTACGTGCTTGCTACCTTCCCAGTAGTCAGTCAGTAGCCACCTCAGTTATAAGGTAGACTATCGTGGCACTGTAGGAAGTCTGAGTTTTACTTAAAAAGCAGACTGGAGAGGGACAGCTCAGCAGTTGGCTTCTCTTCCATAGGACTCAGGTTTGGGGCCTACATGGTGGCTCATGGCACAGGGTATTTGAAGCTCTCTTCTGGCTTCCACAGACACCAGCCATACATGGTGCACAGATAAACAGACGCAAAAACAGAGTTTTAAGAGAAAGAAAATTTAAACAAGTAGCTCAGAAATGTAAGATTATTAATACTATCAATTAAGATCTAAGAGTAGGTAGAAACTTTTTTTAATTGAAAAGGTCAAGTTCTTGATTTAATAGGGAAGAAAAGTTCTCAGAGAACACAGAGTAAATTATTGGTAGTCTGTTAAGTGTGCCTAATTTTAAATTAAACTCTGCCATCTCCAAACCACAGTAAATGTAGGCTGTAATATTACCCACAATTCCTGGCATTGTGGATCTTAGACTTGTTAATGCACAAAGAAGGAAAAATACTGTGTTGGAATAGTAAGGTATTTTGTTTAGGGAATGCTAATACTTCATTTTTGACATTACAGTAGGCAAATTGAGTGTGCTGTCTAGTAGAACTAACTTCAGTGAAGTCTGAGATTTGCAGGGTTCCATGTACTTTGGGAATCCAGTACTGCTGGCAGTCATTTGGTTATTCTTGGGTTTGGTGTACTGACAAGAGAATATATTGAGCTAATAGTGGCAGATCACTTTTCCTTTGGCTGAAGAAAGACAGTAGGAAGAAGTTTCGAGGATTCACATTGATGTAACATTTAGCAGGCTTGCTTCTGTCTGCAATGGCCTCTTTGGTTAGTTGGGTTTTGTTGCTTTTGAGGCTGGGACTCTAGCTGGCAGAGAACTCAGAGACTCATATGAAAGGGCAGCTATACTTCCTTTACAGCGAAAATGGAGAACTGCTGTTTTCTTAGCCCTCTCCAGGCTGACTATGCATATGCTTTGTTCTGTTGATACGGAGGAAGCTCCGTTATTTTCTGAAGCCCAGCACTTTGTGCACAGAGGGGGCGTGGACGTGCAACAAGCCCTGTGTGGTCACTGAGCTACAGCCTGTTTTGAGATAAGAGCTCACTAACTTGTCCAGTCTGGCCCTGAACTCACTTTTACTTGTCCTTAGCCTCTCATGTACCTGGGATTACTGGCCAGACCCACCAGGCCTCCGTACATAGTTCCCTATGTACTGAGTTCTTTCTTCTGACAGACTGGTTCTTGTTTGAATTAAAAATCTCTCTTCACCTTATTACTGATGTTACTTGTTCTGTTTCTTGGATCTGCTCCCCTGTTTTGTTTACTGGACTCTAATGCTCACTGTGTTCTACTTAAGGACAGAAAAGTGAGAAGTCTGTCAGTCTTCCAACCTCCTTGCACTTGGTTCTCTTTATGGGCTTCCTCTTAAGTGCTACTCTCAAACCACACCTTCTTCATCCTTCTGGGTGACTCTTACCAGTTGTATCCAAGGCTGCTTTTGCATAAGTCCCCTCTGGGTGGCCTGGATCATGGCTGTGTGTTACTATTTCCTTACCATGTGATTACTACCTTGCTAAAGAGAGTAGGGGAAAATACCCCTTTCTGCTTTACTCTTAAGAACCTTAGCTTTAGATAGAAATGGGTTTTATACATATCACTTTCTCTAGCCAGCAACAATTGGGTGTCTTGTAATTCAGTTTATATTCTCTCCTAGAAGTTTGACCCTACAGGTTAAGCTCTGGGTCTGGAGGTTCGGAGGTCACTCTCAAATTATAGTTTACACATCTGACCAACAATATGCTGTGGCTGGATATAAAATAGACTTAACAGGACTTCTCTGATTTGGTATGATAGTTAGCTAGGGTGGCTCACAGAACTCTGGGACATATTTTGCTGATGTCTGTTATAAATGATATTATGTAATATACATATTATATCATACACACACACACACACACACACACACACACACACACACACAATAACATATGGTGAGCAACCAGGAAGAAGAAATAAAGCAAGTTAGAAGGGAAGGGGCGGAACTTCTGTGTCTTCCTCATATGTATGTCCTCCAGAGCCTGCAACATACCCTCTTTCTGGAAACTCAGCCCTGGACTTGTGGACTTTTGTGGAGGCCTCAATATTTAAACATGGTTATTAAATCATTGGCCATTGGCAGTCAACCCTACCTTTAGCCAGCCAAGAAGCTCCCCTCTTTGAAGGGTCAAGTTTTTGAGTGACAAAGCTATATTCTTGGCCACCAGCTCTGTCTTCTATCTAACCTGCTAACACCCAGCTTTCAGCTATTGATTAGCACAGAGATTTCGGGGAGTTTGGCACTGCCTTCTTCCCTCTCCAAAGTGCTGATTAGGGCTTGTATCTCTGCTGGGCCTAGACGTCCATTTCTTGTTAATCATTTGATTAATTACTTCAGTAGTGGTTTTCATAAACATTCCTTCCATCACTATTGTTTGAGGTTTTGCATAGTTAAGTATGTCTGCTTATTATTACTTTACCTCTTTTTGAAAAAAAAATAGGAATAATTTGAGTTCTTGAAGAATTTAAGGAAGACACATTTATCCTAGCAATGATGTACATTTGAGTTATTCTATGTCTTTGACTTTGGCTTCTCCGGTACTGCCTTCTGTTAATAACTTGATGTTCCCCTTTCAGTTTTTATACTTAGTTACGGCCTCCATGTTGCAGCTTCCATGTGGACTGTAGTGCTGGCTTCACTCAGGAGTTTGTGGAAACGCAGACACCTAGTGGCGGAGCACTTACTTCTGGGATATTTGGGGGTCCTGTGTTACTAGAACCAATGCTTCCAGGGTGCACTCTTCCTTTAACGAACACTTCAGATGCTAGGATGTGTCACTTCTAAGATGATTCACTCTTATTTTGCATTTGATTTATTAACCATATTGCAGTATTCCTTTTACATAGTACTAATGAGGTTCTGATAGTTTTTTTTTTTTTTCTTTCTCACAACAGTAGCCTCAAATAGGGGATCTCGGAAGCAGCAGATGCTTCACAAATTTGAGTTTCCTTACAAGTCACTGCTGGTATTCCTTTTCCATGTCAGCTTTCTGTCATGTCCTTTTCTTGAAAAACACACAGAGACCTGAGGACAACCCATTTACCTCTTTTGAGAATGGGTCTCACTGACCTGGAGTGCATCGATAAGTATCGTTAGCCTGCCTGGCCCAGGAGCTCCAGGAATCCTGTCTCCATTTCCCAGGGCTGGAAGAACAACTAACTCCCCCATTTGGCTTTTTATGTGTGTGTGAGGGGTTGAACTAGGTTTTCATGTTTGCAGAAGTGCATCCTGTTTAAATGTTTTAACTCAAATCCCTAATGTACAGTGTAAATCCATAATTGGATAGTTATAATTTTACTATCATTTTTGCCCCTTGGAATTTGAGTTCAAGGTCATGTATCCATACCAATCCAAAATATTTTGGTGACCTGCTGTTTTTTAGTCTGAAAGTAGAAGCAGAGGGCCCAGTAGGACTGAAGACGTGGGGTAGGTGTTGCTTTAGTCGCTTTATACTATGAAGTCCCATGGCATGTACCCTTTAACCTTAGTAAAGATAGCTGCCAGTCATACCCTTTAACTTTAGTAAGATGGCTGCCAGTCATGTGGCCGTTTAAAAGACTTCTTTCTCTCTTTCATTCTTTCTTTTCTTTCCTTTCTCTCTCTCTTTCTTTCTTTCTTGGGCGGGGAAGGTCTATTTTTTAAAACAAGAGTTGAATCCAGATAGACAGTTCTTTAAAAAACAGGAGTTGAATATAGCCAGGCAATGGTGGCACAAGCCTTTAAAGGTAAGTTTTCTGTGAGTTCCAGGACAGAGAAATCCTATCTTAAACAAACAAACAAACAAACCAGTTGGGTCTGAGTTACATATGCAGTATATTGTAAACCAGGGTTTACACATACACAGTGAGATGTAGCAGAGATGTGGAGAGGTGAGAGATGTTTGAGAGTGGGAAGTGGAGGAAATGTGGAGCAAGTTTAGACGTAAGCCATTTGGGGATTGTTTATTTGTGCTGTGGCCGTTGGAAATCAAGTATGCCAGTTTTTCGCCATTGGTCTGTACTGAGGCCAAGCTGTTGGTAATTTGAGAAGGAGGCGGGAGGGCAAAAAACCTGAAACCCCACTGGGGGAATTTTCTATAAGCTCCCAGAGGTGCTGATAGAGACAGTGGCCTAGATGGGCTTGGGCTTAGAGTTCTGCCCAAGGGAGGAGCCTACTAACGGGCTTAAGGAAGAGGCAGCTGAGTGGGGAGGTGGAACTTCAGGGGGCAGCTGGGAGCAGGAGCTACAGAGTTAGTTTAGTGGGACTGCAGTTCCTAGGGGGAGGCCAGCGAAAGCTAACTGAGCTGAGGTGGGTGGAGTGTCTTTGTCACAAGAATTTCTATCCAGGGTGAATCCAAACTGAATGGCAAACTTGGCAGAGAGAAAAAAATGTCCAAATCACAGAGGAATGGTGCCCCTTCCCACGTGACCTTGGCCTATGTAGGGCCAGAGGAGTGAGCTCCTGGCACAAAAGTGGCCTTTGTAGTAATAGTACAAAGTTGGCAGCTTAGGGAACACTTATCCAGTAGAGAAAGATGACAGCAGGGGAAAGGGAGACAGTAAATGTCCTGGTGCAGAGATCCAGACATGAGTGTAGCGGGTCAGAGCTGAGAGATGAGTTGAGTGCCCACGTGGGTACCTTGGGAGCGTGTAGAAGACTGTAGGAGCTGGAGAGACATTAGGGAATGGACAGGGAGAGGACTGGTTAGAACCTGTGGAGGCGAGAAGTAGCAGTAGAATTTAGGATCAAAACTGAGAGATGTCAGGAGCCAGCAAAAACAAATGCTGCAGACATATCTCAGGGGAGTCCGTCACACCAGCAGCTTGGTTCTCTTCCTAGGAAGAGAGCTTATAGATGCCCGTCCCATGGTTTCACCTCCAGATGAATGAATAAAATAAAAAAGGAAGGCTGCCATCGCTCCTACGTGTGGCAGAGGTTTATTGTAGATATGAGGGAGAGCACAGCCAGAGGCAGGGACATCTGGGAGAGTCCAGAGTGAGCATGACCCTGAGCCTGGCCATGTGAGAGTCGGAGAGCCAAGAGAGTAAAGAGTAGACAGACAAACAAACAAACAAGCAAACAAACAAACAGACTTGGTAATTAAAATGACCGGATTAAATAGGGAAGGGCAGCCAAGCCCCCGGGCTGCAGGAGTTTAGGGTGAGGGGAGGGTGTGCCCGCTGCGTATACGTACACACATACATGTAGGCAAAACAGGCGCATTTGAGCTGGAGACATAGCTCAGTTGGTTTAATGCTTGCTTAGTTTTTCACAAGGCATGGCAGGCACCACATAAAACCAGGCGTGTGAGCAATCTCAGTGCTAATTGGGAGGTGGTGAAAGCTGGAAGCTCAGGAGTTTAGGGTCATCTTCAGGCTCCCAGAGTCCAGTGGCAGTCTGGGATCAGTGAGTGAGCCCTGCCTCAAAAAACACCCGCCCCAAAACAAAAAATCTAGCAGTGGCTAAATACTCTGAAAATATTAAGACAAAATTAAAAGGTGTTAATATTTTTTTTTCTGTTTAGCTTTTTGCCAAAATGAGCTTGAGATGTACAGTTTAGAAAGTCCAGGCTATATTTCTGTTCTTAAAGATGCTCAGTGTAATTTAGTATTAAAGTGAGGTGAAAGTGACTGAACAGGATAAAGGGGGGCAGGTGGATGGGGCTGAAGGTGCTCAAAGTGGGAAAAACCCACACTCTATTGGAGCCTTCACTGCCTGCCAGGTTTTGGTTGTATTGAAGATTGTCCTAAGCATGGTATAATGCTAGCTTAAACCTTTGAAGCTCTAGCTGACACTATCCAAGTCTGAGGTACACAGGACTTTATGGGGCAAGGGTAATAAGACTGGTTTAAAAACAAGGCAAGCTACTCTGGTTTAATGAAGCCAGTTAAGGAAGCTTTCCCAGAGTGGGACGAGGGTATAATCTGTGTTCTGGGTGTGCTTACAATTCTCACTGCATTGGGGAGGGGGGCGTTTGAAATAAGGTGGCACACAAACAGCAGAGTTAGAATTGAGGAAAATGGTGGTTGAGTTCTGAGTGAGTTGGGGAGGGTGTTTTTCCCGACATGCAAACTTGAGAATTCTCAGACAAAGGCCTTGCCTGGCTGGACGCTTTCCTTCGTCCCTGCATGTATGTTTCCTACCCTGGAGCCTTAAGAAAGCACTGAGATCGTGACCTCCGGAAACATGCTCTACGAAACTTAACTGCTCCCAACTGTACGGGCTTCACGTTGCTGGTGGCGCCAGGCAGAGCTGCTCAGGTGGTCTGTGGGGTGGAGCTTGAGGCAAAGTCCGCCCTCTTGTTTGGCTCGGCCCTGGAGCCTGCCAGGTGTTGGAGCCTAAGCCGCAGGACGCCAGAGCTGCTGGCCTTATGTTGGTTGAGCCTTTGGAGATCACCGGTTTAAGACCACACAGCTTAGAATTCATGGGAGGTGTTGTCTCTCCTGGGAACAGGCCACCGTTGAACTACTATTAATACGGAATGGAAGTGAGCAGCCTTCTGTGCTTAGGAGCCCAGGGCCCAGGAGGGGCTTCTGCAGGCTGGCCGTGGGGGTTGCAGGAACCTGAAGCCTCCATTCTCATGACCTGGAAGCCTGCGCGCTTTCTGCATTCCTGGAAAGGAGTCCTGCTCACATGCTTGCCAACAGTTGGGACCAGGACCAGGAAGGGGAAAGGTACTGACATAAAAGCAACTGCTTTAAGAAACCAAACCATGCGAACTCGTGCATTCTGGTTTAAGCTACACCGCTTTGTCAGGTTCTGTAAGGTCGGCAGTGAGGGTTCAGTGGCGCTACAGCAACTCCGATTTAAATCAAGCCTCAGGTGTGTCACAACTTCTGCAGACTTGTCCTTGGTTTCTACTTTAGGCCAGCTTTGTGGTTGAGGGACTTATGGCTTAAGACGGAGCCGCATTCTACCTTTCTAACTTGGTAATGGTGTAGGAGTTTTCCGTGCTGTAATACCTCCAACCATAGTTTTTGCTCATGCTCAGTAGAAATTAGTATGCTTTTTCTACAGTGTGTGGAAGGTAATAAAATATGTTGTAACATGAACCTGAGCTTATGCTGATAAGTGCTAGAGGTATTTTGCTAGGTCTAGGCACTGGTCTAGTGTTTTTCTCATGAACTTGGCTATATTGTATTTAAATATAAACTGAAGTCTTTGATGTGACCAGAGCTGTTTTGAAAAACTCACTTTTCAAATTACTGTGTTCCTTTAAGTGAATGAGCTACACTTAACATGGTGGAGTGGATGGGAAGCAAACCATTTTGGTAATGCCAAACCCATTGTTTCACAAGTGACCTAAAATGGACAAATCATCTGCATAAAGAATTTGCTCAGTTGGAAACTAGATTACAGAGTACTCTTTATCCTGATGCCTGGATCACAGGACTTCAGATGGTGAGAGCTGATTAATCTTCTATCTTACATACCACGGGTATGAGCCTCGTGATAGTTTCTTTTACACTGTGTGTGTGCTGGAGAGGAAACGGAAAGCCACAGGCAAACTAAACATTTGTCAGTAATTTTTTGCCCTTTGAACTTGAGAGTATTGCTTTAGTGTCAAAAGAAAAAAAAAGTAAACTTTCAGTGCTGCTCCTGGTTTCCTTAGAGTCTGCTGCAATCTAGAATTTCAATTGTGTTGACTTGGCTATATTTGTAACCACTGTTGTTTTTGAAATGTTAAAGCCTTTGCAACAAAATGATTATAACTGGCAAGAAATGCTGTGTTTAGTGTAGTCTCAGGGAGTGTACTGTCAGGACATTGATTGCTCTTTTGTCAATTTCTGAGACAAATTATGACCTGCCAAATCCCACAGAGGCAAAGTCCTGGGGAAAGTTGTTTATTGTGTGTGACCCTCACTAGCTGGTCCTTTCTCCAGACACTCAGAAGTCTTGTGGTTAGTTACAGTGAAAGCTGTAGCCACAAGAGGGAACCCACAGGTTCAGGGAGCTCTTTGTTCAGCCCCACCCAGCGTTTGATCTTCTGTGGTTTTCTCCACTTCTTATATTCCTTCAGTCTTCAGATGAAGGCACTGACTGATGGGAGACAGAAGTGATACCTGGCTGCCTTAATAAAAGACTGAGTAGACGTCTGCAGGCAGATAACAGGATGGCAGGGTTTCCTTCCCCTGTGACCTCTGAGCCCATTCCCAGAGCACAGTTCTAGTGATGATGCTGTTCATGCTGGGAAGAGTTGACCCGGCTCTAATGGTCTTTGGCATATGAACTTCATAGGACTAAAGCAGTAGGTCCTGAAGCTATGAGCAAACTCAGACTTGAGAAAAAATAGATGGAGGTGGAGACTCGGGAAAAAAGTCCAGCCCAAATAAAGTTTATATTGTAATTTAAGGTTTTCTTCTTTTAAAAAAGATTTGTTTTTATTTTATGTGAATGGGTGCTTTGCCTGCGTGTCTATCTGCTCATAATATGTTTGAGTGCCCTGGCTGCCTCTAATGAGCAGCCATTTGGGTGGTGGGATTTGAACGCTGGTCCTCCGGAAGACCAACCAGTGTTTTTAACTGCTAGGCCATCTCTCCAGTCTCCAGCCCTGTATTTAATTTATATTCCTCCTCTTCCCCTCCTCTTCCTCCTCTTCCTCATCCTTTCCTCCTCCTCCTCATCCTTTCCTCCTCTTCCTCCTTCCTCCTTCCTTTTTTTTCTTCTTCCTTCTTTCCTTTTCTTCTGCCTCCTAAATGTTGGGAGTTAAAGGCTTGTGCCATCTTGCCCAGCTGTATTTAAGTTCTTAAGACAAAGACAATTTTGTAGTTCTTTATTGTTTAGGAACTTTTTTGAAATTAGGTCTTCATATGTAGTCCTGCTTGGCCTGAAACTATGTATGCAGACCAGGCTGACCTCGAACTCCCTGATCCCCACCTGTATGTGTGTCTGCTGTGCAAGGGTTAAAGGTGTGGCCACAATGCCTGGTGCGATTCTTATTCTGTGTAGTCCACCCAGAGATTTCCACTGCTTTAAGAACAAAAAAGTATTTTAAACATGCTGGAGAACATTTTGGAAATACAGTTTACTCATTATATAACTCCAGAAAATTAACCTTTAGCGTTCAATTTTTATTTTATTTGTATATGGATTTAAAACTATATTTACTTAATTTTATTCTTTTATTCACGATAAATTTTGTGGTATGCTTTACAAGTATTTATGACATGTATACATACATATCTACTAATGTGTTATATTTGTAACTTTCCCCCTGCTTCCTTTTATTTTCTTGTTTTCCTTTACAGAGATGAGCCGTCAGACTGCTACAGCATTACCCACCGGCACCTCAAAGTGTCCACCATCCCAGAGGGTACCTGCCTTGACTGGCACAACTGCATCCAACAATGACTTGGCGAGTCTTTTCGAGTGTCCTGTCTGCTTTGACTATGTATTGCCACCTATTCTTCAGTGTCAGAGTGGCCATCTTGTTTGTAGCAACTGTCGCCCCAAACTTACATGTTGTCCCACCTGCCGGGGCCCGTTGGGATCCATTCGCAACTTGGCTATGGAGAAAGTGGCCAACTCCGTACTCTTCCCTTGTAAATATGCCTCTTCTGGATGTGAGATAACTCTGCCGCACACCGAAAAGGCAGAGCACGAGGAGCTCTGTGAGTTCAGGCCTTACTCCTGCCCCTGCCCTGGTGCTTCCTGTAAGTGGCAAGGCTCCTTGGATGCTGTCATGCCCCACCTGATGCATCAGCACAAGTCCATTACCACCCTGCAAGGAGAAGATATAGTTTTCCTTGCTACAGACATTAACCTTCCTGGTGCTGTTGACTGGGTGATGATGCAGTCTTGTTTTGGCTTTCATTTCATGTTAGTCTTGGAGAAACAAGAAAAATACGATGGCCATCAGCAGTTCTTTGCGATTGTACAGCTGATAGGAACACGCAAGCAAGCTGAAAATTTTGCATATCGACTTGAGCTGAATGGTCATAGGCGGCGATTGACTTGGGAAGCCACCCCTCGGTCTATTCATGAGGGAATTGCAACAGCCATCATGAATAGTGACTGCCTAGTGTTTGACACCAGCATTGCACAGCTCTTTGCAGAAAATGGCAATTTAGGCATCAATGTAACTATTTCCATGTGTTGAAACGGCAATCAAATATTTCTGGCCAGTGTTTAAAATTTGCATTTGACTTCACAGAGAATAAGGCACCCATCTGCTTGCCAACCTAAACCTCTCCTGGTAGGTAGAAGCTAGACATGAAGGTAAATAAAAAGAAAAGCTGTTAATACAGGAAACAGTTGCATGTAGTAACACTAATATATTTAAAAATAATTCAACAGTAAACCACTGAAAAATATATATACCCAAGATGGGCATCTTTTGTATTAAGAAAGGAAACATTGTAAAATATTTCTGAACTTTGTGTTTGTTGTAGATTGATTGTATTGTTGACAATTTTTTGGGGGTGTGTGTCTGTGCACGCATGCGTGCACGTGTGTGGTTGGTTTTCCTTTAACTGACAAGCCATCTGCGTGGTCATGGGCCACCGCTTTCCCCTTGTGAGTCAACACACAGTGCTGCTGTGGGGTTGTTTTTTGTTTTGTTTTTTGTTTTGTTTTTTGGTGTGTGTGTATTTGCTAATTTTTATTCTAGTTTTTCATTAAATAAATTTGACTTTCTTTTCTGTAATTCAGGTTTTTCTCACTTTTGTACCTTTTAAGTTAGCGTCTTTTTGATATCCATAATTGCTTAATGTCAGAAGTTTGTGTTCAGTACATACTTTCTTTTCCTTCAATCAATTTATTAGACATTTTTAATTCAGCCCTTCTGTGGAAATAGGAATTCCAGAAAGGAAAGGGAGCAGAGCAGCTCGTCGAGGCTGAAGCAAGTACAGGATGGTCTCGCCTCCCAGGACTGCTGTCCTACGCCGTCAGGTCAGGCTTACTCTCTGAAAGGTTAGCTTAGGGAGTAAACTCTGATCACTATAAATTATAAAATAATCAGGCTTTTCCTCTCTTCAAATGTCTTGGGCAAATCACATGTTTAAATTGGTTCTTGTATTTATTGGTTTTGCAAAAGAGTGCATCATCATACACAGTATTTGTAATTAAAGTAAATCATTTGTTTTTAAAAAAAGGCAGTTTGCAAAAAAATGTTTTTGGTCTTTTATAATTCTCATTAAAAGATTATCTGGCAAATTAAAAAACATTTTAATGTGTTTACTTTAGCTCTAGGTTTTTGTTTTTGTTTTTTGTTTCCCTGGAGCTGAGGACTGAATGTAGGGCCTAGCACTTGGCAGATGCTCTACCCTGAGCTACACCCTCACCCTGTGGCCCTAAGATGGATAAACTCCAAAGGTAGTTTCCTGTTCCGGTCTGTATTTTAGAGCAGAGGATTGTATGCCACTGTTTGAAGTATGTTTTATTTTAAATCACAGAAAAGACTGGACAGCTCTCCCTCCCACTTTCATTCCATTAGGACATTGGGAATATGACTAATTAATGCTGATTATTCTTTTCCTTTGTGAAAAAAGGTGAGTTATTTTATCCTTTCCTAGCTCCAGTGGTGTGGTACTGACTCTGCAGTCTGATTTTCAAGTTTCTAGGCACCAGTTTACCTCCACCCAACTTAACCATCTGTATGACCTTGGGCCCAGTCTCCTAATGTGTAGATGGAGTTAAGTCTGGTGAGTGTGTGTACGGTTAAATGAGGACCAAGTACTTAACCTGAAACACCGCCTCATAGGACATTAGCATCCAGTGTGGGGCCCTGGACTCTGTCTTTAGTGTCGTGTTCCTACATACATTCATGCGCACAGTACAAGTCTGGACATTGGTAATTTCATACTCCTGTCGGGTACCCGAAGCTTAGGAAGTCACTGAGAATTCACTCAGGTTTCTCTCTTATCCTAATTCCAATTCTGGATCGTGGAGTTTGGTTCTGTCGGCCATTTTCAATACAGGTAAGCCTTATATTGAATTGGTTGTCCTGTCCAAATGTTCTATTTGGGGTAAAAGGAATAGTTCAGCTACAGATTACAACCAGATTTTTACTTGTATGAATGTTTAGAAAAGCTGTGTGTGCATGTGTGTGTGCGTGTGTGTGTGTGCGTGTGTGTGTGTGTGAGAGCTCACTGTCTTACCTGCCCACTTAAGCTGGTTACACCATTTACCAAGAGACATTTGTCAAGCTGGCATCACTCAGACAATAGTTAGTTAGTTAGCTTTTATACTAAGCACTGTAGTGTATCTCAAGTGAGTTTTTACTGACATTTTTTTTTCATAAAATTAAAATCCTTTTTATTTTAAATCAAGCCACAGTTTTGGTAGTGCAGCTCTGTGGCACCAGCTGGCTTAGAACTTTAAGAACTTGGACTCAGAGAGGTTGGTGGGGATTAAAACCACCACCGTCGCATCTGTTTTGTCTTTTGTCATGTTTGTTTTTTTACTAAAGAATACTTTTCATTGTAAGGCACAGTACATTTTACTATGGCAAAGAAATGAGCATTAGTGTTGGACCTTGATCATCAAATTGGAGACTAACTCTGCTTTTCTTGTCTAAGGAGCTGCTAGGTGTTCTCCTGGGAAGGAGCTCACAGTACAGTTTCTCCTTTGGTTACTACAGCAGTGTCGATTATTTAAGTAAAGTAGTCAATAGTCCCAGCTAATTTTATATTTGGAAGAATTGTCAAAATTAACACTTGTATGACTCAATGTCAGTACTGACCAGTAGTACAGTTTACTTCCTGTCAGTGTTTTATAGGAGATACTAAAGGCTTGGCCTCCTCAGCAGGTGACTGCCAGACTTGTTGCTTTTGGTGATGTTGTGTCTTGACAAGAAGCATCCTCCACAATGACTGGTGTCAAAGGCTTGGCCTCCAGTAGTAGTACTGAAAAGTGGGTCACTGATAAGTTCATCAGTGGATGTGTGTATGGCTGAATAGAGGGTTGGGGGAGGGCTAGTTACTGGGGGATGTATTTTGGAGGGCTGTGTCTGCATCCTCCTCACTGGCTCTTCTGCTTCCAGCTGCTCTGAGGTGAACAGCTTTACTCTGACATGCTCTCCCTTCCCACCAGTGTTCTGCTTCAACACAAGCCCATGGCGACAGGGCTAATGTGTATGGGAACCTGAAACTACAAGTCCAGAGAAGTCTTAGTCTTAGGTGTCCTGTCACAGCGATGGAAGGTATTGTACCTTACTGGTAGTCATCACAAGTGGCTGTGCCCGATGGGATCAGATGCATTGTGCACAAGCAGTACTGTGAGCTGGGACTCGGCACTGCAAATTAGACTTTTGTGTCCCCACTGTTATGAAGAGGGCATGTGCTGTGGCCACAGAGTGGTTTTGTGTTTCAGAGATTAAAGCTCTGACCTCTCCGGTGCTAAGCAAGTATTTACTGAGCTCTACCTCTAGTCCAGAATGCAAATTGTAGTTGCTGTCAGGGAAGAGTAAAGAAAAATCGTGTTTAAGCATATACAATGACCTGGTGTTTTTTAAAGCTTCATGCACATTTTATATCACTCATAATCTAGTATATCCATAATCTTATTTACAGTCACTGATTTACTAATTGGTATTAAATATCTTAGGAACAAATAAAACAAGGCATTTGCCCCTGAATTTTGTTATAGCTTGTGTGACTCAGGAGTTCAGTCTGTAGTTCGTAGAAAAGTCCAGAGGAATAATGAACGGGCAGAACCAGTTAAAGCTACACCATGAAGTTGATACCAAGGTTTCCGGCTTTACTCAACTTTGACACCTGAGCATTTGTGTGTGTGAGAGAAGTCAAGTGGTCTGCGTGGGCAGAAGGGTTGGGCTGTAGCTGGGATTGAGGTGTGGTGTAGCTCAGTGTCTGGGTAATTACCCAGCATGTGCAAGGCCCTATATTTAATCCCGAGGACTGTCCTACACACATGCACAGATCAGGAAGTTGGGCAAAATTATACCAGTTGTTTGGAGTTTAATAAAGGACAAATTATTCCTCATAGATGTGGAGGCAGGAGTCCAAGGTCAATATGTTGGTAAGCTGAATGAGAGCCATATGCCCGTCTCCAAGATGGCACCTTAGTGCTAACATCCTGGTGGAACAGGCATTCAATTGCTCACGAGTTCTCCTGGGCCCTTTCCCAGTAAGTGTGGGACACATGCATTCTTTTAGGCCATTCTGATCACAGCTCCACCACAGAAGGTCTACTGAGCACATATCCCAAAATAACCAGAAAAGCAGGGATCAGTACAGTCTCGGTTCACAGCCAACAGTCACAAACACAAGATGAGTGGACAAACCTGCGCCACATGTGTACAGTGGGTTGTTCAACCGTAAAGGGCAGACTGGATGCATGGTATAGGGATAAACCTGACACTTGGCGAGATGTCAGAAATAAGGACACGTATGTGACATTACTCCTCCAAAGCACTTAGCACGAGGAACTTTAGACTGGTCACGAGGTCTGGAGTTGAGGGAATGAGTTCAGTTTTTCTAACTGTGCTGAAAAAGTGGACAGTGGGAACACTGAATGTCACAGATGTCCCTGAATTAGACACTTGTGAGTGGTAAATTTTATGGACATTTTCTCCAATCAAAAACTCCTTCCTAATAAAGCAAAAACAGTGTTAGAGAAAAACAAACGTCTTACTGGTAAACGTCAAATGGGCATCTTTAGAAAGGAAAGATGGGCTGGAGAGATGGCTCACCAGTTGAGTGTTGTTCTTGCTCAAGAACCAAATGCAGCTCAGAACCACCTGTAACCCCAGCTCCAGGGAATCTGACTCCCTCTCCTGGTCTCTGCAGGTACCCATATGAGCGTGCGCGCGCGCGCGCGCACACACACACACACACACACACACACACACACACACACACACACACACACACACACACACACACACACACAGAGCAGGTACCCATATGAACACACACACACACACACAGCCAGACAGAAGAAAAAAAAAACACAAAGACTGACCTAAGACAGCACAGAAGATGCCCTATGAAATTTTCTAAGTATTTATAAGGTCAGTGCTGATGTCTAGGACCCAGAGAACCCCAAGCTTTAAAGGATGTTCTTTGTTAGCACCTGAGGCAGGGCTGGGGGTGGAGACAGTCAGTTGTTTCTTCTCTCCCTGTGTACGATTACTGAAATGGCAACATTACCAAAGCTGATACCTCACTAAGTGTCAGTGTCTGTCTAGACCTTTTCCCACAGCATAGTGCCCCAAGAGGTCCTGCGCCTGACATTTCCTCCAGAGATTTTATTAGCAGGCCTGAGCAGGAGTTCAGGTAACTTGCAGACCCCCTTCTCATCCAGGAAGTTTCAAGAATATTTTTGTTATCTCTTTTTACATTTTGTAATGTTAAGATTCTGACTCTAGAATTAAAATTGAGTTATGTTGGATTATTGTTGAATCGGCAATACTACTAAATTATTATTTCACACATGGACACATTAGAAAGCTAGTAAGCATAAGGGCTGCCTTCATCCTCTGGTACCGTGGACTGAGTCACAGGACAGGACAGATAGGACAGGCCTAGCAAGTTGACATGCTTGGGATTTGGTATGAACAAGTAAAAGGGGTAGCAGAAGTGAGGATTCTGAGTTTCATGGCCTTTCCAGAACACACAGCTGCTCCCCCTTTGGGCCTGTACTTTGAGATTACAGGCACCCAAAGTTCTTGTGATGCTGTAATGACTGCCAGCTCATGCCTCTGTCCCATATAATTAATGTTCCCATTGCTGCTTCCCTGTATTGTCATGGTGGTGCTCACCCTAGACACAGACATAAGGACAGCTGCCTAGAGTTCTCTTTGCTAGTTCCCCTTCCAAGTGATTGGTTCCAATTGGTTCCAGGATCCGATAAAGTCTGTCTGGGTCTCCATAGCTAAGCGTGTATGCCAGCTGTTTTTGTTCTGTTTGTCACAGCATTTCTCTACATAGTCGTGGAACTTGCTGTGTTGAACATCAAGCTGGCCTAGAACATCAAGAGATCAGCTGCCTCTGCTTCTCTTCCTGTGTGCCTGTGCCATGCCTGGCTCATTCAGTTATTCTGCACACCAAACACTGGTGAGAGGAGTTCCTGGACCTCCACTTCACCCAAGTTGGATTCAGGTCTATAGTGGGCCTAAGGGTTGACATTTCTAGAAAGTTCTCTGTTCTAAGACCACAGAGTACCTCTGTCTTTGCCAGGGACACCAAACCCACTGAATACCGGGATTCTAGATTTAATTACTTTATTAAACCGACATTTCTGTAATCAACAACAACTACTTAGACAGACCCACTGCTGTCTGATTATGTCCATAGGTCAGGGGTGTTCTGCTTACGCATTTGGTGCCTCATAATTAAGTTCAGCTAACACTAGGGCCTATAGTTTGCTGTCAGTGAGACCAGGTCTGGTCTTGACAGTAAAGCCACCATCAAAAGCTGCATTGAGAACTTCATCCAGGCAGCTCGCTGTGACAAAACTTAGATCCTGTTTGACGTTGCTTGGGATCTCCTCGAGGTCCTTTTCGTTCCTCTGCGGAATTATGATATGCTTCAGTCCTGCTCGGTGTGCTGCCAGGACTTTGTCTTTAATTCCACCCACCTGCCAGGCAAAAGGAGACAACTCTGAAGTTTACGTTCACTGCAGAGTGAATCGACCTTTAACTGACCCATCACTGACTTAGACATTCAAGCCCACCTCCCATTTTGTGATAGAATGAGCTAGGAAGTTACTGAAAAGCTTAATGGTAGCCTATTTAAGGACATTTGTGACTTCTATATTATATACTTTTAATGAGAGAGAAATTGAAACCTTGATGACTACACACGGTTTTAATTGTCATTTGCAACCTTGTGTTTAGGTTGGTTGTGAAGCAGGACTGCATTAGCGGGGTTCTACTCTTCCTAGCTAGAAGAAAGGAATTTGAAGGTTTCACCATAAAGAAATGACACATGGAGGAAATGCACATGCATGTGAATGTCATAGAACATGTACATGTACTGAACATCATGCATCTCAGTACATGCCACTCCCCCCCCCCCCCCCCCCCCCCCCCGGAGCTGGGGACCGAACCCAGGGCCTTGCTCATGCTAGGCAAGCGCTCTACCATTGAGCTAAATCCCCAACCCCAGTACATGCCACTTTTGTTTTTATGAAATGCTAGCTTTGTTTTTATGAAATAAAGATTTTTAAGTTAACAAAAGAGAACTGCTCTTACACAGGAAGCTCAGTTGTGTTACAGGATTATTGTCTTCATTACCACAAAGCAAGGCTTTTGTGCCACCTAAAAGTGAGAACACTCCAAGCTAGACTCTTTTCAGGGTAATTGTTTTTGTTTTGTGACAAAATCATTGTAGATTGGCCTGGCCTTGAGATCCATCTGCCTCTGCTCCCAGTCCCTAATGCTGGGATTAAAGGCACGTGCCACTAGTCCTGGACCCTCTTGTGGTTTAAAAACAAAAACAAAAAAACAAACAAAAAAAAATGCCCAAAATGATTCCTTCACAAAAGGTGGAGTCTAATTCCGAGATGTGGGCCTGGCTCTGTAACTTGTCTGTGTGAAGCACACTGTGTTGGAAGTGATGCTATGTGAATTTCAAGGTTAAGGTATAGAAGGAGCTTCTGCCTGGATTGTTATCTAACCCTAAAGGAAGCAAGATAACAGGTCTGAGATTATCTACACAGACTGGGAAACCCCCAAGGTGAAGAAGACTTGGGCCTCCTATGCATCCTGCAGAAGCAGGTCCTCCCTAGCCACCTGGGTGACTATGGCCTGCAATTAGAGACCCTGAGCCACAAGAAGGCTGCCTGCAGGCTCAGCACCTTCTAACGCCTAACTGGCTAGGCTGTAAGCCTTCCTACACAGCTGCCACTCAGCCCCATGCTGTGCTCTTCTGCAGTGCCTTCTTCAGAGCAGATTCTCTCTCTCTCTCTCTCTCTGTTTCCTCCCTCCCTCCCTCCCTCCCTCCCTCTCTCTCTCTCTCTCTCTCTCTCTCTCTCTCTCTGTCCCCCCCCCCCCCCTCTCAGTGAGCTGAAAACTCCAAGAACGTCTTTGCTGGTTGGTGCAAACCTTCAAGTTGAGGCTACCTTCTGCTCCAGGATATGCTGTTACTTCTCTGACTATTCTTCCATTTTTCTGTTTGCTATAATTTGATGTTGGATATGCCAATCCAAAAGGTTCCCTTTACTTCAGCCTTAGCAAGTACTTTTTTTTTTTTAAATTCTACTATTTTTCTTCATGATCCTTGCATGGTTCAATGAAAATACCAGGGTACAATGTTAGTGGTTTTTCAATATTAGGAATTGAACTAAGTCATATGCAAGAGTAAGAACAAGCAAGTTCTCTGCTATTGAGCCATATTTCTGGCTCCTTTTTACTTTGAGGCTAAGCTACCCATGCTGCTTCAGTCTTCCAGCGTTGCTGGGGTTTTACAAGTGCCTGGCCCCTTTAGTGACCTTAACTACTTGTGGGTGTCTAATCTACTACCATCTGTATAAGGACTTTGGTAGAGGGAAGAATATTTGCTGCTGCCACTGCTCATTCTCCTCTTCCTCTTCTTGCTATGGCTCTGTCAAAATTTTGTCCTATCAGACAAGTCCTGGACCTAGTCCTCCCAGAAAGCCTAATCCTTGAGTCCTGTGTATTTCCACAGCACTTGAATGCAGGTCAGAATATGCACCGGAGCCCAGGAACCTATAGAAAGTGTTTTGCGGGCTGGAGAGATGGCTCAGCGGTTAAGAGCACCCGACTGCTCTTCCAGAGGTTATGAGTTCAATTCCCAGCAACCACATGGTGGCTCACAACCATCTGTAAAGAGATCCGATGCCCTCTTCTGGTGTATCTGAAGACAGCTACAGTGTGTACTTATATATAATAAATAAATAAATCTTTAAAAAAAAAAAAAAAAAAAAAAGAAAGTGTTTTGCTATAAATTTTGCCAACTATGGTGCTAGGGTGTCTCATGAGCTCAGACGCCCGCAGTCCCGTTTACGTATATGCAGGGCACTTGACTGTCAAGTAGAGAGCAGAGACCTCAGACATTCAGGTGAACCGCTGATCTTCCTGTAGCCACACTAACATTTCTTTTCCCGCCAATATTTTTAGATGATAGGGAAACTTGGGAGATGGTCAGGTTTCCTTTTACTTGACCAAAAGTTTAAAATAACATGTTAGTTACAGGTATTAATGTCTATTTTAAACCAAAATTTTTACAGAAAGAAAGCAAGCTACCATTCATGCAAATTTAAAATTAGTAATTTAAGTAAAAATTACAAGAACATGATCTGTTTTCTATACTTACCGGAAGAACAAGTCCTCTCAGTGTAATTTCCCCAGTCATGGCTACATCTGAGCGCACAAGCCGCCCACTGAAGAGTGAGGCGAGACAAGTTACTATGGTAACACCAGCAGATGGTCCATCTTTTGTGACAGCTCCAGCTGGGAAGTGCAGATGGATGTCTGTGTTGTCAAGAAGATCAAAACTTCCAAAAGCTTTAAACAGAGGGAAAAGGATTTTAATGTAGAAAAATTAAGCCTAGTTTTTTCCTCTGAATAAAATCAAACACAAAAATGAATATTTTGTATAAGTGGATCCTTGAAGATGTTAGTGGATGGTGTGGTTAGAGTGAGGTCTGGGTGGTGAGACTCTAAGTGTGATTTAAAGTTTTGCTTTTGTATCTAGTTCAGGGACCCAGCCAACCGACCTAACAATGTCTAGAGTCCCTGCAGGGCTTCCGAGGCCAAGCCCTCGACTTTCCTGAATGGTGATGTCTTTGTCTCCGTGTGAGATCCTTCCTGGATCGTGGTCCAGAGCCCTCCTTCCCAGCTGTGTCCCCATGCAGTTAGGCCATGTACCATTAGTCAGGTGGTATTTCTTCGCATTGCTTCGAAGCCAGCTAATGGCGAGATGGGCAGACTCCTTCATGACGTCCCCGAGCTGGCCAGTCAGTGTTAGCTGGCCTTCGCCGTCCATTCGACTTGCCTCCACAAACATAATTTTGCCACCCAAGGGAGTCCATGCTAACCCTATTGCCACTCCAGGTTGACTCAAACGCTCGGACACCTTGAAAGATGAAAATATCAGTTCTGTCAACCTGTAGAAATGGTTCCAGAGCACTTGAACCACACTGTCCTGTAGGAGTTATACACTTGAGCACCGACTTCTGACAACTCATTACCTGACATTATCTGAGTCACATGTCTGACTATCTGGATGTTCTTATTTAGTGTTCACCAGATGTAGTTCAGCCATACACATGCGTGAGGAACTGACATCCAGGAGCAGTTGGGTCCAGTTACAGATGCCTTGATTTTCAGGGCATTTTCATTGGACCATGCGTCTCTACATATCAAAGTCTGCCTGACTTCTTAGTACATTCGTTTGCTTCAGGGAGCAACTGTCCTCTCACCAACACTCATCTGACAAGTGCCAGCTCTCACGAGCTTTCTGTCGCCACTCCTTGGTGATATCCTAGACCCAGGGCAGTGCTGCTGGATGCAAGCTGAAGTAGAACAAGCTGCTTAGCTGAGATTATGAGTGTAGGTGATAAACACTCCCCAGGTATGAAAATGCAGAGTAACAACTGGGAGACAGCAATGCTAACTTTGACTGCGCCCAGCATCTCCAGGCTGCCTGTTCTGTGGTGTTATCTGTGTTGGAGGATAAGTACAGTTGTGTCACCAAGTGCAATCCAATGTGCAGCTTCTCTGCTGTCAGGTGCCTGGGTTCACTATGGAATAGCAAAGACTGGCTGGTTCCTGGGAGAGGGCTGGGTGCTCAGACCCAGTCTTTTGTAGCAGGTGTGTGCAGTGGAAACATGGCATCAGTGAGCCATGGGTAGGTGGCCGACTCTTAAGCATTCACTTTGACCTGTATCTCACAGGTAGGTATCTGGCAGCTTAGCTGTCCTTCAGACTAACTCCACCACACACTTCCCTCTAGCACTGGCACCTGCTCTGTTCTATATTTGAAAAAGAAGATTAATATGTATGCCAGTGCTGTTTAAAAACAGTACATAGATGATGAGAGTGCTGTGCTCACAATTTAAAAAATTAATATTGAGTCATTTTTTTATTCTCATTACATGGCTTCTTTCCAGGGTTAGATGAACTAACCCTAAAGAACACTCTTCAGAATGCAAAGTCATGTTTAACATAATAAGCCACTTGTTACAATTTTATTACCCATCAATTGCATTGTTACAGTTGAATCCTCAGAACTAGTAACTATGTTGCTTCAAGAAACCAGGCATAGAGGATCCAGGGTCAGCTAGTAGTCACCTGGCAGCCCAGCCAGCTACCTGTTAACTCCAGTTTTAGGGGATCCCATTCTTTCTTTTGGCCTCCATGGGCACCAGGTATGCAAGTGGTACATACATATTCAGGGGAAACACCCATACACATGAAATTAGAAAGAAGCCAGGCTGGGAGGATGATGCAGTGGGTAAAAGAACTTGCTCACAAATCTGATGACCTGAGTTCAGTTCTAGGCTCAAGTAGAAAGCTGAGTATGGCAGTGTGACTCACTCCTGCAGGAGATAGGAGGCAGAAGAGGAAAAGCTTGCAGATCAGTTAGTCTGATGAGTGGTGTCAAAACCACGAAGGACCCTGCCTCAAAAACCAACTTCAAAACCCTGTTTACACACTAGCACTTACTAACTTCCCCTTATATTACTTATTTGTGGAGTCACCAGGTTTAGATGGTTTTCCTAGGGCTGGGGAGCTGGCCCAGCTGGTGAAGGGGCTCGCTAACCTGATGACCTAATTTTGATCCACAGAGGAACCCATATGGTGAAAGGAGAGAACTGATTACTGAAATCTGCTTTCTGCCCTCCACATGCATACTGTGGTATGTGCCTCCTGTGCACACACACAATGGACACAAACCTTTTCAGAATGTTTTTCTCACTGTCAAATTAGAATAAAAGCAGCTCAAGTTAACCAAAGTCTTCCAAGGCTTTGTGCGTGTTAGGCAAGGAGTGTACTACTGAGCTCTAACCCCGGTCCTCAATCTTCCCACTCATACACCAGTTAGGCTAACGTGTACTGAAGAAGCAGTTAACATATTTAAAGAAAAGCTTAATGAGTATTAGGTAAGGTCTCTTAGCGGGTACCGTTCCATGCATGTCACGGCACATGTGGAGGTCAGAAGACAACTCTGTGGAATCTGTTTTCGCCTCCCATCATGTGGGTTCTGGAAACTGAACCCTGTCTGGATCTCAGACTTAGCAGTAATCTTTAACTTGCTGAGTTGTTTTTCTAGCCCTATTGCTTTTAATACTTTGAAGATCAGCACTTAAGGAACATTTGCATATCTAACTGTGGCCAAGTTTATATTGCTTTCATGTAACATGACTAAAATAGTTATATGTTCAAGTGTGCAGCTTTTCAGTCTAGGGGAATGTGACCCTTTCAGTTTAGGGGAAGACTTAGGGACCCACCAAGATTTTTTTTTTTTTTTAAGATTTATTCATTTATTATATATAAGTACACTGTAGCTGTCTTCAGACACACCAGAAGAGGGCATCAGATCTCTTTACAGATGGTTGTGAGCCACCATGTGGTTGCTGGGAATTGAACTCATGACCTCTGGAAGTGCAGTCGGGTGCTCTTAACCGCTGAGCCATCTCTCCAGCCCCCCACCAAGATTTTTATATTCACTTCAGGGCTTCACAAGGAGCCTCCCTTTACATTCAAGATGGTAGAAGATTTCACATGTATTAGCTAAGGTGCTGTAAGGACAATCAGATGACATCAGACAGTGCTCTAAGACATGCTTACAATTCCTCCTTTTTGTTCTTTCTACTGCTTCTAGAGCTCCTGGAATGGCAAAACTGCATCCAAACCCAACACCACCTGAGAAGGGTTGTATAACAGGGTCAGTCCTCTGTGTTAATGTAGTTTAGTGCTCAGAGAACGGCCACATCGAGCTTTTGATGGGACACCTAGAGAAAGAGGCCATGGGCCTGGGATCAGAATCCGTCTTCACTCATGCAGACAGCAACTAACAGTGACTTTTCTCAACCAAAATTAAGCTCAGTTTTTTTAAAAAAATTCAAATCCATGGTATCTTAAGAATTTAAACAGGGCTGGAGAGAGAGCTTAACAGTTAAGAGCACTGCTCTTCCAGGGGTCCTGAGTTCAATTCCCCACAACCACATGGTGGCTCACAACCATTTGTAATGGGATCTGATGCCCTCTTCTGGTGTGTCTGTATTCTCACATACATTAAATAAATAAATCTTTTTAAAAAAAGTCAATTGTAGTTAAAAAAAAAAAAAAAGAATTTAAACAACCCAAACAGTACCTTTGGTTGTATGATCAGGTTCTGATTCACTGGCAGGAATAAACAAAGACTGACTACTCTGGTAACTGGCAGCTCTGTGGGAGGCTCGTCGGCTTCAACAGCCCGTTCAAAAGTCACACACGGACACGGTAGATGGGTGTGGGGGTCTGTCTTCTCCCCTTTGTTGGAAGCCCTTGGAGCCTTTGAATGTTTTCTGGAGAGACTGCTTTATGCACAGTGAACAGATCTCATTTTGTACACACCTTCAGGAGTCTTTCCTAGGGATTACCTGTGAATGCACCTGAACACCTAAACAGCACGAAGGACACAGTGCCCTCAAACGCTCTATTTTATCAGCTACTGCCATCGCCTGCCTCAGCTCATCCCAGCTCTTAGGCCTTCTGTGACGGAGGAAGGGGGAAGGCAGAAAACAGTGACAGGGTTAGAGTAGACGCAGGTTAACCCTTCGGGAGTTA
This sequence comes from Rattus norvegicus, assembly GCF_021556685.1. Taxonomy (NCBI): domain Eukaryota; kingdom Metazoa; phylum Chordata; class Mammalia; order Rodentia; family Muridae; genus Rattus; species Rattus norvegicus. The sequence continues at coordinate 34,934,081 of NC_141552.1, forward strand.
CCCACCAGACAGTTTGCTCTTGGCAGACGCCTGTGCTTTTCAAATAGTTGGGATCGGGGCTGATTTGCTGCCTCCTTCCCAAGCCCTAGGTGGCCAAGACAACAGGGCGTCCTTGATGAAAATGCATAGGACAAGATACAGTTTACTCTGCATAGGCAGATCAATGAGCACGAGAAACCCCAACTCTACTTGTCCGACACAAAGCAAGCAGCAGTGTAAAAGGATGAGAGTCATCACCTCCAGCTCATACAGTGGTGGCCCCAGGATGTCTTTCAGGGCATGGGAGTCGATGAGAATCGGCATTTCGGGTGGCAGGGCCAAGTCTGCGGCATCCCCGATGGATTCAGGTTTTGCATCTTCCAGCACATGTTCTTTGCACCCTAGGAGAAATACTTATTTAGAAGTTCCAAGAGCTGTCGGATTGAAAATTCATACTAGAAAAGAGCAACTGGGAGCTGGAGAGATGGCTCAGCGGTTAAGAGCACTGACTGCTCTTCCAGAGGTCCTGAGTTCAAATCCCAGCAACCACATGGTGGCTCACAACCATCTGTAATGGGATCTGGTGCCCTCTTCTGGTGCATCTCAAAACAGCTACACTCTACTCATATAAGTAAAAATTGATAAAAAAATAGAAAAGAGCAACTGGAGGCACAGTGAATGCCAACAGTTTAGTCCTTTATGCATTTATGGGCACAAACTTTTCCCTGTACACAGGCTGAGGAACTGGCCTTTCAAAGCCCTGAGGTGTTTGCAATTGCCTTTACTTCTTTACTGTCTCTGTGGAGAGAGGAAACTTGACTTGTCTTCTTTTATTTATTTTTATTTTTTATTTTTTTTAAGATTTATTTATTTATTTATTTATTTTATGTGAGTACACTGTTACTCTCTTAGGACACAGCAGAAGAGGGGGGCATCAGATTCCATTACGGATGGTTGTGAGCCACCATGTGGTTGTGGGAATTGAACTCAGGACCTCTGTGCTCCAAACACTGAGCCATCTCTCCAGCCCCTTGTCTTCTTTTAAAATACATTTTTTTCCATTGAGAAGGCTTGGTTGAGTGTAGAGGCTCCAACCTTTCAGCAACTGGGAAGCTCGAGGAAGGCTGTGGAGAATTCAGCGTCACCCTGGGCTACATGGTGAATTTCAGGTCAGCCTAGGCTACAAAATAAGATGCTGTCTATAATCAACAAATATCTTCCACAGTAACACCACTGAGGCTACCGAAGATGAAGTGTGTCTCGGGCCTTGACCAGCTCAGGCAGGACAGTCACGGCTCCAACCTGCCTGAGCTCGAGAGGGAGTCTGTGAGTAACCTGGGCACTGGTGAGGCTGCCTCACAACTAAAGTCAGCCCCAGGCGCACACCTTTAGTCCTGGCACTCAGGAGGCTGCGGGTGCGCTTCCTGCCTGGTCTACAGAGCCAGCCCCTAGACAGCAGGGGTATCTGCAGAGTGAGACCCTGCAGAGTGTGAGGACTTAGGTCCAGAACAGCCATGATCGCCAGGCACAGTTCAACCAATGGCCCCACAGAGCAGAGGCTGAAGGTACAGGCACAATCTGTCACTTTGCACAGTTCTGTTGGTCAGCACAGCCTAGGCCTTGGGACAACCTCAACTCCCTCTTAGGGGACTTTGTTATGGTGTCCCACGTTCCTTTTTATGTTTTTGGAGACTGGGTTTTCTAGGTAGACTAGGCTAGCCTCAAATACTCAACCTCTCTGTCTCAACCTCCCGAGTGCCACCATTTCAGATGTGTGCCGCCATTTCTGGCTAGGCCTCCTGCCCCACTTTCTAACAAGCAATGTGAACAGCACCTTCCTGAGCCACGTGTGGTTCTTGTTTTTATGTTTGCTTTTTTACGACAGGGCCTTGCTATGTAGCCTTGGTTGGCTTTAAACTCACGATCCTTTTCCTCACTCGAGTGCTGGGACTGTGGGCATGTGCCATGGTACCTAGTCAGCACTGACTCTCTGTAAGGGTGAAGCTCAAACTTCAGGTTATTCCTTGCCCATAACTAACTGGGCATGCTACAGTGAAAGTCATAGGCCTAGAATGAGGTACTTCTCCACACTGGAGCATGCTGCTTAGATGGTAAAGTAAAAAGACCTTGTTTTCACTTGGGACATGGGGTTGGCTGAATTATGTTAATATTACATGACCTGCAATCTGACCTAAAAGGAGTGAAAGTTTAAAACTAGGGGTCAGGGCACTGGAGAGCTGACTGAGCAGTTAAGAAGCACTGGGCTTGGTTCCCATCACCCACATGACAGCTCACAACTTCCTGTAACTCCAGTACCAGGGGATCTAATGCTTCCAGTCTCCTCAAGTGCCAGGCGCACATGGGGTGCACAGACATTTATGGAAGCAAAATAGGCAAAACATCCACACACACAAAAACCTAAGCAAATGACCTGCCCCAAACCTGTATGGTGCTGGAGAGATGCCTTAATAGGCAAAGGAGGCTGCAGCCGAGCCTGGGAAGTTTGGTTCCCAGGCCCCACATGGTGGAACGAGACTGACTCCCTTAAGTTGTCCTCTGATGTCTGTGTGGATGCACACACACACACACACACACACACACACACACACACACACACACACACACGGTTTTTAAATTAATAGACTCATTTTAGACCAAGTCTCACTATGTATCTCTGGCTTGTGTGGAACTTGCTACATAGACTAGGTGGGCCTCAGCCTGCCCCCCTGTATGTGGGAATGTGGTATGTGCTACCATGCTGGGCGTGAACACGTTTAAAAACTAGAAAACTGTGCCTCTCTTTGTGTCATACCTAGTGTGCTGATAAGTTTTTGTCATAAACTAGAGTTACCTGGGAGGAGGAAACCACAACTGAGGAACTGCCTACATCTGACTGGCTTGTGGTTTTGTTTTCTTGAAAAATGACTGATGTGGAAGGGCTCACCCTACTGTGGTGGTGCCACCTACCACATGCCATCTAGGTAGCCATGGAGTGTGTAAGAAAGCACGTGAATGAGCCATGGAGAAACCCAGAAAGCGGAGTTTCCCACAGTATCTGTTTTAGTCCCACCCCAGGTTCCTGCTGGAGTTAGGGTTAGGGTTAGGGTTAGGGCTCTGACTTCCCTTGATGACGGACTGTGGTGTGCAAGTGTGAGTCAAATCAACCCTCCCCTGCCTCAAGTTGATTTTGGTCATGGTGCTTATCACAGCAAGAGAAAGCAAACTAAGACACTAGTCTTGCTTTCCTTTGGTCTTGTCTGGTCTGCTATCTGACAATGTACTTAACCAGTTTCATCTTTTATGATCCCTTTCATACGCCCAGTGAAAGTGTTTTTTTTTTTTTTAAAGATTTATTTATTTATTATATGTAAGTACACTGTAGCTGTCCTCAGACACACCAGAAGAGGGCATCAGATCTCACTACAGATGGTTGTGAGCCACCATGTGGTTGCTGGGAATTGAACTCAGGACCTCTGGAAGAGCAGTCAGTGCTCTTAACCTCTGAGCCATCTCTCCAGCTTGAAAGTGATTACTGTGTACACTAATAAATATACAGTGTTTACGGTTAGCTAAAATTGCACTTTATATATTTATTTTGTTATGATTTTCCCCAATCTTTTCTTACAGATCATGAAATTAAGACCCTCCCTCCCCCGTACTTAATTTTTCTTCCAAAGTGATTCAAATATGTATAACAGCAGCAACCCTACATTTCCTCTCTCGTGCTAGCTGGAGTCATGATGAGGGGATCATTAAACGACACAGTGTGACCTCTAGGGTCAAGATTCTTCTGGCCTTCTCTTCACACGTGAATCATGGGTAACAGGAAAGGAAATAAGAAACTTGTTGGCAAGAGAATAAGTTGAACTATGCAAAATCTTAAGGTCCTCACTACCTATTTCTATAGGGTTAGAAGAATTAAAGAGCAAATCTGTTGTAGATTCCACAGTCAATGCACATGATCTAAAGTGTGAGTCTTCTTATACGTCCTCATAACCCTGCCTATAAATGCACGTGATCATCCAAGGTTTGACTCAGCGGATCCTACAAAGTCTTTTTGATCTTCTAACTTCCTCTGTAGTATTTAGTTCACACACACACACACACACACACACACACACACACACACACACACACACACACAAGAGCAATTGTTGGCTATTCTGTGGCTTGTGAAAAAGCAGCCTTTCTGGAGGGACTGTTTGCAGTAGCATTAGATCTTAGAGGAGAAGAGAGTGTGGGTATCACTTGTCATACAAAGAGAAAAGGTTACTGACCACAGAGTGCGAGGAAGATACGCAGACAGCTGTCAGCTGCCTCGCTGTGAGCTCTGAGGTGGGGCTGCTGTTGTTGGTTTCCTTTCACTGTCACCAGAGGGGATAAGGCCATATGAGTAGAGGTCAAGACAGTATGGAGCCAATGTGTGGAGATAGCTGGCCTTTTCCAAGTGTAGTCTTGGGCTCAGTGCTTTGTGCACAGAGGGAGCAGGGGTAAGAGCTCTTTCTACAGTAAGCTCAGGGCTCATCTGTCCTAAGAACAGTTCATAGTTAATGTCCCATTTGTCTCTCCTTTCTGAGTACTGCGGATGGAAGTGGTCGGTCACTCTGCTCTCGCTGCTATGGAGCTACCACGGCCATGCTTTCTCCTCAAGGGACCAAAAGAAGCCTCTGCTCCTTTAAATTGCTCCTTGTCGGGTACCCACAAGAAATCTGGCAAAGTGGAGCAACTGTAACAAGCAGGGCTGTGCTTGTAGAAGAGATCTGGAAAGTTTGGGGTAGTGGGATAGAGATGCAGTAGAAGGCTGTAAGCTCCTAGTCATTCTGAGGGAAGCTTGGACAATTCCAGTGTTAACAGGAATATGGACACAGGGAGTTGGGCTCATGATGTTTCCGAAAAATCAAAAGGCTACTGGGGACCACATGAGGCTCTCTGTGTTACATTCTGGCAAAGAAGGTGACTACATCCTATCTGTGTCCGAAAACTTTGAGGAAGGCTGAAGTCATGAGTAATGGTCTAAGTTTGAGGTGGAGCAGATTCAAAGACAGCATAACATCCAGGCCCTAACATGGTGACTGCTCACTGGTCTTTGCCAGATTTGCAAGACAGAGCAGATAGGTATTTTAAAAGCCATGCACTTTGGTGAGGAAAGGAATATGAGTAAGTTTAAATCTGTGAACAGAGTTAAAGCTGTGGGCAGGGATGGTGCTGACAAAGTGTGCACAATGGTTAGAGATTAGTGCCTCTGAAGAGGGCAGAGGGACTTGGCACTACATGGGAAAAAGGAAAGACCTCACCCACAGAGAGCTCCACCATATATCAATGCAAACTGATCTGGAAAGAGAATGGCTGAACAGAGAGAGCTTCTAGGGCATCCGAGGGACCCGAGGTACTCAGAGAAATATTCCCAGGCACAGCCACTAAAGCTTTGGCCCAAGGTAACTAGGGTTTGTTCTAAAGTGGTAGTGCAACTTGGCATTATCTCCTTGGTACTGGTCCTGCAGGCATACAGAAGGCAACAGTTAGAGGATCCTAGGGCCTACACCAAAATCCCGAAAAGCCACCAAAGGCCAGCAACACGTAGTAACATCAGACTCCCTGCATGGAGCTGTGAGAGCAAAACCCTCATTGTAACAGAGCCTCCGATACTGGAGGTGTAGAGACACCAGGCCTAGGAGAGCTGCACTTAGAGACGAATGCAACAGTGGGCAAGCTGGCAGCACAGAGCGGCAGTGGCACACAAATGGGACTCCTGTTGCAATTATGAAAAACTGCCTTACTTAGGAGGTTGTGTGGGTGAGCACCAAAGGTCCAGAAAGCTGCTAAGCCCAAGCAATATGTATCAAGGTTGAAAATGAACTCTATAACCTGTAAGATATAAGAACACTTTACCTCCCATGACAGTCTTACATCTTCGTATACTCTATAATGTCCTTGGTTCCCCATCCTCTAACAGTGATTGAGGCCAGATGGGCCGGTGTTATTAACTGGTTTGTATAACTTACACAGAGTGGGTATATCAAACACTGTGGTTGATCTTATAGGTAATATTCCACTTAGAGAACAATAAAGAGGAACTATTTTCTGAACTGCACACTCAATTCTGCCACATTAAAGTCCCATATGAATGCTGCAAATATGTCAACTGAAATAATATAGCTGATAAAAAGTAAACCAAGCAAAGAAATAACTCCAGATGTGTACTTGCCTAGACAATAACATAAGAAACACAAAAACCAAAGGTAACTCCAAAAATTACTAATTCAACAGTAATGGTGAGAGTGAGTTAGATGAACTGTCAGCTAGAAAACTCAAAAGAATGACATAATGATTGAAAGAATGTTCAAAAAATAAAAATAGAATAAACACCCAATTGAGAACCAAACAGCTGAACGAAACAAGGAACATGATGCAAGCTATGAAAGAGGAATTATACTAAGACAGACCAATCTGACATGAGGAAAACTAAGAAAAAAACAACAGTCAAATGAAAATCTCTGTGGAAAGTGTCACCAATATGGGTCAAGGAAAAGACAAAATACCTGAGCTTAATGACGAAGTGGAGAAACTGGAACCATCTAACAAGGACAAAGACAGAACAATAAGAAGGTGCCAGCAGCAATTCTAAATGCACAGGGTTGGTCCACAGAAAAGCCTAACTGTATGGATAATAGACACAGAAGGAGAGTAAGTTCGAGAGACACAGAAAACATTAGCAAACATTAGCAATTATAACAGTCTGGGCATAGTGACACACACCTTATTCCCAACACTTGGGAAGCAGAAGCAGGCAGATCTCTAAGTCTCAGGCAATCCTGGTCTACAGAGAGACTTCCAGGCCAGCCAGGTCTGCACAGTAAGATTCCTTCTGTCTCAGCATACAAATATCATAACAAAATTTCTTAAAATTTGGAAAAGAAATGCTGATCTAGACACAGGAGGTATTTAGGACACCAAACAGTCATGACCAGAGATGAAAAAGACCCCCTTCTATCTGTCATAAGTGAAACACTAAATATACAAACCCCAAAAGAAAGCGGAAAGAAGCAACTGTGAAACACCCAGTCCGCAGGGCAGGCCCACAAGAACACAGCAGACTCGGTATGAGGGCGGAGACAGATGCATTTCAAGTTCCAAAGACAATGCCAACCTGACTACTACACCCAGCAAATCTGTCGCAAGTGAAGGAAAAGTGAAACTATCCACGATAAAAACAGGCTAAGGGAATGCATGAGCACTACACCAACTCTACAAGTTACCTAAAGGAATCATTTAGACTGAAGAGAAGAAGAAAAGTCCACCCACAGGACCACAGGTAACAATAAGCCACATGAGAATAATAGCCAAGGAAGAGAAAAGGGAAGAAAACAGACTACAAAATCAACAAAATAACAGAAGTCAATACATAGTTTTTAAAACTAGCTCTGAATCTTAATGGTGTCAATTCCCCAATCAAAATGCAAGGACTAGTAGAATGGACCAAAGGCCAGAAATGGCTCTTTGCTCCCTCCAAGAAACACATCTAGCCACAGACAACAAACACTATCTTAGTGTGAAAGGACAGACAGGTAGTCCAAGCAAATGGAACTAGGAAACAAGCAGGTGCCACTCTTCTAGTATGTGACAGACTTCAAATCCAAGCAGGAAGAAAAGGTAGTCAGTCACTCAATATTGACTATGGAAACAATCTACCAAGAGGCACTGTGATTCTAAACATATGCCCCAAAGCAGGTAGACTCGATTCCATGAACAAAACCTATGATGTAAAGGCCCAGATTAAAGTTAGCACAACAAAAGTGGGTGACATTAGTTGACAGGTCCTCCCAACAAACCACAAACCGACAAGACAGGAGAGATTGCCCAGCAGTTAAGAGTACCAGCTGCTCTTCCAGAGATTCAGGTTTGTCCCAGCAACTACACAACAGCTTGCAACCATCTATAACTCTAATTGCAAGGGATCTGATACCCTTTTCTAGCCTCCATTGGCACCAGGCACACACAGGGTACACGGTATATATGCAGGCAAAACATTCATACACATAAGATAAAAAAATTAAAAACTAGAGAAATATGTGAATGAAATGATTACCGAGCAAATGGACTTAACAGACACTATATATAGTACATTCTACTGAAGCACTGTAGGATATAAATGCTCTTAGAAGCCCTTTCTCTAAAATAAATCATAAGTTCGGACACAAAGCAAATCTCAACAATATACATGAAAACTGAAATAATTCCTTGTACTCACAACAGTAGAATAAGACTACAAACCAACAGCCAGAGAAACCCCAGGGAATTTACAAACTCCTGCAGATTAATATCCTACTGCATAATGACTGGCTGGGTCTCTACAAAAATCAAATAGAAAAAAATTCCTACAATCAAATGAAGGTGAAAACACAACATCCCAACACCTATGGGCTACAGTGAAAGCTCCTCTGGGAAAAGACGTTTACAGCTCTGAGTGTCTACACTAGGAAATCAGAGAGGCTGCAAACAAACAAGGTAATGAATGATAAACCTTAGGGCCCTGGGAAAATCACAAGACAAGAATCATTAAAATATTAAGATCAGTGCTGAAACTGTGATATGGAGACAAACAAACAAAGATACAAAGAATCAATGGAACCAAAATGGTTCTTTGAAAATAAGGACAAACTCTTAGCCAAACAAACCGAGAGAGAGAGAGAGAGAGAGAGAGAGAGAGAGAGAGAGAGAGAGAGAGAGAGACACACACACACACACACACACACACACACACACACACACACACACACACACACACACACACACCAACCAACCATTAGGGATGATAAAGGAGCCATTATAATCAACTCCAGTGGAATTCAGAAAATCATTTGGTTTTATTTTGAAAGCATATATTCTACTAGATTGGAAAATCTACAAGAAACGTATGGATTTCTATGTGGACATGATGTATTAAAATTAAGTCAAGTTGAGATAAACAACTTAAATAAATCTGTAGCAAGCAGTGAGGCTGAAGTAGTAATTAAATCTCTCTCAGCTAAAAAACGTCCAGGTCCAGATGGATTCATGGGTGGATTTTCCTGGACCTAGAAGAACTAACAATAAAATTTCTAAAACTATACCAAAGATAACATAAAAAAGAAAAGAAACAAAGAAATGTCTCTGATGTACTTAGATGCAAATGCTTTGAACAAAATACCTGCAAACTGAATTCAAGAACACATGGAAAAGATGATTCACCAGGATCAAGTTGGATTTAACTACAACTAAGATGTACACCAATGGAAAACAAAGTGAAAAAAATATTCTGGGAAACAGTCCCATGGTTCAATACACATAATCAATAAATGTTACATATTATATAAGAAGACTCAAGGACAACTTGGTTGCTTCCATAAATACAGAAAAGGCACTTGGCAAAACCCAACATTCCTTCCTATTAAAAATTCTGAAGAAACTCAGAATAGGAGAAACAGACCTACAGCCAACACTATGTGAAATTAGGGAGCTCCCATTTCTGTCCATCCTCTTTCTCTGTATGAATTACAGCAGTGTAAGACTGGGAATCACAGCTTTAGCAGCAGGAGAACAGACAGACACAGACAGGTAAATAAGAAGTCCAGTGCCTCCTTGTAGGTGGTCTGTGTCTCTACGTAAGAGACCTAAAGACTCCAACCAGAAGAACCCTTAACTAATAGACACTTTTGGCAGAGTAGCAGGACACAATATAAGCACACAAAAATCATTAGCCTTCCTATATACCAATGGAAAACAAAGTAAAAAAGAATCAGGAAACCCATTTATACCAGTCTTTATAAATAAGTTGGTATAAATATAACCAAATATGTGAAAGACCTCTTCAGTAAAAACTTTACAACACAGTTGAAAGAAACCAAAGAGAACTGGTAGTGCTGGTAAATGCCTTTAATCCCAGTGTTTAGGATGAAGAGGAAGACGGATATCTATGAGTTCGAGGCAGCCTTATTTACAGAGTGAGTTCCAGGACAGCCAGGGTTACATAGTGTGACCCGTTTATAAAACCAAACCAAACCAATCCAAAACAAAAACCCCAATATTGTGAAAATGGCCATACCTCAAAAGGAATATATAGATTCAATTTAATCCTCATCAAAATTACAATGCCATTCTTCACAGAAATAGGAAAAACAATCTTAAAATCCATATAGAAGAGACCAAAGTAATCCTGAGCAAAAGAACCCTATAGGAAACTGTGGGTGCCTCAGTCCTACTTGGAGGGGAAAACAAAATAATCACAGGAGGTGGAGGGTGGGAGGGACTTGGGAGGATGAGAGGAGGGGGAGTGGAAAGAAGGGCGGGTGAGATTAGGTGTGGGAGACAGGCAAATGTACAGAGGTGTGTAGCAATGGGGGATGGGGAACTGGGGTAGTTAACAGCAAGTCCCAGACACCAGGAAAGCAAGAAGCTGCCAGGACCCAATGAGGATGACATCAGCTGAAATGCCCAACAAAGGGGAGGGAGAGCCCGGGAGACCATATCCAGAGGTTAGGTAAGGCCTCTGGTTGAGGGATGGGGCACCCATCCTTCACAAAATTTTAACCCAGAATTGCTCCTGTCTAAAGAAAATGCAGAGGCAAGGAGTGGAGCAGAGACTGAGGGAGGGGCCATCCAGGGACTGCCCCACCTAGAGGTCCATCCCATGTGCAGCCACTAAACCCAGACACTGATGCTGGCAAGTGCTTGCTGACAGGAACTGGATGTAGATGTCTCCTGAGTGGCTCTGTCAGAGCCTTACCCATGTACATGTGGATGCCTGCAGAAAACATCAGACTGAGCACAGGAACCCCAGTGGTGGAGTTGGGGGAAGGACTGAAGGAGCTGAAGGGGTTTGCAACCGGATGGGAGGAAAAACAATATTAACCAACGAGACCCCGCCCAGAGCTCCCAGGGACTAAACCACCAACCAAAGAGTACACATGGAGGGACCCAGGGCTCCAGCTGCATATGTAGCAGAGGACGGCTTTGTCAGGCATCAGTGGGAGGGGAAGCCCTGTGTCCTGTGAAGGTTCGATGCCCCAGTGTAGGGGAATGATAGGGTGGTGAGGTGGGAGTGGGTGTGTGGGGAAGCACCTTCGTGGAGGCAGGAAGAGCGGGGCGGAGTGGGGGATTTTGGGGGGCGGGAGGGGGTATAACATTTGAAATGTAAATAAACAAAATAACCAATAAAAAAATCCTGTAGGAGTTAACACCGTACTTGATTTTAAGTTATATTTCAGAGACATAAGATTAAGAACAGCATGGCTGGGAAGGTAAGATAGCTCAGACAGAAGCGTCTGCCACTTTGATCCCCAGGACCCCAGTGGAAGAGGAAAACCAACTTCTAAAAAATTATCTTTTGATCTTCATATATGCCTCATGTCATGAGTGTACACACACACACACACACACACACACACACACACACACACACACACACACACACGCGCGCGCGCGCACAAACTCAAATAAAATATAGTGAACTAATTTTCAAAAATGCACGGTACTCTCAACAAAAACCGGCACATAAATTAATGAAGTTGAGGACTGCGATGCATGGTTATACAACTAAAGCCTCCTGATTTTTGACCGAGGCCAGAATTACACTGGAGAAAAGATAGCATCTTCAATAAATGATACTGGGAAAACTGGACAGAAATGCAGAGGGATGGCACTAAGTCCTTATCTCTCACCATCTACAAAATCAGCTCTCAACAGATCAAGGGCCTCAGCATGAGACTTAAACTCTGAAACTGCTCAGGAACAAGTAACAAGGACACGCCAGGACACTGGCTTTATGTAAAGCCTTTCTTAATAGGGCTCTGATCCCTCAGGGAATAAAGTCAATAATCTACAAATGGGATCTTGTAAGATTAAAAGGCTTTTGTTCAGCAAAGGCAACAACAGATAATCAAGTGAAGAGACAGCTTACGGTGTAGGAGAAAGTCTTTCCCAGTTATGTATCTGACAAAGAGTAGTGTCTAGAATATACGAAGATCTCAAGAAACTGAACAGAAAGAAAACACACAGCCCAACAAAGAACTAGGTCACAGAATTACCAACCTGGAAGGCATTCCAAAGAATGCAACAGCAGCTGACTAATTAGACTAAATAAAGGCCTGCTCAACAGGAGGGAGGTCCTGCTCATCTGTAAACCTAGCTGACTACCTGTGGCTGGTGAGGTCGGGGACCTAGAGGAGAACTGACTACTGCCACTTTTCTAAACCAATAGAATTTCTAATTACATTCTAAATATTTATCCTTATCTCCTTATGAGCATAGCTCTCGCCTCTCATCAAGAAGCTTCTTTTGCAGCAGAAGGAGACCATTACAGAAATCCACAAGGGTGCCCAACCCTAGTAGATACATTTATAATAAGACCTGCACACCTAAGGCTCAGGGAACACAGAAGGAGGAAGCAGAGACTGTGGGAGCCAGAGGACCAGGATGCTCATGTGAGACAACGTCTTCTGAATGACAGCGAAGCTGTACCTGTCTATCTCAAAAGGATGGCTGCCCAAAGAATACCAGTTCTTATGCCAATGTGGATGGGGGCAATCTCAAGACCTACCTCTAGGTGAAGAGCCACAAGTAAGTAAGGGCTGGTAAGGGGAGATCTGTCTTCTCAGGAATGAGCCCCGCCCCCACGATGAGCCTCAAGAAGTCTGTTAAATACACAATGAACAACTCTAACACACATGAACATCCTGAGTCAGGATGTATTTATATAGTCATATGTATGTACGTATGTATGTATGTGTGTGTGTGTGTGTGTGTGTGTGTGCATGATGTATGTATGTATGTACATAAAATTGAAGAAGCAACGATCTTGAGAAGAAGGTGGGGGGGGGAAACATGGGAAAAGTTGGTAGGGGAAGATGAAGGGTTGGAGATGATGTAAATATGACACTCGTGTACTCCTTTTAATAAAAGGGGGGGGGGGATGGAACCTAATAGAGTTCTCAAAAGAACTACAAATGGCTAAAACATATTTTAAAATGTATTTCACCATCAACCATGAGGAAAATGAAAATTAAATTAAAGCTGATTTGAGATTCTGACTCAACTCCAGAGTGGTGGCTACCCAGCAAACAAGGACAACAAATGCTGCTTAGGATGTGTGGGAAGAGGAGTCCTGTCACAGCTGGAGGGAGTACAGACTAATGCACCACTGTGACGCTCGGTGTGGAAATATGTCTGTCATCTATGACTGAGCTGTATCATTACTGAACTCACATACCCAAAAGGTATCATATCCCATATAGAGATATGTGCATATCCATGTCCTTTGCTGAGTGTAGACAGCCTAGATGTCCATCAACTGATGAATGGACAATGAATGTTGGCATATATACACAATGGAATCTGAGTCAAATGTAAAGAAAAATGAATTGTAAAAGGTACAAGAAAATGGGTGGGACTGCAAAATTACACTAAGTAACCCAGAAAGATATATAATGCATATTCTCTCTCAAATGGACCCTAGCTTTGAACTTTTATATTTCTGTGTTAATTCTGGAGTATCTATAAAGGTCAAGAACCCTAAAAAGGGTGTGTGTGTGCTGTGACAGGGAAGAGAAGAGGCCTTCAGGGATAAGGGGATAGCAAATGCATGTGCTATGAAAGCAACAGAGGGTTTTTAAAGGGTTAAGCAGGGCTGGGGACACGGGAGAGGGAAGAAGTGGGGTCAGCTAGTCAACACAAAGGATTTACAAGACGCCTTTGTGAAAACCCACTAGCTTATAAGCAAATTAAAAACATAACTTAAAGTTAAAAAGGAGTTTGAACACAGATACTCTGCATGGGCTACTGAATTACAATCTCGGTTCCAGCCACCCCATTGAGTCAACGGCAAGGGAGCAATCAGAGAACAACACAGAGTACTATCACTGTGCCTGGTTGCCCCCATAACCAGCATTGCTGATGACATACATATTTCTGTTTCAAGACATAGAAAAACCAAGCTGGAACTGACGTGAAAACGTCCTCCCTGTTGGCTTGTTAATACAGTGTCAGTAGATGTCATGCAGGCTGCTGGGGGGGAAAAGTCACCAATACTATTATCCAGCACTGAGCCCTGAAAGCTACAATACTGGCCTGGTTAATATCTTGCCAAATGGATACAAACTAGGGTCATCAGGGAAGAGGCGGCATCAACTGAGAAAAACGATCTCACCAGACTGGCCTGAAGGCAAGCCTTTCAGGCATCTTCTTGATTGATGGCTGATGTGGGAGGGCCCATCCAACCGATAGCACCACACCCTTTGGGCAGGAGGTCCTGAGCTGTACAGTAGGAGGAGCCAGTAGGAAAGCAGTGTAAGCACGGCCTCTGCCTCAGGGCCAGCCTCTGGATTCTTGACTGAGCTCCTCCTGCCCTGACTACCTGCTGTAATGGATTATGATGTGGAAGTGGAAGGGAAACACACCCTTTCCTCCCCAAATAGCTCTGGTGATGTTTTTATCAGGCCAATCAAGATTCCTAACTAGGACATACCAGGAGAGATTTGCTTCCCAGTACAAGAGTGGCACAGAAGCTTCAGGATAACCATCAACTTTTTGATTGGATTTGAACCCTGTTCCACAGGAAGGAATTTATGCCTTATATTGTGAACCTAAATAGAAGTCCCTGGCTTGGGAGGTAGTAGGCATTATAGGTAACTTACCACTGTTGTTAAATGACATGTTAAACTTTGGCCAGAGAAGCTTTTTTGCAATGGGTAGCAGTTAGTACAGACACTCGTTAACTGGTCAGAGTGCTGGGCATCCATTGCACTCTGGGACCCAGGGCAGCTGTGGTTACCTGCACAGAGCAAGCTAAAAAGAGCAGTCAGCATCCCAGCTGGCAGCTCTAACTGGACTCAGCATTAAAAAAGAAGAGGATGTGAGAACAGGAAGGGGATGAGAGGGTGAGAGAGGAGAGTCAGGTGGATATGATCAAGGTCCACTGTATACACACGGGATTGCCAACAAATATAACAGTAGGAGAAAAGCTAGGCCAATCTCATCCCATACACTCCCCCACTTTAACTGGTTTGAGACCAAAAGGAACTTAAAGTTTTAAAAACTGATTTACTATCTTAAACTTTATAGTCTAAGAAGCTAATTCAGGATACAGCTAAGAACTCAGAGAAAAACCAAGGCATTGAACTGCATTAGGTAGCAGGGAAGCACACAGTACAAGGTGCTCCAGTGTGGATGCTGGGAGTTACAGGTACAAGGCAGAGCAGGATGTGGGTGACTTTCCCAGGGACCAGGCACACTCTGGAGCTGTGGGAGGAGAGGGTTTTCCCAAGTAGCTGTGTGCTACTGTGGAGAGACTTGGAGATGTCCTCTCTGCTTTTTCCCTCTGCCACAGAACATGATTTTGATGAAAGCAGGCCCTGGAGCTATGGGAAATCAGAGAAGGGCAAAGCAGGGGAGGTCCTGGAAGGTGAGGGAGGGGCTGGCAGCATAACTCAGTTGGTAGGTGGGGTGCCTGTCTAATATACATGTAATCCTGGCTTTGATCCCAGCAACATGTATAAAGAGAAAAGTGTGGTGATACATGCCTGTAATCCCAGCACAGGAGTGAAGGTCGGAGTATGCAAAGTGCAAGAACACATGATACATTTCAGGCTAGCCTGGGTTACAAGAAAGTGCAAGGATACATAATACATTTCAGGCTAACCTGGGTTACAAGAAACTGTCTTTAATGGAGGAGGTAACGAGAAAGATTATAAGGTATAAAACCCCAAGAAATTACAGCAGATTTCTAAAAACCCAGAGAACTGCCTTTCGAATAAACCTTCCATTAAAATGGTATTCCTTAAGGTGATCTGCCTTGCAGGCCAGGAGTATAGAAAGCTTAATGTAAACAAAAATTCCTGAAAAGAAGCTGTCTGGCTATGAACAAAACCCTCCTGGAGGGTGTCTGTCTGCAGACTGACAGACCAACTGGAATTTCAGTACTGTGGGGACTGGGATTCCACCGGTTCAGAGGCTAACCACTTTCTTTATCCTGGGATAGTTTCGGCTTTCTAGAACAGACATTTCTTGCCATCCTCTGTATCTGAACAACAGCAACAGCAACAGCAACAGCAACAACAGCAACAGCAACAACAACAGCAACAACAGCAACAGCAACAACAGCAACAGCAACAACAGTAACTCTTAGAAGTTATCAACGTTCTAGAAAACTAGTTTCCACTAATTAAAGAGTTACGGATGTCATCATGTAACATCTTGAGTCTACAGAAAAGAATCTTACTGTATCTGCCTCTGTGGTATAACCACCAATATATTTTAAAGTTGGCTTGAGTTATGATTTTCTTTGTTCTATATAATTATAAAAACCCTGTGAAACTGCTCCTACACTGGAACATGGGATTTAAGGCGACATAATCTGTGTTCCTGGGCCACATTTCCTCATAATGGCTCTAAAATAAAAATGTCCTATTCCCTTAAAAGAAGAGCTGTGGTGTGAGCACCAAAAGCCAGGCCTAGGAATGGACACTTGCAGTCTTAGCTTGGGACAGGAAACCTTAGTTACCATTTTTATTCTCTACATTGCTCACCCAAGCTCGGTTCCTAAATTCAAAGCTACATCTACATGTTGTGGTCTTTGGGCACAGTATTTCAGAAATGATGAAAGGTGCATCTGTTTCTAAAGAAAGCAGGATTTCTGTGTCTGAGGGAAGGTGAAGGCTGAGACAACAGTACAAGAGCACTGAACATTTTTACCTACAGCCAGTAAGAAATGTGATTGTTTATGTCACAGAAACATGATGTCCTCAGGCAATGACTTTCTGATAACACCTAGGTCACCTCCTGAGGTTAGGGAATTTAGGTAGGACTGGAAACTCACAAGCACATGAGAGCAGCATGGTCTTAAAGATGGCCTGAGCTGGTTCAATTCTCCATTTTGTACCCAGGGAAACAGACCCTAGGAGGGGAAACAAGTCCCCTGAAACCTACAGCAATCATAGATGTATCAGGCCTCCTAGCTCCCAGCCAGACTGATCTTCACAGTTCCATCTAGAAAAGCCACTTGGAGCTCAGAAGTTCCTTGACAAGGCAAGGAAAACACTGGTAAGTCTAGAGATGGTTGCTTGAGCTGGACGGGGCAGGGTACACCCACACTCATACCGCATGGAGAGCTGAGGCCGTAAAAGCACTTTAGGTCGTGAGTCAGAGAAGAACCAGAGTAACAGCGATAGGCCCCAGTAGAGGGAAGGAAAGACTATTTTCTTATTGTGCTGGGAATCAAACCTAATGCCCATGAATGCTGGGGAACTGCTTCCCCACTGAGTCCATAAGGCCCCAGCGTCTATAAGGACTCTTGAAAAGGAAGGCAACCAGCATCAGTGACACAAAGCAGACCTCTACACTTCTGTGACTGTCACTGGGTGAAACCCCAAAGGTGAGGACTTGAGTCTGAAGAGAAGGGGCACTTATGTGGTCTGTTTACCCTCAAGCTGTCTGTACAGCTTTTCATGGATCTCTTGAGTCTGTGGAGCTACATAAAGCTGTTAGAAATAAAAATTAATTGTGTTTGTGGGGGTACAGGTGAACCCTCCATGCCAGGAAGCAGGCTTTGCATCTCTTAATAAAATAATCTCTAGTTTCAGCATTTCTGACTGTTTTTTGTTTTCCTTTTTAAACAGTGGTTCTCAACCTGTGGATTCTTTACTGAAGCAGAATGTAAAACCTTACAGGTTTCTCAACTGATGAGATGCTTCAATCTTTGACACATATCAATTTATTTGTATGCTAGTAATGACTATAATTTTTGTTAAAAATCAATACTGTACAAAAACCATTTCTTTCCTAATAAATGGCAGATTTATCTGAGTAGACACTTTTTAACTTCTAAGAACAATGGATATAGTTTGGGGTTTTTAAAATGTAGGGGTTTACTGGGCATGGTGGCACACCGATTCCAACACTTAGTAAGCAGAGGCAGGAAGAAGATCTCCATGAGTCTGAGGCCAGCCTAGTCTACATGGTTTGTTCCAGACCAGCCAGGACTATATGCTAAGACCCTGTGTCCAGAGGGATTGGGGTTGGGGTTGGGGAGATGGCTCAGTGGGCCAAGTGCTTACTGTGCATGGCTGACAACCTGGGCTCAAATCCACAGAGCCCACAAACAAGCCATACTCACAGAGTGACCATCTATAGTCCTGCATGGCCCTTGGGGAGATGGGAGGAAAGACAGGAGAACTGTGTACACAAAAGTGACCAGTGAGAGAGACCTTGCCTCAAACAAGGCTTTGGGGCGAATCCTCCAAAATGTCTAGCAGAGGAACAGTTGCTTCTTCACTCTACCTGGAAGACGCCAGAGGTCAGACAACCTAGCTTTGAAGTCCAGCTTACAAATAGCAGCAGACAGACTCTGGGAAAGTCTCTTTGTGCTCTTTGTTGGACGCTGCCTTCGTTACAGTAAATCATGTAGCTCAGTACTTACATTTTAACCAGGAAATGTACACTCTATGCACATCAAACTCCATCCACAGTGATGACACAACACCGCCATTATCTATACTCAAATTTCCTATCATCTTTAGTGCAAACAAACCCATTAAACCAGCGGGTTCACTGTCCTGATGCTGTGGCCCTTTAATAAGTTCTTCATGTTGTGCTGATCTCAACCATAAGATTACTTTCATTGCCACTTCATGACTGTGATTTTGCTACTTTTGAGAACTGGAATATAAATACCTAATAGGTTATCTGATATGCGACTACTGTGAAAGGGTCATTCAACCCCAAAGGGCTTATGGCCTACAAGCTGAGCACCACTGTGTTAAATAATAACTATCCATTTCTCCTCTCCAGTCCTGGTAAACCACCGACCTGCCTTCTGTCTCCAGGACTCTTGGCTCTTCTACATAGCTCATGCAAGTGGAGGCATCTCCTGCTTTTCCTTTTATGTTTGGTTTATTTCATTTACCACAGTGTATACATATTGTAGTATATGTCATAATACCATACCTTACTTTTTTACATTTATTTGTATATGTATAGGAGTGCTACGATGTGCATGTGGTGGTCAGAGGACAACATGCAGGGGCCAGTTCTCTCCTTTCACCATTTGGGTTCTTAGGATTGAATTCAGGTTGTTTTGTGGCAAGTATGGTTACTTGCTAAGCCATCTCAATGGCTCTCATTCCTTTTAATGGCTGAATAATATTCCATTACATTTACTAGAAATCCCAAAATTAACTAGAAATGGACCAAGCTCTAAAATGAAGAGCTAATACTATAAAAGTTATTTTTACATATTGTTTATCATATTGTTTCTCAATTCATTTGATGATGAGTACAAGGATTGTTCTTACCTTTTAGCTTATAGGAGTAACCCCATTATGAACCTGGCTGTACAAACGTGTGTGTTCTTCCCTTTAGGTATACACAGTGTCCAGGAACAGAACTGCTGGACTACATTGCAGCTCTTTGTTCACCGTTCTGAGGAACTGTCAAGTTTTTTCTAGGGTGGCTGTGCCATCTGACAGAAATGTACAGTTGCCCTAATTTCTCCACATGTCTGCCAGCACTAACATGTGCTATAGAATTATTATAGCTGCTCTATTAGTACAACGTGGATCTCACTGCAGAGCTGATGTGCATTTCTCTAGTGCCCCATGATGCACCTTTTCATGTGTTCACAGGCCATCTAAACCTTCTCTAGGGAAATAGTATTCAGATACTTGGCCTATTTTTAATAGGGTTGTTTCTATGCAACTAAGTTGTTCCTTATATGCTCTAGGCTCAGTCCTTACCATATATAACTTACAAATGTTTTCTTCCACTGTGTAGACTTTGTTCGCTTTCATTTTCAATTTTCTAAATTAATTTTATGTGTGGATGTGTGTAGATAAGTGGATGCCACTGTGCATGAATGGAAGTCAGAGGACAGCTAGCAGGAGTCAGTTCTTTTCTTCTAACTCTGAGTCCCAGGGCTTGAACTCAGGTGGTCAGGCTTAGCAGCAAGCAGCTCCACCCTGAGCCCTCTCCAGCCCTTCTTCCATGTGGACAGTGTCATTTCATACATGACGCTCTAAAGACTGCATTTACTTATTTATTTTTATGTGTGTGGTGAGTACATGATTACCACAGAACGACTTGCAGAACTCTGTTTTCTCCTCCCAACCAGGTGGGTCCCAGGGGGACGGGACTCAGGTTGGAAGCACCATTATTCTACAAGCAACCTTCCCAGCCCCAATACACAAGATTTTAGCTGTGACGGAGGTCAGTTTATTTTCTTTTTTTGTTCCCTGTTTCTGGTGTCTTGTCCACAGACCCACTGTCAACTATATCATTAAAAGTTCTACCATGGTTCTTTTAAAAATAACTTTTACAGTATTAGCTCTTCATTTTAGAGCTTGGTCCATTTCTAGTTAATTTTGGTGTTAAGATTCCAAGCCAAACTATTATTTAGTGGCACATGGACATCAAGTTTTCCCAACGCCATTTGTTGAAGGGCATCCTTTCCTAATGGGCTTGGCAGCCTTGCTAAAATACAATTCTCCACCCTAGCCTCTATTCTTTGTCTCTATTCTATTACATTCATCTGTATTTTTGTTTTTAGACCAATAATATTATTTTAACTACTACAGCAGTGTATCAAGTTTTGAAGTCAGCAAGTCAGAGTCAGAAAAGGTTTGGCAGTTCTTTTAAAACTGCAACATAAAATACAATGTATCTTGTTACTCCATTCCTACATTGTATACCCAAAGAACTGAACATGGGGATTTCATGTGCACAGCAACCTTATTCACACAAACCCAAAAATGAAAAACAACTTTCTTCTTCCCCAAGACTTAGCTAATCCTTCTTTTAATTCTAAGTGATTTGAAGACTATCTCTTTCATCTCTTTTAAATAGGCTGTTGCACTGGGTATGGTGGTGCATGCCTATAATCCCAGCAATTGGGAGGCTAAGTCTGAACTGTGAGTTTGAGGTCAGCCTTAGTGTCACAGTGAGATGTAAACTCTTGTTTCAAAATCAAACCCTAAACCAAGGCAATTAGATTTGGGAAAGAACTGCATTGAATCTGCCTCAATCAAGTTCGAGGCATCCTAACAATGTTATGCCTCCGGAGAACAGGACTCTCTGGGTATCAAACTTCTTTCAGAGAAACTCACTAAAGCCTATCTTGGCCACACTGGCTTTGTAGTTCCCCAGTCAACTGCTGGTGGTTCCTCCAGCAGAGCGGCTGTGCTGGTTAGCTTTTGTCACATGATACAAACTGGGGTCACCTTGGAAGAGGAGTCTCAATTGAGGGGCTGCCTTTACCAGACTGGTCTGTGGGTGTGCCTGTAGGGCATCTTCTGGATATGGGAGTAGAGCCACCCTTGGTCAGGTGGCCCTAGGTTGTATAAGAAAGCATCTGAGCAAGCCACAGAGAGCAGGTCAGTAAGCAGCACTCTTCCCTGGTCTCTTCTCCACTTCCTGCCTCCAGGTCCTGACTTTGAGATTCTGCCTCAGCTTCCCTTGATGGTGGGCTGTGATTTGAAATAAAACATTTCTTCCCTCAGATTGCTTTTGGTCATGGTGACCATTTTGGTTTTGGGAAGGATTGTATAAGGATTTTGGAACTTTGGGCTGGAAAAGCCATTGCTTAGAGCTTAACTGTTATGGGATGTTGAGAAATACAGATATTGGAGACCTGGCTTGTTAAGTTTTAGAGGGAAGCAAAGATTTTATCAGGACCATTCAGGTGACATACTGTAAGTGAAACTTTTGTTTTCCTGTACAAATGATGTTGGATAGATCACTTGGGCTAAAGAATAATCTGCCATTAATAAGAGACCAAAGTCACAGGCATGAAATCCTCTGGGACGTGTTTCCTCAGGGTCAACACAGAGAAGCTGGGGTCCAGAGCAGGCTATGGATGCATCTCAAGCTGGCATCTAGACGTGGCAATGTGTAAGCGCCTCCACACAGCCCTGGCTGGCAGCATGGAAGCGGCAGGGCTGACTGGGCTATGGAGAGCCGCAGAGGTTTGGCACTTGAGGGATCAGGAGAGGCCACTGGTGAAGACGCAGCCTCTGCTGTAGTGTGTATACATCAGCACGCTGGCCATGCCAAGGCCATGGGATGACAACCAAGGGTAGTGACAGGTATGTAGTGGAGCTAGCCTGATTCGACGAGACAAGCTGTGTATACAGAGAATAACTGACTTGGAAAAGAGGAACTGCCCAAGCCTTTTGGATCCCAGAAGATAGTGAGACCAAGCTGTGGGACATGGATCTATTTCCACTGTTGGTTTTTGGTTTCATTTGTTTTGATTAACTATACTCTGATTCTTCTGTTCTAAAATAAGGAAGTACACAACTTGTTTGGATTCACATGAGTTTGTAGTGAAAAGACAGACTGGACTTTTGAAGAGGACTTAAGACTTACATCACTGAAGTTCTTAAAAGTTAGACTGGTTTTATATTATGATTTAAATATAAGCAAGATCTTGGGGACAAAGAAAGGGATGATTACGGCTTAACAGTGTCAAGTGGATAAGGACTCAATTGTGCTGGTTGGTTTTGTTGTCTTGAGACAAACTGAAATTACCAGGAAAAGAACCTCAATCAAGGATCTGCCCTTATCAAACTGGTCTGTGGGGGCATTTTCTTGATTAATGCTTGATGTGAGTTGTGTTACCCCTGGGCAGGTAATCCGGGGCTGTGTAAAGCAAGCTGTGTCAGAAAGCAAACCAGTAAGCAGTGTTCCTGCGGTCTCAGTTTCTGCCTTGAGTCCCTGTCTGGCCTCCCTGATGACAGACTACATCACATGCAAATGTGAGCCAAATCAGCTCTCTCCTCCCCAAGCTGCTTTAGTCATGGTGTTTATTACAGCAACAGAAAGCGCACCACAGTAGCCAATCTGGAGCTTAGGGTCTCGTTCTAGGATTTCAGAAAATCAGCAACGGCCTTTTGGTTTGGGGGTATGATCACCTCAAAAGCTACTCAACTGAAGGTTTTTAGAGCAAGTTACACTGGGGCACCTTCTGACTTTTCACTCCCCCTGGCAGCATACGCACGTATACATGAATTCAGAACTATAAAATCAACTAAGTTTTCCAAGATAGTTTAATCAACCTTGCTGTAAAAGTGAGACGACAGGGGCTGAAGAGATGGCTAAGCAGTCAAGAGCACATGCTGCTTGGGCAGAGGACCTGAGTTCAGCAGCCAGCGCTCACACGCGTTCACTCCCTGTGGCCTATAACTCTAGCTCAAGGGATCTGACAATTTCTTGAAGCCTCTGTGGGCATCCACACACACATGACATTTACTCAGAGACACAAACACATAAAAAACACAAACATATAAAACACACAAACACAAACATATAAAAAAGAAATGTTTTAAGGTTAGCCTGGTCTGCATATCAGTTCTAGGACATCCAGAGCTATATAATAGAGAGACCCTGTCTCATCTCCACCCCACACCCCCAATGAACCTTTAAAGAGTGAAATGCTTTGACCTCTTCTTTAGATGTATATGTGAGACCATGAGTCTGAGCCCCAAAACATTAAAAGAGAAGAGACAGCTCAGCTAGTTACAGACCTTGTTGTACAGGCAGAAGGACCTGAGTTTATATGTTCAACACACGTGTGTGGCAGACTGTCTGTACTTACAGCACTAGGAGGCAGACAAATAGTGAATGAACTTCAGGTTTTGGTAAGAGGAACCAAAAAATCAGGTGGAGAGCAACAGAAGAGGCCTGGTGATGTCTTCTGGCTTCCACAGACACATTTATCACCAACGCCACCTGCCCCCTCCTCACACACAAGTTTTAAAAAGTGATATATAAATATATGTTATTTTATAAGTGTGATGGTTGATATATGCTCAGCCCAGGGAGTGGCCTTTTTGGAGTAGGCATGGCACCATGGGTGTGGGCTTTAAGAACCTCATCCTAGCTGCCTGGAAGCCAGTCTTCCACTAGCAGCCTTCAGATGAAGATGTAGAACTCTCAGCTCCTCCTGCACCATGCCTGCCTGGATGCTGCCATGCTCCCGCCTTGAGGATGATGGGCTGAACCTCTGAACCTGTAAGCCAGTCCCAATTAAATGTCGTCCTTATAAGAGTTGCCTAGGTCATGGTGTCTGTTCACAGCAGTTAAAACCCAAACTAAGATAAAAAGAGAGCAGAATTATGTGTCTTAAATCCAGACAATTAAATACAGGAGATATTTACAGGGGAACCCAGAAAAGGCAAAATTGAGTATTTTTAAAAATTGGAAAAACCTGAATATATCCAACTGCATAATTTGTACTGTCAGTTTTAGGTTAGTCTTTTCCAGAAAACCCTCTCCTCAACTAAAGGAAAGTATGCCAAAGGAAACAGTTACTAACGGGAGTGGACTAAGCATTTGAGCCTGCACACTTTCAAAAAAAAATAACAATCTTTTGAGACAGGGTTTCTCTGTGTAGCCCTAGCTATCTGCACCTCAAGGCTGGCCTTGAGGATCTGCCGGCTTCTGCCACTCCATGTTGGGAATGGAGGCCTGCTGAGCCTCGAAGGGTTTTGTTTGTTTGTTTCTTAAAGAAAGAAACAAGCTAGCCAACGTCTGGGGGCTAGCGGAGTATATAAGAAAGGCCTGAGTTCCAAATCCACGTGGAAATGATGATGATGAAGAAGAAGAGGAGGAGGAGCAGGAGGAGGAGGAGGAAGAGGAGGAAGAAGAGGAGGAAGAACATCATCATCATGATCACCACCACCACCATCATGTTTAAAAGGCAGCCAAGTCAACTCACAGCTGAAGTGCTTGTCGCCAAGCCTGAGAGCCTGAGTTTCATCCCCCAGACTGACTTGGAAGGAGACAATTCCTCAAACTGTTCTCTCATCTCCACTGGCGCGCAGTGACATGACATATACGTATGCACACACAAACTTGATGCCATAAAAATTTTTTAAAATATTTTTCAAATATAAAATACAAATATAGGGGTTGGGGATTTAGCTCAGTGGTAGAGCACTTGCCTAGGAAGCGCAATGCCCTGGGTTTGGTACCCAGCTCCGAAAAAAAGAACCAAAAAAAAAAAAAAAAACAAATATAAAAATATCTTTAAACAAGCAATAAATGGAGGAATATAATGATTAAATACCCAAAGAACCTCCAGGCTAGTAATAGTTCTTCTCTTCCTGTTATTATTGTCTTCATTATTCTATACACTATTCACTGCAATACAATGATGGTGACTCACATTCGAATCTGAGTAACAATTATAGAAATAAAAATACCTGTAACTCACCTTTATCATTCATATGAATTTAGATGTCTAAGTAAATTAAATTTTCTTTCAATTTATTAAAACCATTTTTAAAGCCACAGTATCTATAAAAAAAATGAAGGTCTGCTGACATAAACTTTAAAAACTGGTATCTAAGTTAATGCTGGTAGGAATGCAAATTAGAGAATATGGAAATCAATATAGTAGTTCCCCAAAATGAGAAGTGACACAGTTCTGCTCCCCACACCAGCATACACAAGGCAGTCGCACAGCCACTGCTGCAGAGCTGTTCACACCGGCCAAGTTACAGAACCAGCCTAGGTGCTGCCAACAGATGAACGGACAAATTGTGACACACACAGTGGAGTTTTAGAAGAAGGATATTGTGTGGTTTGCTGGAAAATGGATCAACATGAATCATCGAATTGAATGAAATGAGCTGACTCAGAGCGGGAAGGGATGGCACAGGTGGGGACTGCACTCAAAGCACACAGTGCACTTGAGCTGCCCTGGTGGAACCAGCACTACCATGACACCAAGAGAGTTCTACTCAACTTGCAGATCTGACTTGGAGCATGGCATACAGCAAGCATTCAGCATAGCTAGCTGACTCAGTAACTCAATGAACCAACATACTCCAAGCCATAGGATCCTGTTTGGTACCAGAAGAGTCTGCCTCAGTTTCTTGAAGAGTCTATAAGAATTACTTAACAAAATTCATTTTCTATGGTGAAGACTCAGAAGATATTCTCAACTGTTTGGATTAGTTTAGCTATGAAGAGCAGTCAACACATCTAAGAAGCCCACTAGAACCCCCAAGTATTCTTGTAGCTCAGAGGGGCTAGTTTTCCCTTCATTGCCGCTCCCATCTGCATACATTGGCAACCACTGTTCTCCTGAGTCAGGCCAGTACCCAGATGGGAACAACTGGTAAATCAGTGCAGACATCAGGTGCGGGGCAGTGAACTAAGCCATCAGACAGAAAACTTGGTAAGGTTGAGTGGATTCAGAAACCCAGTACTTTCATACCGGAGGATGATAGGTGTTTCATCTACTCGCTACCAGGTTTCTGTCCTGGAACATGTGACCACGACACCACATACAGAGGACTGTGACAATCAGTCACATAGGGGCAGTACATGAAGCCCCTCCACACGCAGATGAGGCATCCCTAACATCTCAGACCAAGCCAATAGAAAGCATCTGCCTTTGAACCCCAACCAACCCCAAAATGTATATAAGATCCTATCCCTAAGGAATAAAACACATGAGAGTTACTTCATCCAAGACCATCTGAGAATGTCTGTCACACAGAGCTGTAACACTCTGGGGAAGAGAGTTCTCTCCTGAAGCTTTCACTGCTGAAAGCTGCAGTCATTTCCTGCTTGGTAGCCTCAACCTTAGCCTCAGAGCTCCACTGACAGCTCATGGTGCCCTATGTAGTGTCCCTCTGTGAATAACATATTTCACTTCAACACTGGAATTGTCTGATTTTAGATTTTAGACACAACACCCTGCCACTAAACACCAAGGATTTACCATGGAAGCTTTCCTTCTCCAGGCCTAGACTCTATCATTTAGTTTGCTTTACCAGCAAGCCAAGTGTCTTAAAAAATGAAAGTGTCTCTGAAATCCATATTCCCCAACAGTAACCTCAGTCCCATGACCAAGGCAGATTGTCAATTGCTCTGAGCTACCAATGTAGTCAAAGGGCAGGGGAGAACTGACAAGATGGAGGAAGAGTTCTAACACTGGAACTGTGAAGCAGAATCCACACTTCCATGCCCTATTTGTGTAACTTGGATCTTTGAGTAAGAAACTTCTGTGTTGGCTAAAATGTTCTGATAATGAAGATGTTGGAGACTGCAATGACTGTTACAGCTTTTCAATGACCAAACTTGCTGGTGACAGGCAGAGTTCAAAGCTGGCCAGCCTGAGGATTAAGAAAATGGAGGCTAGATTTATTCAACTCCTATAATAATACAGAAATGGTGACCTATCACAACCTTACCTTAATGGGTAATTAGACCTGGGCACTACTCTAGAAACTAAAGCTCACTTCTGAGTCTTGAGGCAATCTAAAATAAGCACCTCCAAATCATGTGCTTTGTGGTTTTGGTGTATGGAGGCAGATATACAAATTATTCTCTTCATTCTAAATTCACCCAGAAAGAAAGGCATGGAAGATAGGTTAAAATGTTTGAGGACTTTTATATGTAACTAGAAGCCTTCCAATTACTTTTACTTCACTAAAAATAAAAAGGTGCTTTTAAAATAATTAGTTTTATTATGAGACACATATGCTTACATATGTCTGTCTATCACTTCTGTGCTGGGTGTCTGCAGAGGTCAGGAGAGGGCATCAGATCCTCTGAACTGGAGTTACAGATGGTTGTGAGCCACAGTGTGGGTTCTGGAAAGCAGATCTTCCTCTTTCTCTGTAAGAGCATTCAGTGATCTTAACTGCAGAGCCATCTCTCCAGCCCCATGAATGAAGTTTTTGTGTCTTCAAACAAGAACAAGATTCACACCAAAAGTTGACAAACTGTCTTAATTTTTGCTAAAGAGTCATTCACTTATGGGTCTTTATAGATTTACCCCCCTCAAGGCCACTTAACAATGGTCTAAACCTATTCTTACTGCTTTTGTGTCACACAAATTCCTATTCTCTTTCAACACCCAACGACAGAATTTCTTTAGAATTCTCCACAAACTAATCAAATGGGGCTGTGCCAACAGAAATGAAATGTACAACCCCTCAAAACAGCAATAAATGCTGCTCATACACTAACGTTGGATACAGAGAAGATTTGTGTGTCCTCTTGTTGCTAAAACTCCTTCTCAGGGAGATGTAAGCAGAGCCTGCCTGCTCCTTCTCCTTGAGGTCCAGTGACAACCCGAGATACAATTCCACCAATATCCACACTGGGGAACTAATGAGTCTATTGATCTTCCCCATAGGCTTAGGTGATGGGTGACCTATAGGGGTGTAAGTGCTCCTACCCTGATAAGCCACCTCTAGAAAAATTTACCCAGCAGAAATGTAGGCTTCCTTCACCAACAGAATACAAGAGATGGAAGAGAGAATCTCGGGAGCAGAAGATTCCATAGAAATCATTGACTCGACTGTCAAAGATAATGTAAAGCGGAAAAAGCTACTGGTCCAAAACATACAGGAAATCCAGGACTCAATGAGAAGATCAAACCTAAGGATAATAGGTATAGAAGAGAGTGAAGACTCCCAGCTCAAAGGACCAGTAAATATCTTCAACAAAATCATAGAAGAAAACTTCCCTAACCTAAAAAAAGAGATACCCATAGGCATACAAGAAGCCTACAGAACTCCAAATAGATTGGACCAGAAAAGAAACACCTCCCGTCACATAATAGTCAAAACACCAAACGCACAAAATAAAGAAAGAATATTAAAAGCAGTAAGGGAAAAAGGTCAAGTAACATATAAAGGCAGACCTATCAGAATCACACCAGACTTCTCGCCAGAAACTATGAAGGCCAGAAGATCCTGGACAGATGTCATACAGACCCTAAGAGAACACAAATGCCAGCCCAGGTTACTCTATCCTGCAAAACTCTCAATCAACATAGATGGAGAAACCAAGACATTCCATGACAAAACCAAATTTACACAATATCTTTCTACAAATCCAGCACTACAAAGGATAATAAAGGGTAAAGCCCAACATAAGGAGGCAAGCTATACCCTAGAAGAAGCAAGAAACTAATCGTCTTGGCAACAAAACAAAGAGAATGAAAGCACACAAACATAACCTCACATCCAAATATGAATATAACAGGAAGCAATAATCACTATTCCTTAATATCTCTCAACATCAATGGCCTCAACTCCCCAATAAAAAGACATAGATTAACAAACTGGATACGCAATGAGGACCCTGCATTCTGCTGCCTACAGGAAACACACCTCAGAGACAAAGACAGACACTACCTCAGAGTGAAAGGCTGGAAAACAACTTTCCAAGCAAATGGTCAGAAGAAGCAAGCTGGAGTAGCCATTCTAATATCAAATAAAATCAATTTTCAATTAAAAGTCATCAAAAAAGATAAGGAAGGACACTTCATATTCATCAAAGGAAAAATCCACCAAGATGAACTCTCAATCCTCATCTTCGATTGGTTTATATACAAGTGTGCAATTTCTAGGCTTGAAAGTAAAATGATGCTATCTGGTGCTGGATAGAGGAGCCTTATTTTTTATGATGGCAGCTTGCTATTTTTGTAACATGGTGATTTGGTTGAACACAATAAAGTACAGTAGTAACTGATCTCCCCCTCTTCCTGGATGAGTGAGGAGATGATTAAATGTTGATGCCAGCATCCATGAGCATATTCAGATGAGCTTCTGCTTCTGTTGAAAAGGATGCTGTGTTTGATTGTGGTCCGAAGCTTTGAAGCACTACTTGGCATCTCCTTCCTTGGAGGTCTCACTGTTTAAACATAACAGATTTGATAGCTTGTTGGTAAGGTGAGGTCCAGCTTGTCTCCACTAGGTCATCTTCATGTGAATCCGGTGGTTATATGGTTTTGTTCTAGGGATATTTCATTTTTTTAATAACGGTTTTAGCTGACATTCATGGAGAGAATGAATCCTTAGAACTGTGCCACTAGTGAAAGGAAATCCTGTCTAGAGTATGTTTCTTTACAAAGCTGTGTCACACCATCCTTTGGGCCCTCTGCTGGAAAAGTAGAATCAAGTCTCAAATAATGCCTTTTAAATTGTATCCTCTAGTATTATAGATGTAGGACAGTACTGTATCATACCTCTGTGGATGTAAAATAGCTTGTACCTGCTTTATGATACATAGTAGTGACCGTGCTTTATCAGAGCTGTTTTTAATGATGTTGCTCAGAATGTTTTCTTTCCAGATGATGATTGAGAAGCTAATTTAAAAAAAAAATGGTGCCAGGTACCACAAGAGTAACAGAACTGTGCTGTTTTCTCGGGTTTTGTTTTTTTACTTTTTTTTTTTTTTTAATGGAGTGTGCTGGATGTCTCTACAGTTTTGTTCAGATGACTGCAGAACCTGGAAAAGCTGTTGCTGCTGTTGATGCATAACACACTGCTATTATTGGTCTTTTTATATAAATATAAATATATATATATACAGATATATAATTTGAATTTTTTGAAACTTTACCTGTGCTGTCAACTTTCGAAAAAAGTATCCCCGTTTACTGTGTTGAGTTGGCACTGTACAGAAATTAACAGCCATATTGGTCTAGAAATGTTGAACTTAAGTTTTTTCCATTTGTACAGGGGTAACACACTGTATTAAATATGTAAGGTCTTATATACGTGGGTTTGATTAAAAAAACTAATAAAGTATTCTCTAAATTAAAAAAAAAAAAAAAGAAATGTAGGCTTCCATGTATCTGTACTGATGGAGTTCCCTTCCTCTAGTGTTCCCACCGATTTACTTTAGCGCCCCATGAGGTCACATGCATTTAAGGAAGAGTTGCATCCAAAAGGTAGTAGGAAACAAGGAAATATGGCTAAATCTCTCACGATGGTTGCTTGGCTTGGAGGACAGTCACTTGAGATTCCTCTTCAAGAGGTACACTGCTGGGAGAAGTGGCATTTGCCTATAATTCTAGTATTTGGGAGGCTACGATAGAGGGATAGTACATTCGAGACCAGAATGGATTACAAAATGCAACCCCCACTCCCAGCATTCCTTGCTCTCTGCTTCTTGATCCATGAGGGACTGACTTCAGGAGTCAGTTGAAAGCTTCCAACTATCATGATTGACTGCCCCTTAAATGGTAAAAAATTCACCCTCCCTCCCCCCTCCCTCCCTCCCTCCCTCCCTCCCTAACTTGGTTCTGTCAGGTACACTGCCACAGCAACAGGAAAGTAACTGACACAGCGGCAAAGCTAAGACCTGTTGGTCTGAAGAAAGATAAAGCCAAGGTGTGGCCCCTGAATCTACCTTATATACAATTCTGTTAACCCCTCAGTGTTCATGATTTACTTCCTTAGCTGTGGCAGAGTCCTGGACACTTGTGGGGGACAGAAATGTACCCCATATTTGGCTGTGGGAGGCAGTGTGATTTGAGGTTAACCTATGAGAAACTTAGATGCCTGAGTTGCTTGTTGTACGATTGTGAACAGGTCATTTCCTCTAATAGCCAATTCCTTCTTCATCAAATGGAAGAGCTGCACCTATTTTGTGAGGTTTTTATGATGTGTGGAGATAAGGGCATTAAGGGCATATAAACTGAGATGTATACAGTAAATGCTTAAAAAAAAGGTATTTTAAAACCTGGTCTGTGAATATAGTTCACTGGTAGGGTTCCTGCCTAGCACGTATAGGGCCCTAAGTTCAATTCCCAGCACCAAATAAATAAAAACTAAAACTAAAACAAAACAAAACAAAAGAAACAAAACCTGAAAAGTGAGGAAAGCAATTGTGAATCCCAAAGATGGGAGGAGAAAGAACAATGACCCACATCATCGTGGCCACATTAATTAAAGCAAGCTTTTTCATTAGTGTACAAGGGCAGCTTTCCTCTAAGGTAGGGGTCAGCACTGGAAGTGAGGGAGACAAGAATTTTATAGCACTCAAGGGTAGGAGTTTCTAAATGGGAGATTTGTCAGGAAAGATAGGCAGGGTTAAAGGAGCAGAACATAACAAGTTAGTCCTAACAACCTTCTGAAACAAAGACATGATTGTCATTTCTGGGACAGCCAGTACAGAACCATTTGTAGTTAAGTTTACAAGTGGGGCACAGCCCGATCCTCGAGAGTCAGAGGCTTCCTCATGAACAGGAATGAGCGTGGTTTGTCTTGACTCTAAGGCGGCTCTTAAGCCTAAGATGGAGGCAGCCGGTTCTTCAGGGAAAAAACAAAACAAAAAAGCAGGAGGGAGAGGCTGTTGATGGCTCCCAAATAGCGCATCCCTGTCTCCTAGCACTCAGGTCTTCACTGAGTCACCCTTTCATCCTGTCGACAGGTTAGCATGTGTAACCCAAAGAATGTGGTACCTCTGGCCTTTTCTACCTTTCTTACATAACATTACATCCCCACTGTGAGAAGTCAGCTGCCATGTTCTAAGGCCATGGAGAGCCCCCATGAAAAGAAAAGAGCTCTAGTCAGGAGGGAGCTGGGATCCCCAGGGTTAGCCTGCCCTGCTTGTAGCCTCACTGTAAAACCTGAGCACACGTCTTAAATCACGGAGACTTAGCTACCCGCTCTGCTGTGGATTCCTGATCTATGGACACCATGAAATACATGCCTGACAAGTAGTTTTAAGATGCTTGGTAGTTGGGGCTGGGGATTTAGCTCAGTGGTAGAGCGCTTGCCTAGGAAGCGCAAGGCCCTGGGTTCGGTCCCCAGCTCCAAAAAAAAAAAGAACCAAAAAAAAAAAAAAAGATGCTTGGTAGTTTTAATTTGCTGAGTTTGTGGGTAACCTGCTAAAAAGAAAGTCACTGAGTAACAAAGAAAGAAATGAAATCTTCAAATTTGGAGACTACTCAGAAAGAAAGTTGAAAAAATAAGTAATTTGAAATTCAAGAGACAAATCCTGCAACAGAAGATTGTTACAAGAAGCCAAAACAAACCTTACCACCTAAGGTTTGCTTCCTGCCTCTTAAGCTCTTGGAGTACAGCTATGAGCCATGGTAGTCGATGGTATACTATACTTGATTACTGTATTAACACATTTAGGGCAACAAACAGGAGAATGGAAATCTTCAAATTTGGAGACTAGTCAGAAAAGAAGTTGAAAAGGTAAAAAATCACCTGATTTTTCTGCAGGAACAGCTTCTTGTTTCAGTTAGGAGGGAGCTACACGTAAAACACCCAACACACATTTTTCAACTTGAGATGGCTCAGCGGTTAAGAGCACTATCTGCTCTTCCAGAGGTCCTGAGTTCAATTTCCAGCAACCACATGGTGGCTCACAACCATCAGTAATGGGATCTGATGCCCTCTTCTGGCCTGGAGGCATACACACAAGCAGAAAGTTGTATATATAATAAATAGATAAATATTAAAAAGAAAAGAAAAGAAAAGAAAGTCAATGGCAGGAAGCCACTGCAAAGACCTCTGATAGCTAGCAGCCTCGCCCACTACAGGACTAACTCCTGGAGAGAAGCTAACACAGTGAGTGGGTGAGGAATCATACACAAAGCACAGAGCAGCACTTGAGGGCATCTGCCCTAAGCAGTGAGCTGGGGTGGGGAGCTGGGGGTGGGGTGGGTTACCATCCCTTCACCTACCCCATTCCTGCTTACAGGCACGGCTGTGCTTCCTTGTAAGACTTAAAGTGAATGAATGAGGAGCTGTAAGGTGAAAAAATGATTTTTTAAATTCTGATGCATTTTAAAAATTGTGATGGTACCTAGGAAGCATGCATCAAGGTATTAAGGCACAGTATTTACATTAGGCTGAGGCACTGTAAGTACACCTTCTGGAGGACAGGGGGACTAATACAAATCAAAATGCACCTCAGGCAAAACAGGATCCACACTGAACTATACACTGTCCTCATCAGAGAGAGGCTGTGGTCTTACCAGACCAGCATTCTGTGGTGATCAGAGAGCTCAGCAGTTTATTTTGGGAAGATAAGCCTTTGTCTTCATGGAAATAAAACCCAACCATTAGCTCTTTCTTTCTGAAAATACAGCTCTTAAGATCCTATGGCCAAGTTTAAAGAGGAGTCTGCTAACTGGATGAGAGAGGTAAGGAACAGTGTCTGCTGAGTGTCTAGGGTGGGATTTGAATCAAATCAGGATCCCTTACATGCTAGGTGGTGGGTGGCCAAGTATGCACTCTAGACATGAGCTACAGCCCTCCAGACCTAGACATATTTCTTTTCCTCCTTCCTTGTTTGGAGACATGAGCTAGAGTTGTACACTGTCACAACTTGAGAATGC
Source organism: Rattus norvegicus (assembly GCF_021556685.1). Lineage (NCBI taxonomy): Eukaryota > Metazoa > Chordata > Mammalia > Rodentia > Muridae > Rattus > Rattus norvegicus. The sequence continues at coordinate 34,968,189 of NC_141552.1, forward strand.
TTAGAGGATCAGTCTGGAAGGGATTTAGTTGAAGTGACTCTGAGAAGTCATTTGTCAAAACAGCTTTGACTTCCTTGACAAAGGAGCTGGGAAATTTGTCATTTAAATCCTTCCGAAATGTGACTAGCTCCTAACTAGAGCATGTTCAGGGTGGAGTCCAGAAACCCAGGAGGAAAAACAACTGGAAAGTGAAGGCCCAACCAGACTTGCAATCAAGAACTCACAAGGAAGGAGTCACATCAGCAGGATGAACTGACTGATTCTCAGAGAACACATCCCAGCAATAAAGATCATATTTCAGGAATAAGGCTAAACCATTAGTTGAGTAGTCCTACAAAGTCTAAAAGTCCTGACAGTATCAAGAGTGCTGGTCCCTAGTGATTTCTGAGGAGAAAATATTACCCTTTTTAGAGAGCAATGATTGCCACTATGAGGAAGGAAAGAAACAAAAAAGAAATCTCAAGAAACTGAATAAATTAAGATACAAAACAAAACCAAAACTAAGAGAAAGAACAAGAAACAGAGCCTGAACAGAACTCAGTGCTGGCTTAGCATGTGAGCTCCTAGGTTCCACAAACTGCTCTGGACAAACAGAAGACATGATATAAAGTAAAACAAACAGAAACAGAAGACAACAATCATATTCATCCAACAGCAGCAGCAGCCACAACTGGCAGGTGACAGACAGCTGAATGAGATGACAAACTGCTCAGACGGGTGCCCTAAATTCATGTTGAGTTCACGGAAAACAGGGAGAAGATGAAAGGAAGCTCAAGGATGGTGGCACACACCTTATTCCCTGCATTCGGGAGGCAGGGGGATCTTTGAGATCAAGGCCAGCCTGTTCTACAAAGCTCATCTCAGGACAGTCCGGCTACACAGATAAACTTTATCTTGAGAGACCAAAAGAAATGATTGACTGATAGATAGATGGAAAAAAAAATTCAATGAAGAATCCAATGGGAAAAATATATAAAACATATGTGTTGGGGTAAATATATGCTTGTATACATATGTTTACATCTACATATACTTATAATTAAATGATCATTTAAAAAGTAAAAAGCACAATTTCTAAAATTCATAATTCCATAGGTTTAAATAACAGAAGTCAGCAGTAATAATTTGGAATAGAAGGCAACAAAAAACATAGAGACTGAATTAGAGAGTTAAATTAATAGGGAACAAAGGAGTAAAAAAAAGACAGGTATAGGTGCTAAAGAGATGGCTTAGTGGTTAAGAGCACTGCCCTACTCTTCCAGAGGTCCTGAGTTCAATTCTCAGCAACCACATTGTGGCTCACAACCATCTGTAATGGGAGCCAATGCCTCTTCTGTTCTGTCTGAAGATAGCTGCAGTGTGCTCATGTACATAAAATAAATAATTCTTTAAAAAAGAGTAAGACAGGTATAGTCTTTTTTCTAAAACCTGTGAAAGAACTTAGTCCACACTTTGGAAAAAGTTGGGAAATTCTAGGATGAATAAATGTAAGCAATGTCTATCGGACCTGGTAGTACAAACCCAAAACTCCAGCTACTCAGGAGGATTGCAGGTTCAAGGCCAGCCTGGGAAACTTAATGAGAGAACGAAAGAGAAGAGGGGAAGGGGGATGTGGAGGGGGAAGAGGGGAAGGAGAGGGAGGGGGAGAGGGAGAGGGAGAAGGAAAAGAAAAGAGAAAAAAGGTGAGGATATAGCTTAGAATAGAGACCTTGGCTCACATGTACAATGCAACCTCCAGTACGGCAAACAAATAAAGAGACAAGTCACACTTTCCCACATGTGTGTGTCTGTTCCCAGAATCCAAAAGGTAAGGCACAGTATTTACTGAAGAATGTAAGACAGATTTATGAATCAAATGAGGACCAAAGTAAACCATTTCTCTCTGAAGCTAGCTTTTGAGGAAAAGCCTTACCAAGTATTTATGTAATTGGGCATACATGACACATAAGTAACTCAATAGTAGACATCTGTCTAACTCTACAAAGAAATACCTGAATATGTAAATGAGCACAGAATATTTGTCTTAGCAAAAGACAGGCAAATATCAAAATACACTTTAGTTATGTGCTTTTATTCAACCCAACTAGTACCCAGGAAGGAAAGAACCCGGAACATGCTGATACCATGTAGAAAGACAGGACTCTACGCTTACCAAAGGCCTTGCTTTACAGCTACCTGAAGCACTCATGTCCTACTTTTGACACTAACCAGCTATATCCCTCATTCGCCTCCTCAAAGCCTCCACTTCTATGTGGCCAGAGTAGTTCACTGCAATCCCACAAACATAGAACAACTGTTCAGAGACCAGCGCTGCTGGGGCTGCTCCAGAAAGCTTGTTCAAAACACTGGCAGTTCTTGCCTGTTTGAAGCTCGTGGCCTGAGTTACTTTTCTTTCTGGCAGTGACCGAGTCCAGCATTATTTCTAACATTAAAAATAGCTCACCCACTCAGTTACTTGAATTTCTTGAAACAACTGTTTTAAATAAATAACTCCTACCTTAAAAACATCGCTTTCTAATCAGAAAGCACAGTTATTGAGCTCCATTTGAACTTTCTGGCATGAAAACCTAGTGCGGATTCTTTTGGAGCAATGTTCTTTTTGGTTTGTTTGAGGTCATAAACACCATTTATTATAATTACATAATATAGTACATATGTTTTAATTATGATGTTCCTTGTAACTCTTCCATTAACTCTGAAAGACAGTCTTTTGTCTCACAGTATCAGAGCCCCTAAGTCACGTCTGTGCCTCTGGTAAGGAACAACCAAAGTATCTGAAACGAATGTCTTCTAACTGAGGAATGCATTTTAGGTGCCCTAGGTGAGAGCTCAACTACTCAGATTTGCTCAGCTATTTGATCATGTACAAGATGACCTGCAGTTAAATAAAACAACAAAAACCCAAGTAAATACTCTCATAAAAACTGTATGTTCAGGGCTAGAGTGATGGCTTAGTGGTTAAGAGCACTGGCTGCTCTTCTAGAGATCCTGAGTTCAATTCCCAGCAAACACATAGTGGTTCACAACCATCTGTAATGGGATCTGATGCTCTCTTCTGGTGTGTCTGAAGAAAGCTACAGTGTACTCATACACATAAAAATAAATAAATCTTAAACAAACAAACAAACAAACAAACAAACAAACAAACAAACTATATGTTCAAAATGGGAGTGGTGGCACTTGCCTTTAATCCCAGCACTTGGGAGGCAGAGGCAGGCAGATTGCTGAGTTCGAGCCCAGCCTGGTCTACTGAGTGAGTTCCAGGACAGTCAGGGGTACACAGAGAAAGCCTGTCTCAAAATAAACAAACAAAACAAACCCCCAAACTAAATAAACAACAAAAAACCCTTTACATTCATAAACAGTTCCCAAGCTTCTTGAACAAGTTCTTGGATATTTGTAAAGATAATTTAAGTACAAATATAAACATAAATTTCCAAATGTGTTATACAGATACATTCCATTCTAGCCTTTTCTATCAGATACAACAGAAGGACAGAGGCATAGAGGGCTTCTGGCTGAGCATGTGACAGTGCAGGAAGAGCATGCAGTTGCTAATTAAAGAGGCAAGAGGAAGTCGTGCCCTGCCTTTGCATGGGCACTTACTCACCTAGGACAGGTTTTACAACTACAATGTCTACAAAGTGTAGTCAAAATGTCTTCATAGTTCCTCTACTAAAATGATCAGAAATGGAAAAGTACAAACTCTTAAGAACAGTGAGGTAAGAATGAAGATACCTGGTAAAGGGATGCTGACAAATTTTGGAAAATATAATGTAAACAAACATAGATTGGTTAGAGAAAGCAGAAACTTCAGTGTCTAGAGTTGGGAGGGGTGATCAACAACAGATTGATCTGAGCCATGAAATCCTACAAAAGCTCAGGAAACTGCAGTATCCCTGAAAGTAGGAGCGAGAACTGACCAGCCTGTTTTGTGCTGTGACAGAATGCCCCGGCCTAGGTACGTTATAGTGAACGGGATGTGTGAGACTCATAATCTGAGGCTGAGAAGCCCAAGAGCAAAGAACTCTGCCAAGGAGGTCTAAGGGCAGTGTGACACAAAGGATCATAGGACACAGCATCAGAGCTCCTGAGAGACAGAGGTAAAAGAAGTTCAACCCTCCAACCCCCCCTCCCCCAAATCCATTCACAGGAATCTACTACTGTGGAATGCAATCCTCTTCCTCAAGGCAATGCATTAATCCAGCCACAAGGGAAGAGCCTCATGACTCACTCACAGTCAAACCCAGGGCCTTACGGCTCCATGCACGTGCACCACCACTGAGCTACCTCCTAGCTTCTCATCATTTCTTAAAAGCCCCCACCTCGGGGTTGGGGATTTAGCTCAGTGGTAGAGTGCTTGCCTAGCAAGCGCAAGGCTCTGGGTTCAGTCCCCAGCTCCGGGGGGAAAAAAAAAAAGCCCCCACCTCACAAGACTATTGCACTGGAGGCTAAGTTTCCAACAAATGAACTTGGAAGACACAAACCATACAAAGGTCAACAGAAGTCTTAAGTCCTTATAAGAAACAATTAGATTTCAATATCCATATTCCTCATAGTATAACTATATTGCTCCAGTTAAGAATAAGAATGAACAGTGAGGTTCTGGGCGACATGGGAGCAGGTAAGATCACATAGAATCAAGAAGGTCATGTGAGTACCTACCCTACTGAAACACCATCTGGTCTACCAAGAATACAACACAGTACAGCTCTTCTCTCACATTTACCTAACTGCATTTTAAAAAGAGTTTTGGAAATGGTAGAACCCTAATAAATCTGTTTCCTATGAAGTAATTTTCAGTTCCTTTTCACTAAATGTTACAAACACAAATTTTGGCAAATTACATAACAACATGCTATGATGACAGAGTCTCCTCTGGCAAACAGATCACAACACTTTAACTGGGAAACAAAGGAAACACATACATCTGAATAACTGCAATAGGGAAACTCTCTTTAGGATATTACCTCCAGAATTATTCAGAAAAATTTGTATTATATTTAATTATGTACCTATAAAAGAAGCTGTGTGAGAAAACACGTGAATCTCTTCTAGTGTATTGAGATATGTGTTGGCAGAGTTGCACAGCTCCTCCTCCTCCTCCTCCTCCTCCTTCTCTTCATCCTCCTCATCCTCATCATGGGTATTTTTTTTTTTTTTGGTTCTTTTTTTCAGAGCTGGGGACCGAACCCAGGGCCTTGTGCTTCCTAGGTAAGCGCTCTACCACTGAGCTAAATCCCCAGCCCCATCATGGGTATTTTTAAGACAGGCTATTACTGTGCAGAACAAGCTGGCCTTGAACTTGCATCAGCCTCAGGAGGGCTGGGATTATAGATGTGTGCGATCATATTTGGCTTCTAATAACTATTTTAAATTATTTAAGGATGTAACAATTGCTGCACCAGTTCAAAAAGAGAACACAAAACCATATGTGAAGTATATCCACTGTAGCAATGTGAAGAAAATCACTACGTTATTGTAGTAGCAATACTGAAGAATATTGAGGAAGAGTTAACTCTTTGCTATTTGTAAAAAAAAGGGAAGTCTTGAGAAACACATAACCTTATGTTATTCCATACTCAGCTGACACACTATTGGTGAAGCTGTATACACTATTGCTTCAAGGACTGATACTCTCCTTGCTCCATAATCAACTGATAGCATCATTCGCTTTTCCTGCCACACTGAGCATACCAGAACGAAACCACAAACCTTCTCCGTCAGCCACATCCGAACGGTCCAGCTTGGCTTCCTTATGCTGGCCTTCTGCAACTTTCACTGCAACGGCCCGACAAATAGCCCCAAACTTTCTGTCCAGAGAACGGACTCCCGCTTCTCTGGTGTATCTGTTAAGATAAAAATGTTTTACTTTTGGATAAACACCTCCTGTAAATAAGTAAAAGATGAACAGTCAGTTCCCTAAAGAAACAATGTAGATTTGAAAGTTAATTTTTAAAAAAATACTAATGTCTCCACACATATTACATTAAAGTTAGTGGGCTTTTTGTATTTTGTTTTTAATATTAAGGTATCTTTTCAGCCATAACTATTTCCTTACACAATCTCCAACTGTTACCCTTTATCTAAAACCAAATCTTTGGCTATGTAATATAGACACCTAAAATAAATCTGGCAGTGCATTAAATGCTACTTATTTCTTGGTGATATATTAAGAAGTTTACTGATGACAGTTTGTCAACGTAATTTGGTTTCAAATTTATTTTTCTTGAAATACCACTGAAGGAATCAGAGAAACTGACTAGAGCTTGGTGGCGCCTGCAGTCTCAACACTTGGAAGGTAAAGGTAGAGGGACTAACAGTCATCTTCATGGGGTGAGGCAGCCTGGGCTAATTAGTATACTGTCACAAACAAACAAATTTTAAAAGCCCTCTAAAACCTAAGACAGAAATAAAACCAAAACAAAAGAGCTCCAAACCATAAATCAAGAAATAGGCTAATGAGCTGAATAGAGAGTCCTCAAGGCAAGAAACACAAATGGCCACTGAATCCTAACAGTGTTCAACATTCTCAGCCATCAGAAAATGCTAATTAAAACTGTACTGGGACTCTATCTCACCCAATTAGAATAGCTGTCATCAAAAAAAAGCAGCAGGTGCAGGAGATGGAGGGATGCTGACAAGAACACTGTATGAAAGTCAGTGCAGAGCAGTGGTTCTCAACCTTCCTAACACTGCGACCCTTTAATACAGTTTCCTCATGTTGTCGTGACCCCCAACCATAAAACTATTTTTGTTAATTTGTAACTGTAATTTTGCTACTGTTATGACTCATAATGTAAATATCTGATACACAGGATATCTGATATGTGATCCTTGTGAAAAGGTCATTAGATTCCCAAAGGGCTCATGACCCGTAGGTCGAAAACCACTGGTATAGAAGTTACTAATAAAACCCAAACTAGAAGTACCAGATAACCCAGTCATACTAATCCTGGGTGAGCACTTGCAGTCTATAAGTCAGCACTCCACAGATCCTTACATATGCATGCTGACTGCTGTGCTACCATAGTAGCCAAGACTTGAAGCCAGCCTAGCTGTCCACCAAGAGACTAAGAAGACGTGGTTTGCAGACACAGGAGAATTTTACTGAGCAGTAAAGAATGAAATTATGACACCTGCAGGAAAATGGATGCACCTGGAAATCACTCACGTTAAATAAAAGAAGCCATACTCAAAATGAGTAGCATGTTTTCCCTCAATACAGAATCTAGACTTCAGTTTGTATGTGTGTGACATGGCAGTAGAAAGGGGACAGAGGTGAGGGGAGGAGGACTATGGGAAGGGAAGAAGGGAAACTGAGACACAGAAGCAGAAGAAGAAGTATGTGAAAGAGGAAGGAGTATGCAGAGTGAGGGAAGACAAGGGGACAGGCAAGGACAAAGTATAAAGATACACCTGCATGAGACTGTCACAAGAAACTCATTTCTTTGTATCCTAACCAGAAAATTAATTTGAAAAAGTAACAAATGTGGCTTCCTCAGCACCAGCTTAGTAATAGAGCTGGACAAAAGACTGCGGGACTCCAGGGCTCATTCAAGAGACAAACCAGAGAGGCAAAATCTTAAAAGTCAATAGAACTGACTGTGGGGAGGGGCTGGCCACACCAAAGAGTCTGAAGCACTGGCTCCATGCGCGTGATATCAACATTCTATCACTGATCTGTATCCTCAACCCACGGGGAGTACTAGAGAAAGGGAACATTTAGTCTGAAGAAGAGATCTGTTTAGAGTGTGTAGACCTGAACATATTTCCTTTTAATATTTCCAGAGGCTTCAGATGTCTCTGTAAGGCAGGAGTATAAATTCATAGGACAGTGACTTTGAAGACATATAACAATCAGGATTCTTACCAGGAGCTCAGTAAGTACCCAAGAACTACAAGGTTCAAATTGGCTTGACATGGGGATGGAGGAGATAAGAACACATGACGTAAGGAGGGCGGGGATAAGAACAGCAACAAAGGATGGGAAGCTCTGGCCATGATAGTGCGTCCTGTGCCTCCTGTGTAACTCAGCGTCTCCTGTGTAACTCAGCGTCTCCTGTGTAACTCAGCGCCTCCTGTGTAACTCAGCGTCTCCTGTGTAACTCAGAGTCTCCTGTGTAACTCAGCGTCTCCTGTGTAACTCAGTGCCTCCTGTGTAACTCAGAGTCTCCTGTGTAACTCAGCGTCTCCTGTGTAACTCAGCGCCTCCTGTGTAACTCAGCGTCTCCTGTGTAACTCAGAGTCTCCTGTGTAACTCAGCGTCTCCTGTGTAACTCAGCGCCTCCTGTGTAACTCAGCGTCTCCTGTGTAACTCAGCGCCTCCTGTGTAACTCAGCGCCTCCTGTGTAACTCAGAGTCTCCTGTGTAACTCAGTGTCTCCTGTGTAACTCAGTGTCTCCTGTGTAACTCAGTGTCTCCTGTGTAACTCAGTGTCTCCTGTGTAACTCAGAGTCTCCTGTGTAACTCAGAGTCTCCTGTGTAACTCAGAGTCTCCTGTGTAACTCAGTGTCTCCTGTGTAACTCAGAGTCTCCTGTGTAACTCAGTGTCTCCTGTGTAACTCAGAGTCTCCTGTGTAACTCAGAGTCTCCTGTGTAACTCAGTCTCCTGTGTAACTCAGCGCCTCCTGTGTAACTCAGCGTCTCCTGTGTAACTCAGAGTCTCCTGTGTAACTCAGCGCCTCCTGTGTAACTCAGAGTCTCCTGTGTAACTCAGCGTCTCCTGTGTAACTCAGAGTCTCCTGTGTAACTCAGAGTCTCCTGTGTAACTCAGTGTCTCCTGTGTAACTCAGAGTCTCCTGTGTAACTCAGAGTCTCCTGTGTAACTCAGTGTCTCCTGTGTAACTCAGAGTCTCCTGTGTAACTCAGAGTCTCCTGTGTAACTCAGAGTCTCCTGTGTAACTCAGCGTCTCCTGTGTAACTCAGCGTCTCCTGTGTAACTCAGCGTCTCCTGTGTAACTCAGCGCCTCCTGTGTAACTCAGTGTCTCCTGTGTAACTCAGAGTCTCCTGTGTAACTCAGAGTCTCCTGTGTAACTCAGAGTCTCCTGTGTAATTCAGAGTCTCCTGTGTAACTCAGAGTCTCCTGTGTAACTCAGCGCCTCCTGTGTAACTCAGAGTCTCCTGTGTAACTCAGCGCCTCCTGTGTAACTCAGCGTCTCCTGTGTAACTCAGTGTCTCCTGTGTAACTCAGAGTCTCCTGTGTAACTCAGGGCCTCCTGTGTAACTCAGCGCCTCCTGTGTAACTCAGAGTCTCCTGTGTAACTCAGAGTCTCCTGTGTAACTCAGCGTCTCCTGTGTAACTCAGAGTCTCCTGTGTAACTCAGAGTCTCCTGTGTAACTCAGAGTCTCCTGTGTAACTCAGAGTCTCCTGTGTAACTCAGTGTCTCCTGTGTAACTCAGAGTCTCCTGTGTAACTCAGTGCCTCCTGTGTAACTCAGTGCCTCCTGTGTAACTCAGAGTCTCCTGTGTAACTCAGCGTCTCCTGTGTAACTCAGTGCCTCCTGTGTAACTCAGAGTCTCCTGTGTAACTCAGAGTCTCCTGTGTAACTCAGAGTCTCCTGTGTAACTCAGCGTCTCCTGTGTAACTCAGAGTCTCCTGTGTAACTCAGCGTCTCCTGTGTAACTCAGAGTCTCCTGTGTAACTCAGAGTCTCCTGTGTAACTCAGAGTCTCCTGTGTAACTCAGTGTCTCCTGTGTAACTCAGAGTCTCCTGTGTAACTCAGCGCCTCCTGTGTAACTCAGCGTCTCCTGTGTAACTCAGCGTCTCCTGTGTAACTCAGCGTCTCCTGTGTAACTCAGAGTCTCCTGTGTAACTCAGAGTCTCCTGTGTAACTCAGTGTCTCCTGTGTAACTCAGAGTCTCCTGTGTAACTCAGTGTCTCCTGTGTAACTCAGCGTCTCCTGTGTAACTCAGAGTCTCCTGTGTAACTCAGCGCCTCCTGTGTAACTCAGTGCCTCCTGTGTAACTCAGTGTAACACAGAGCCTGGAGCTCATGTCTAGCGCATTGTCTGTTGTTGTGTTCTGTTTTAAGTATCAAAAGTAGTAAGACTGCTCAAGAAAGTCCCTATTGTCTACAGGTTTACAACCTCACGTTTTGGTGGAACAAGTGTGTGAGAGGCAGTAATTGGGAACTACAGATAACGAACACTTCGGCATCATTCTCAGAAGTAGGCAAGCCAGGTGTCTTCTCAGTCACACCCTCTTCAGATGTAGACACTAGCATAAAGGTTCAGTGGCTTATTAGAAGCCCAGAGTGATGTCACTGCTGGAAGACTTTGGCTACTCACTCACTTTATTTCTTCTGGCATTATCTACATAGTATATGTCAAAACAAATTAAGAAAAAGAAACTCTTGGGTCTGACTTAGACCTACTTTCTGAATATAATGAAATAGACCCGGAGGAAAGTTGGCACAGATCACAAAGCAGTGAGAGCCCGGCAAGCATGGAGAGAGCTTCACATTTTGAAAACAGCAGTTACTAGGAAAGGGCTGCTGGAGCGCCTGGCAGACCCACATTGTTTGGATGGTGTGTGAATCAATCGGTAACAGTGAGCCAGGAAAACTGTAGGAGGCTATGGCCTTCCCAACAGGGCCTGCTTTTCTTCAGATACATGACCTAAATGAGATGACAATACTTTATTCTTTTGGGAGGGGAGGGGAGGGAGAGAAGAGTTCAGGCCTTTCTATGTAGCTCTGCCCGTCCTGGAACTCACTCTGTAGACAAGACTGGCCTTGAACCCACAGAGATCCCCTGCCTCTGCCTTCCAGTGCTGGGATTAAGGGCACGTGCCACTATGGTAGCCCCTACTTAATGCAGTGCTTTCCACAGACTTAGATATTCGTTAGCAGCTTTGGGAAAGAACAGTCTCTATCACTCCAGAGTTAAGTCTCAACATCAAAAACTTCAAGGACTATTTTTATTTTAAGTCTCTTAGAGAAGAAAAAGATGAACTAAAAGAAAAAGGGTGTCTGAAAGCAGCAGCTGACTGAAGGGTTTTGTTGTTGTCGTTTTGTTTTCGCTTTCTCTCCTAAGACAGGGTTTCTCTGTATAGCCCAAGCAGTTCTGTGTTACGGTTTACCCTGAAGTTATCTTTATTTTGATGCTAGTTCCACTGCCCCAAGGACAGCTGCCTAGTCACAAACTCAGGAATCAGGTGACTTCACCAGAAACTTCTCCCCATTGAATTTGTAAAGTACAGGTGAGGGGCAGGTACCGGATAGAAGGAGGCCTGTCATTGGAGGAGAAGGAAGGATGGGCGGGAGAGAAGTTTGAAGGAAGAGGAGGAGACTAGAAGAGAGAAAGGAGGAGACAGGAGAGAGGAGAGGGTGAGAAGCCTTGGCAGGACAATATGGCAGGTGATGTTAAGATTCTGCTCTGTGTATTTACAGGTTGTTATTAATGTTCCTAAGGGATGGATGGTACCGGGCTTTGTATGTTTAAGTGGGCAATTATATCTTATCTGTTGGATCTAAGATTATTGTGTTGTGTGTTCTTTTATGTGAGGGTTTGAGTGTAGGAAAGTGTGCGGCTGGGATGTGTTTCCACCAAAATATCTAGCAGATATCTTGGGGCACTGGGGTGTGGACCTAGCAAGGTAAAAGACAACTATACTCTTTTATTTTTATATTTTTACAACAGTTCTGGAACTTGTTCTATAGATCAAGTTAGAACTGGCCTAGGACTTAGAGGTTTGCCTGCCTCTGGCCCCAAGTTCTGGGTTTAAAAGTGTGTGCCACCGTGGGCATAAAAAAGCATGTCTATATTTTTAATGAGCTTGGCTCTTACCTATTATATTAATCCTTTAGTTTGCTATTGTGGTAAAGTAGAGTTCCTGCTCAATGAAGGTCATTTTCACCGGAATGGATCATGAAATCCCTCCTCTTCCAGAGCTGATCTCAGCACAGCAATGCTGTCAGCTGCTAGAGGAGTTCATGCTCTAGCGTGCCTGTCAAGTGTTTCTTCAATGCACAGACCTCAGCAAACTATTGGCATGGAGAAAAAGATCCCATCTTCAGCTGAGGGGTGGGGGGCACACACCTTTAATCCCACCACTTAGGAGGCAGATCTCGGTGAGTTCAGGCCAGCCTGATTATAGACTGAATTCTAGGACAGCCAGGGCCACACAGAGAAACCTATCTCAAAAAACAAAACAAAACAAAACAAAAAAATGCAAAACCATAACAAAAAACCCCCAACAAAACAAAACAAAACCAAAAAAGGTCCATCTGCAAGATGGCTGACCTGGTGATGATGGCCAGCGTGGTGAGCTGGGGGATCTGGATCTGCTGAGGAGTCAGCCCGTGTTGCTCCAGCTGCTTAGGAATCAGGTGCCTGTGGGCAATCTCTATCTTCTCCTCCTGTGTGTACCCTGCAAAGAAGAGGCGTCTCCTGAGTATCCACCAGGCTTCTGCGTGGCCATGTTTTCTTTCTTTTTTAAGATTTATTTACTTTATGTGTATGAATGCTTTGGTGCATGTCTGTTTGTGTACCATGTGCACTCCTGGTGCCCACAGAATCAGAAGAGGATGTAGTATCCCTTGGGACGGGAGTTACAGACAGTTGTGAGCCACTATGTAGGTGACGAGAACAAAACACTGGTCATCGTGAGAGCGGCAAGTGCTCCAAGCTGAACTATCTCTCTAGTCGCTGCCAGTTTTTAATGGATTAAATGTGGATTCACTAGATCTGAGATTTAGAATGAGCGAAGTATTACTTCAACTAACTTTATAATCAGAATAAGGAAATCTAAACTAAATCAGTTTGGAATTACCTTCACATTTTATAAAAAAATATATAACATATTTAAGAGACTATATTATTATTGACTAAGAAGCCCCAGTGAGCACAGATTTAATTTACCTTTAAATTCTGTAAGAAAAAAAAAAGATCTCACCTAATGTACCTTCGCTGTCTAATAGACAATGGCTTCAAATATGGGTTGGTAACTCATCTTTTGCCTAGGAAGAAGAGGCCTGAAAACACCCACAGGCAAGGATGACCCCAGTTGTCGAAGGAAGAGGCAGCCTCACAGAGCTCACCTCCTCAGCCAATACCCTGACCACCAGTGAGCAGCACTGCAGCTCAGGACAGCTGCCTTCAGTTGTAGTTTCTGGACAACTGAATCTCATGGATCACTTCAGACGTGTAAATACACAAAAGCAACATTTTACTTACCACATATTAAAACTAAATAAAAAGGCTTTCAGGTAATTGAGAAATGCAGTTTACACTTATAGAACAGTAAAAATGTTTAGAATGAAACATACATTACCACACTTAAAATCTGAATATATTCAGAGTCTACCCTATTTTTACTAAGTGAATACTCACTGATGTTGGATCTTCTTTAAGACAAAATAATCTTGAGCAATTAAGTCAAGTGAAAAGGTGAGCATAACTTAAAAGGGTATTTTTTTTACACTGTGGTGAGGAGAAGACGTGATGAAAACCTCGACCAACTGTGCAACCATCTGACGTCATCTCTGAGAGGACGAGGCAGCCTGCAGGCACCTTGAGCTCTCAGGTGAGAGTGAGGCCAGCGTCAGCCAGGGAAAGGGAGGGTCAATTATTGTGTAATATTTTTCCAGAAAATAGGCAGAACCTTCAAAGCCCGATAGAGAGGGGAAGTTGTAACTGGGTTTTACACATTGGCTTTGTATTAGTAAGTCTTTTTCATCTGTAACTTTGGGAACTGCTTCAGAGAAGAGCATCTTAGAGTGTCTTTAGAAGAAGACATTCTAAGAGGTTATCACCCCTGAAGGCAGCTTTGCAGCTGAATGTAAACTCAACACTGGCTCTTTCTTGACCTCTCCCAGAACCTACACCAACTCTTACCTGCCATGGTACAAACAAACGAACAAATAGATAGACAGACAAACTCCTGTTGTTTGATATTGACTCTGCAGAAAAGATGGTTTACACCCCTTGTGCAGAATTCAAAGATAAAATAGTGACGAGTGAACTTCTGGACAACTGAAACTCCATACAAAGGAGAGGGCGGGCATACACTCATGAGTGAGGTACCTGGAACCTGAATGATCTCCATCCTGTCCAGCAAAGCAGGTGGGATAGTGGCAGTGGTGTTGGCAGTCGCTATGAAAAGAACTTGGGAAAGGTCAAAGGCCACATTTAGATAGTGATCTGTGAAGTTATGGTTTTGTTCAGGATCCAACACCTAGGAAAGAACAATTTTAAGTATTAACATTTAAACAAACTTAGTTCCAACACCAACCTAAACCCACTCACTGTATTAGCAAGCTGACATTTCTGTTCAACAGTTACCTGATAACATAGGAACAATGAAGAACCTGACCACCCATATTCTAAATCCTTTATAAAAACATATCACACATTCTACTGTCAAAATAACTAGAAGCCCAGGAGGGCGCACCAGCGCAAGGACAGGAACACTCCACCACTGAGCTGTGTCCTCGGATCTCTTTACCACCAGCTCATGTGGACCACAAGCTACCTACCCTGCAGAACCACTTTTACTTTTGGTACCACAGCAGAAATATAAAGGAAAAGGCAGATTATTTTTAAATTCTTAGGTAAATTAATAATTAGTAGATTCCTCTTCAACGTTATCGAAATGCTGGTTATAAATCCTTTACCTGGAAGGGGAATTCCACATAAAACAAACTCACACAAATTGCTACTATATTCTTAATAACACAATGAGAAAATGATTTCTTTCTTTCTTTCCTTTTTTGAGAAACTGACTTCTTAAAACACCAATAAATCTCAAAAAATAGTTAACCTGCTGTAACAGCTAATTTAATAATTAGCCTTCATGATTAGGTTTAATTTTTAATCTTGTGTATGTGTACACAGGCCAGTGAAGCCCAACATCCTTATGGAGGCTGGACAACAGCTGGGCACTCATCCTCTTGTCACATGGGTGCAGATGGCAGCAGGTGTCTATCAGCTGAGTCAGTTCCCTGGCCCTCTTAGAAATTCGTTTGCTAAAGTGAGAAGTTTATATTAAGGAGATAATCTCCAGGCTATTGCTCATGTACTTCAGGCTACAGCACTCATGTTCTCAAATCCTCGCACCTGGCCTAAACCTTCACCATACATTCACCCACAACTCTCTGGGGGATGCGTACTCAAAATGGAAACTGCATGACTTAAATATTCATAACTGGCTAGCTGTGGTGGTGCACATCTCTAATCTCAGCATTCAGGAGGCAGAGACAGACAAATCTCTGAGTTTGAAGCCAGCCTGATCTACAGGTGAGTTCTCAGACAGCCAGGGCTATGCAGAGAAACCTTGTCACAAAGAAGTCAAAAAACAAAAATACAAAACAAAACCCCAAATACTAGTTTTAGTTTCTTAAAATATCGATCATAAGTTCACCATAAAATAGCCCTTTCTTGCTTCTGATTCCCCCTTTAAAGTATTACTTATAAAAACAAAACCACAGGGCTGGAGAGATGGCTCAGCGGTTAAGAGAACTGATTGCTCTTCCAGAGGTCCTGAGTTCAATGCCCAGCAACCACATGGTGGCTCACAACCATCTGTAATGGGATCCAATGCCCTCTGCTGGTGTCTGAAGAGAATGACAGTGTACTCATACAAAATAAGTAAATCTTAAAAATCAAAAACACAGCCACCAGTTAATTTTAAGTCAAAGCCCTCTTTTTACAATCTTGAATTTTAGAAACTCATTTTTCTCTCCAGAACACATTTCTCAGAAGTTCCTAATTTCACATTTTATAAGACAATGTTTAATACTGTAAAATCAATAAAGTACTTTCCTTCTTTTATAGTTAATGCAAACTTTATTTATAAAAGACTCTTAAATTACTTGTCTCGTGCCATGCATTCACACAGAATACAGTGTCCCTTCAGGGCTACAGAAGAAGAGCTCACAACTCAAAAGGAACTATTAAAAGAGTTCCTAGTGGCTGAAAGCTAGGAAAAAATTAGGACAATTTTACAAATGAGCCATTAAACAAAACAAAAAAGATATGGAAAAATACGGCACACTTCACAAATGTGCACGTCACCCTTGAGCAGGGGGCATGCTAATCTTGTCTGTACTGCTCCCCTTTTAGTACACGTGCTGCAGAAGCGAGCACAATTGCGTACTTTCAACTCCACAAAGAAAGTCTAAGAATGAAATGTTCTTTGTTAAGAATAACCCCACCATCAGACTGTTCAGATCAAGTAATGTTTTCTCCTTAAAATTTAGACACTGGGTGTGATGGTTAATATTGGTGTCAACCTGACTGGATCTGAAATCAACTAAAGGAAGGCACTGGACACTCCTGTGAGGAATTTTCTTGATCACACTAATGGGGGCGGCACATACTCTGATTATTTGGACACAGAACTTTTAAAAGAGGCAATCAAGGTTACAAGAGGTTAGGAATGAGGTCCTACTAATGCAATCTAACTGGTATCCTTTTAAGAACAGGGTGTCCCTAGCTAGCTATATACACAGTGACAGACCTTCAAGAGCCACAGAGGCCCTAGAAGGAAATTTGCCAACATTCGATTTTAGAATTCCAGCCTTCAAAGTTGTCAAGTTTTTAGAAGTCACCTACACTAGTATTTTGTTGTGGTGGCCTTAACTGATGACTCATTCTTGTTTTGCATACAAGTAAACATGTTTATGTATGTGTACATATATGTGAGGACATAATTTTACCATGTATTTATAAAGAACACACAGAAGCTATGGCACAGATGACAGACATCAAATATGAGGGGACTCAAAACACAATTCATAGACAAATCTTGGAAAAAGGGTAGTTTGAAGATACATGCTATCTAAAGAAGAGATAAGCCACAATAAAAGTGTCAAAAGCACGCACTGAAATCATTGGGCTGATTCCAGTGGGATGAAGCAGAGCCAGGAACTCCAAAAGCTGCTTCTCCATAGAGGCAACAAGCCAGCCTGCTGACAAGAGGCCAACTTGACCTCCTCCATGTCCATTCCAATTCAGAACACGCTGAGTGCTGTATATTCCTGCGTATTCCAGTAAAACACTGGATCTCTGCAAATGCTTCAAGTGCTGTGGTATTTATTGTTTTAACCTTATTTCCCTTTCCCAAATTGACAGAAGCCCAGGAAACTGCCAGCTTTGTAACTAGGAAAAATCTGAGTGCCTGTAGCCTAGCAACCTCCATAGGGCAGAGCAGAATTAGAGCTTTCTAGCCTCACCCCCGGAGAATTGCTGGTATTTAGCCCACATGGCATGTTTCTGGAACTGCTCTCTGACCTAAGAGAATACTTGTACAATCAGTTCTACTCTAGCAATCAATGGCAACTGTTTAATGCTGCAGCTGCTTGATACAGTAATACCAGCTGGGACTAACAAGGCCACCAAAAAACCCTACAAGAGGGTCAGGGATGTAGTCAGTGGCAGAAATCTGTACAGCACTTTCGAGGTTCTGAATTCTATCCTGGCATCACACACACAAAACAAAATGAACATTAAAAGAAAAAAATTGGGGAATAAGATGCTTGACGGTTGCTGTGTTTTCAAAGCTCTGGTGTATTTACTACTGAGAATCTACAAAGTCATAAGATTGTGCCATAAATGATCAGGCAAGGCGCTGTGACCCAGATAGGACTCCCCTTCTGTCTCGTGGGGCCCTCCTTGCCCACCATTTGTTAGCCAAATCTGAACTACTTTTCTACTGTGGTGGTATAGAAACTTTGATCCTTCCCTTGAGGGCAGACTAGGAGATACCCCTAGTATGTTTTTTTCCCTAAAGATACCACTGGGAGAACACAAGGTCAGGTCCCAGGCATAAAGTGGCTAGAGGTCTAACAAGAGCCATAGGGTGTTTGCCAGTAGCAAGATTCCTTTGAGGAAGCCAGTGGAGGATCAGTGAGCTCAGTGACAGGCCACTCCTCCAGTACAGAAGTATCCTGTGGACAGCATCATGCACACACCTGCATCTAGCTTCCTGTAGCTTTGTTAGGATCCGTAAGTTAGCTAGAGGATCTCAAAATACTACTTTTCCAAAATTTAAATATTTGTAAAAGTGGACTCTAATAAGCACCAAATTTAAGAAACAGTATAGGCAATATTCTAGGATAACAAACACTGGTATCTTAGTAAGGTACGGGTTCAGAGCAGTGTTGTGAACAGTCTACTATCCTCTAGTAGAACGCACTCACTTTGCTGTCTTCTTCTCATTTACTCATGTCAGATGATTTCCTAATTTTCTTCTATCTTCTGTGGCCCGCTGACTACCCATGAGTGTGTGAATTTCCATGTGTTTGTGACTTCCTCCAATGTCCACACTGACGTCTAGTTGCTGTGATGTTATAGGAGAACACAGTGTGCGTTTATCCTTTCTACTTTACTGTAGCTTGATTCACAGTGCAGCATCTGTCCTGTCCAGGAGAGTGTTCCATGTGTGCTCAAGAAGAAATGTAGATGGACACTGCTTTCGGGGCTGGGTTTTCTCTTCCTCCCAGTGTCTAATTAGTTTCCAGCACAACTGAAGAGAGTGGTGAAGCCATCAGCCAGTGTGGTTTAACTGTCTACAGCTCCCTGTCTGTTTCCGTATCTGAGGACTTCAATCCTAGCACTCAGGAGGCTGAGGCAAGAGGATCGCTGTGAGTTTGCAGCCAGTCCAGTCTACACAGAAAAACCCTGTCTCAAAATTTAAGAGAGAGATGAGACAAGACACTGGGCCCAGCCGAGAAGAGTGTGTTCTGTTCTTCCACGGCTCTGGAAAATGTACACACATAGATGGTGAATCAGTCCCACCCTAGACCTCCTGCTTTTTCCTAGTGCTGGCCTTCAAGGTCAAGCGATCCCAAGTGCCTTTTCCTGGTCCTCAGCCCCCACCCAGCTCTGACTTTCTCTAACTTTGTTTCTTTCCTTATTATCCATATTGTGCACAGCTGCCACGTGATGTGTACAACTCTACCACAGCCCTTAGTCGTTTTCTTAGCAGTTCTTTTTTACATTTTAATTTAACCCGCCCACTACTGGAATTTAGCGGTTACTGAATTTCCATTAAAAGACCTCACTGGGGGCTGGAAAGATGGCTCAGTGGTTAAGAACTGCAGTGCTGGTCAGGCAACGGACTGCAGTTTGATTCTTAGTATCCATGTCAAACAGTTCATAATTGCCTGTAACTCCAGCTCTGTGGGAAGCAATGCCCTCTTCTAGCCTCCAAGGGGCCCCCACACGTGTGAGCATGCCCACATACACGTAAACAAAACCTCTTAAGGAGATTAAGGAATCTCCAACATGGAGATTCCTCAACCTCATGGCCTTGCTAAAGGCCCTGCTGTGAGCGTCGTCAACACATTCCAGCTCTGGGTTCACAGCTTAAAAATCAGCACTTTCCTTCTTTGCTATTAAATACAAATACACAACAGAAAATGGGCAAGAAGTCCCATGAAAGACTCGAATACAAGATACAGACAACAAGTGGTTTAAAGAGAAGGGAAATTATTTTTTTTAAGAAAAAGTATCAATACCCTTTTTACACTACCTCTATGTATCAAAAGCAGGATGCTAGGAAAGAATATGTAGAGACGTTATGAAATGACTAACATGAAATTTTCTTTTTTAAAAGATAAAGCAGAAGAGGTTCTTGCAGGAAGCAGAACAGAAAAATAAAGGACTGAAGTACAGGAACACCTGAAGTACAGGAACACCTGAAGTACAGGAACACCTGAAGTACAGGAACACCTGAAGTACAGGAACACCTGAAGTACAGGAACGGGAAGACATGACACTAATGCTCACCATGGCGGGGGCGGGGACGGCTCAGTGCTTAGGGCACTTGCTGCCCTTGCAGACGACCCCGATCCCTCCCAGCGGCCACTCAGTGGCTCACAACCATCTAACGCAAGTCACGGGCATCCAGTGCCCTCTTCTGGACACCAGACACAAACACAGTATATGTATAAATATGTGCCACAAAATTTCATATATACAAAATAGAAATAAAATGTTGAATTCTAACAAAGAGGAGCAAAAAATGACTACCAAAAACATTTCTAAAAATCTTTCACAATGAAAAAAAGAGAAAATCTTGAAGATTCTTTAAAGAATCAGTAAAAATGTCTGAGAAGAGACCCACAACAAGTAGGTTATTATATGTAAACATAAGTATACATTACATAAAATATATATTATATTGTATAAAGCTGAAAACTGAGATCAGGAGATGACTCTAAGTTTTTGTAGAGGGCAAAAACATGCTTGTGCATGCAGATAAGCACTGGAGAGGCCAGGAAGTT
The DNA here is from genome assembly GCF_021556685.1 of Rattus norvegicus. Taxonomy (NCBI): domain Eukaryota; kingdom Metazoa; phylum Chordata; class Mammalia; order Rodentia; family Muridae; genus Rattus; species Rattus norvegicus. The sequence continues at coordinate 34,988,420 of NC_141552.1, forward strand.
AAACTTGCAGGCATCCTTCAAAAAAAGACACGTTTAACCTGACTCCCACCTGGAATGGTGGGAGTGGATGAAGTTCTACAACCTGGTGATCCTTTGTTGTCTGATGGGTCAGGCTCTGCCTGTGTCTCCCAGAATTTATGTCTTACTTATTCCAGACCCCTTTCCTCTACAACCTTGAGTACTTCTAGGCCATAAGACTCATCCTTGTAAGAGAGCCTGTGTGATGTCTAAACCCTGACTCATACAGGGATTATAATTGCCTTAGTGATTCTCCCTAGCCCAGTGATTCTCCCTAGCCCAGTGATTCTCCCTAGACCACTGACTCTCCCTAGACCACTGACTCTCCCTAGACCACTGATTCTCCCTAGACCAGTGGTTCTTAACCTGTGGGTCTCATCAAGCCCTTTAAGGGCTGAATAATCCTTTCACAGGGGTTGCTGAAGAGCATTGGAAAACATAGACATTTACATTAGGATTCATAACTAGCAAAATTACAGTTATGAAGTAGCAATGAAAATAATTTTATGGTTGGGAGTACCATAACACGAAGAACTGTAAAAGGGTCAGCATTAGGAGAGTTGAAAAGCAATGCTCTAGATCCGTATCTTTTTTTTTTTTTGGTTCTTTTTTTCGGAGCTGGGGACCGAACCCAGGGCCTTGCGCTTCCTAGGTAAGCGCTCTACCACTGAGCTAAATCCCCAGCCCCTCTAGATCCGTATCTTAAGCATTGTTTCTAAGTCAACAAGAACTCCTCTTATAGATGAAGCCATTTGTACTGGGTAAAGAGAATCAAGGTAAACATATCTTAAGCCTTGTTTTATTCACCAGGCTCAGTTAATTGCTATCTGAAAAATTTTCAGCAAAATTGTGCTATGTTTAAATATGGCAAAAATGTATGAGCTGAGGTGAGACTCTCAAAGTCTTAACCCAGCACCAGTAATTTAAATTGGGCTGATCCCAACTTCACTCCTACATCACCCTGATTGTTTTCCCTGCCATTTGTAAAGTCTCTTAGGGACCATCACTGAAGTTTTCAGAGTAAAGCAGGACATAAACATAGTGACTTACCAAGGGCAACACTAGAAACCAGGAAGTCACTGGGGCAAAGGAAAACCCTACAGAGAAATTATTTCCAACAAGAACTCCACGCCCAGTTAGATTATCAACGAAGCCTGAGACAACATGAAGATGCTTTAAATGTGCATTTATAAAATACCACCAAGATAAGCTTTCTCTAGACATTCCTTTTGAATTAATAGCACAGAGTGAGGTAAACCAGATCACAGAATAGGGAAGCAGGGAAGTCAACATGGTGAGAGGTGAAGAACAACACGGGGAAGCTTCAGGTACCACAATAGAAAACTGGTTCCAACCTGAAAACTCACAATGATAAAACCTACATCACTTGAGTGCCTGCTGGTCCTGAGAACAGAAGACAAACGGTGAAGTACACAGAAGAGAGACATTCGTTTTTAAAAGCAGGCATAAGAAAACAAAAAGAACAGGACCTCCTGCCCGGCTCAGCTCTGAAAAGGGACCATATAATCTATAATTGTTTTAAATCTATTTTTTAAAAGATTTATTTACTTATTTATATTATATATAAGTACACTGTAGCTGTCTTCAGACACACCAGAAGAGGGCATCAGATCTCATTACAGATGGCTGTGAGCCACCATGTGGTTGCTGGGATTTGAACTCAGGACCTCTGGAAGAGCAGTCAGTGCTCTTAGCCTCTGAGCCATCTCTCCAGCCCTAATCTGTAAATGTTAACAACCAATAATAAGGTAACTAAAAAAAGAGGTAACAATTTATAAAGGAAGACATGGAATCAAAAAAGTGAAGGAGAAAGCCTCAGTTTCCTTTAGCAGAGTTTGTACAGATACAGCAGTTCTGTTCTGCAGCCTTGAACTCCCTCTTCTGCTCCTTCCCAGCCACTGCTTCACCTTTTCTCATCAGGATCTTGCTATGTAGCCCAGTCTGGCACTGAATTCAGTCTCCTGACTAGCAAGAACTCCAGGCATGTGCCACTGTGCCTGGCTAAGTCAAGCTGTTTAGAAAATGGAGCAAATTAACAAAGCCTTCTGGAGGCTAAAGCACAGGAGCGGGCCGGGCCCTGGGACTTTATACTTTCTTTCTGCAGCAGACTTCACTACTACTGTGTGAAGAACAAGCCATGTCTAAAATTTTATTTTACTTCATAAAAATTAAAAAGACATCACAAAGAGGAAGACGTCTGTGATTTTTATGTAGATGTAACTAGCTCCAGACTTCAGTCTGTGCTCTACTGATTTCAATCTGTACATGACTTAGATATGGCCTATGCTCACTCATACTCACGTATGATTTCATGGGCGTTTTCTAGGCCTTACCTCGAGCAGTGCAGCTGCAGGATCCCCCTGCAGGCTCTTCCCTAGCTTGTCAACCTCATCCAAAAGGAACACTGGGTTGTTAACCCCCACAGTCTTCAAGCCATTGATGATGCGGCCGGGCATGCTGCCCACATAGGTGCGCCTGCAGAGAGCAAAGTAACAGCTGTGAGGACCAAGAGCAGACAGGACCGAGAGGAAGTCCTTAGCCCTTACCAGCACAGGAAGGCAGCTCTGTGCATGTATGTAAAGCAGAACATATGTCAACAAGGTGTTGGGTTCGGCCTGCAGAGATGGCTCAGCGGTTAAAAGAACTGCTCTTCCAGAGGTCCTGAGTTCAATTTTCCCAGCAACCACATGGTGGCTCACAGCCATCTGTAATGGGATCTGATGCCCTCTTCTGGTGTGTCTGAGGACAGCTACAGTGTGCTCACATACATAAAATAAATAAATCTTTTTTAAAAAAGGTGTTAGGCTTATTCTAATTTTCTACTTGATTCTAAGTAACTGCAAGTTGCCCACGACATTGGAAGAATTGCAAGTCACACAGTTCTGGTCGAGGGAGAAAGATACAAATCTCCTGTTTTTAAAAGCAATGATATGATATTAACTACAGTAAGTAGACCTGAGGTACACGGTACTTATTTTTTTTTTTTTTTAAAGATTTATTTATTTATTATATATAAGTACACTGTAGCTGTCTTCAGATACACCAGAAGAGGGCATCAGAACTCTTTACAGATGGTTGTGAGCCACCATGTGGTTGCTGGGAATTGAACTCGTGACCTCTGGAAGAGCAGTCGGGTGCTCTTAACCGCTGAGCCATCTCTCCAGCCCGTACACGGTACTTATACCAAGACTCCATTACCCTGGTCTGCTCCTGCCCCACATGGACTAAATGGTGTAACTCAGTCCAGGCCTGTATTACTGGGGGCAAAAGCCAGAGGCTGTGTTGTCAAGTTTGAGTCAGAATCCTTATGTAATTACAGCAGATGTAAGCATGTTTACACCACTGAAAGAGGCGCCTCTCCCTCACGGAGCTGGCAAGCCTTCCTCAGCTCTCTACTGGTTTCTTTTGTAGCCTTGCCTCACCAGGCCGAGAGCAGATGTTGGTTCTGAGAGGTTTCAAGGGGTGTCTGCATGCAAGGGAATGATCAGCAGTGAGTGGAGCAGCAGCAGTTACATCATGACTCACCCAACCACAGAGCTGATTTACAGAGCAAGCCTCAACTGCGCCACGTGACTGCACAAAGTAGGGCAGAACAGAGTGACCTTTGAAAAAGCAAGAAAGCCTAAAAAAGTGTCACCGAAATGGCTTTTATCTAGGCAAGATGAACAGCGCTGGAGCTAGATAGGACAGTGTCTGTTGACAATCAATGAGCACATTCAAGGCTTCGGAAAGGGCATCTGGGATGTAGGGCACTAGCCGAGCAAAGCACAAGGCCCTGGGTATGACACCCACCCCAGCACCACCTAAGCTAAGCAGGAGGATCAGAAGTTCAAGGTTATCCTTGGTTCTACAGCAAGTAAGGCTGGCCTGGGATAAACTAGACCTTGTCTTAAATGATAATAATGTTAATAATATGATGACGACCATCATCTGACAATGATGTCTACTTTTGTAAATGCTGTTTACTTTTGTAAAAGCCAGAGGTGATGAATGACTCCAAGGACACAGACTGTGGCAGCATGTACAGGGCCTACACAGGCCAGCTGAGAGGGGAAGTAGGCACCCCTCTAGGCTCCCACCCCTGATCAAGAAGATATATGCAGTTGACACCTGCTGGCAAAGGAGAAAAGTTTTCTCCCTCAGTATATTAAGCAGGCTCCATCCACCCCCAGGAATAGTTGGCCAACATAAGACAAACTCAGTAGTACTTCTGGAGGCCTTTGGTCACATCACGCTTTGGTTTTGTTTGTTTTGGTCTTAGTCTTATTGGTTTTTTGCTTGTTTATGTTGATTTTCATTTTTGTGGTCTGCTGGGGTTTTTGTTTTGTTTTTGTTTTTATTATTGTTCTGTGGGGTGGGGGGGTCATAAAGTTGAGTAGGTACAGAGTGAAAATTTGGGAGGAATTTAAGTAAAAACACAAAATATGGGTTGAGGATTTAGCTCAGTGGTAGAGCGCTTGCCTAGCAAGCCCAAGGCCCTGGGTTCAGTCCCCAGCTCCGAAAAAAAGAAAAGAAAAACACACCACACACACACACACACACACACACACACACACACACACACACACACACACACACACACACACATATTGTGTAAAATTTTAAATTTTTTAAAAATATTAATAAAAACAAACAATGAGAATGGAATATGGAAAGGATAAGAGAAATCACTAAACTTTTTCAAATTCTTTCTCTAGTGAACATAGGCTCGCCACTAATTACTAAGTGTGGTAGCAAACAAAGTTGTTTACATTTCAAATTCTCTAAGGGTCATTTCGGGTTTTTTTCCCCACTGACTTATTTATTCACTCTACCTCCTGGATGCAGCCTCTCCATTCTACCAGGATCCTCCGCCCATGCCCCCTCCCCTTCTCTGAGAAGTGGGGAAGTAAGGACCATTTCTTGCTTTTCTGTTTTTGATATGATTTCAAAAATCATAAGTACCTACTTATGATTCTATACCTCAAGTCAGAGGAGAAAATGCTATTCCAGAACCCTTTCTAGGGCAGTGCAAGCCAACAAATTCTTGGGACTTCTCTCTCTGCCCCCAAGCCCACAGAAAAGGTCCAAACCCCTCTGTCCACAGTTAAGATTAATCACAGTCTCTCTGTCAGTGCTTCCCTGACAGCAGCCAACCCTCTCTTGCTTCATTCATAATCAAGGTACAGGTTTTGTACCTGTAGGGGTTTTCTTTCTTTAGTGTTTGTTTTTGAGAGGGTTTCTCTGTGTAGCCCTGGCTGTTTTAGAACTCCGTAGTTCAAACTCAGAGATCTGCCTGCCTCTGATTCCCAAGTGCTGGGATTAAAGACATGTGCCATGATGTTTGGCTTTCTTTACTGCTCTTAACATCATGTTCTGCTGTTATGGTACAGACATTATTTGAGTGTCCTTGAAGGACCCATGTGGTAAAGCTTAGGTCCCCAGGTGGCCATATCAGGACTCAGTCAAAATTTTAAGAACTAGGGTCTACCGGGAGGGCATGATATTTCTAATAAAGAAATTAAAATATGTCTAACAAATTCTGAGTTAATTTTTAGAAGAGGGCTATTATAAAGGAATACAAGTGGGCTTTACCTCCTTGTGTCAGGCTCCATTATTAGCTCCTAGGATGTGACGCAGCCTAGGACAGTCCTTGAAAGAGCTTATCCAGTGCTCTCAATTGGGGCTCTCAATTTTAAAAATTGTGAGCTAAATAAATTTCTTCTCTTGGCTGGCTACTTGTCTCAAGTATTACATTACAGTGTAAAAAGCTAATTAATAAGTAAACTTCTCTCACTTTCCTTGCCTATGTATTTATTAAAAATTCTCTGAAAGTAAAGACTAATCTTCCTGTCTTATTTTGTTTTTGAGACAGGGCTTCACACTGTACCCCGGGCTGGCCTGGAATTTACCTGGGGTACCTCAAATTTGTGGTCATTATTCTGCCTTTTCGTCCTGAGTTCCAGGCGTGAGCAACCTCCATGCTGAATTCCCGCAGTCCTCAGAAACCTCTCTGAACTCCTCTCACACCGTCACTTCCAACAACACAGTGCCTTACAACCTGTCTGCTCCTCAATGTACTCGCTCCTCACGTACTCCCTAGTTCGTCATGGATGTCCCCCTCTGAGCAGTGGGCAGCCGATAACAGAAGCTGGGTCCTACCGCACAGCACAGGTTACACAGCTGTTGGCACTTTCCTCCCTCAGGGCCTCCAAACTGACCTAAGACTCAGTTTCCTCACCTCTAAACTGGGACAGCAGAGCCAATGTCAGTGCTCTCATGAAGACTGGGAAAGACGCTCTATAAGCCACCTAGCAGGGCCTGACTCAGCAGCTGTGATCAGGAACCAGGACTCGAAGTAGAAACCAGGACAACTGAAATTGGGTCTGACTTTAATTGCTGTTTTATGAAAACAACTCCTACAAATTCTGACTTTCAGACAGAAAAACACACAGAGAGATAAAACTGCCTGAGTGAATTAACAGCTAAGTTTTACTTCATTCCTCCTTTAAGAGGCTCCTCCTCACCAGATCCCTATTTAATACATAGGTGTAACCCAAACCTTTCTTTTTCTCCTCTCACCTCTTCATTTTTCAACTACTAAAGATATAGTCTTAGGTTGTTTTTAAAAACCAATCCTTGACTCACTAGCACCTTCCTTTTCTACAGTCAGGTGCAAATAGCAAATGGTTGGAAGTCCATGTGTACACGGAAAATGGCGACCAAGTGAGAAGGACAACAGAAGTGGCCACTTTCCTTTCATCCTGACTGTAGAGCAGTGGTGCCTACTGAGGAAGAACACAATTTCCCACGACTGCCATGAGAGCATGTGCGCAGTTCTCAAACGCCAAGACCTGGCTGTTTCCTATGCCTTCCACTGTTACACAGAACCTCAGGGGACACCAGAGATGTCCCACACTCTGTCCTCCCTGTCTCCATTTCTCAGCACACTCGCCCCACTGTGCATGATGCTCCAACAGGTTTTCAAAGAAAAACAATCACTGATTGTGGTAATTTAGAAGAGGGGGACTGTAAACCCCAACAGCACAAGGGTGGATTGCTGTAGTGTTTGAAAAACTATGGAAACCACATGTTTAGAGCATAGTTAAATACTAACTGTAAAGTGTATTTAAAGTCCAACTAAATTCACAAACAAGCCTAGGATCTTGGAGGAGAGGGTGGCAATCGCTGTCTCCATTGCTAACCAACTCATAGCTACACATATCTTAGGCAGTGGGGATCATAGGTTTTAATGCACAAAGTATATTCACTTGAGAATCAGTGACAAATTTATTTACATATAAAAATTTAGAAGAGGGGCTGGGGATTTAGCTCAGTGGTAGAGCGCTTACCTAGGAAGCGCAAGGCCCTGGGTTCGGTCCCCAGCTCCGAAAAAAAGAACCAAAAAAAAAAAAAAATTTAGAAGAGACATGTGTTTAAATTCAATAATGTCGGTAAGGAATGATGAGACCTGAATGGCTGCAATCCCAGCCCTTGGGAGGTAGAGGCAGAACATCTTTAGTTAGGAGTTTACTACACAGTAAGTCTAAGGCTATGCTGGATTACATCTCAGAACATGCACACGCATGCGCTCAAACACACGCTCAAACACAATCAGGGATAAGACCCATGACAGTATATATCCACTACTTGCAAAAAATATTTTTTCATAATTCTTCTACATAAATAGAAACACCAAGAATAGGAATAAATAGCTTTGAATATAATTTAAAATCAGATGAAAGATCTACAAAATGTTATATTGATGCTATAAACCCAGACCTGTTCTCCTGAGAATCAGATTTAAAATAATAACAAAGCTAAGTTTTAAAGAATATGCACCTGCAAAGGAGTGACGAATTTTATGTATGAGTAGAAAAATTAGCAAAAGTGTTTAAATCCAATAATGTCTTTAGACATGCTAAGCCTGGCGTGCCTGTGGGCCAAGCACTGAGCATTACAGAATCACTAGCTCTACGGAAGAAGAAATAGACAAGTTCCCAATCTATCACGTACCCGCAACCTAAACCCCTTTAACATTACTAAACCCTGTTAGGCACACAGAACTGTGCTTCAGTATAAAATAATGGCATACAAATTAGAATGAAATTTAAGGACCCAGTGGGTTAAGAGCACTGAGTATTCTTCCAAAGGAGCTAGGTGGATCCATGTTCAGTTCCCAGCACTCACATGGTAACTCACAACAGTTTGTAACTCCAGTGCAGACATTTTCATACATACAGACAAAACACCAACACACATTAAAAATAAACTAAAAAAGGGAAATAATCCAGAATGACAGAGTACAAATCAAGTCACTTGGCTAGGGTAAGCCTCATGGACTTTGTAGTCAAAATCAGATTTCAGCCCAAATTCTTTGTGGTTGGTCTGCAAATAAGGGTACTAATTTCATCATGAAAGGGGACTACAGCCTCTAGTGGCACTCAGGAGAACAAGACAGTCCAGGCAACAAAACGATCTATAATTGTCAGAAAGTAACTCAAATCAACTCCTCTAGTCTGATGTGTTCCCTCGCTCCTTAGTAGAATCTTCACACGCTTGTTAAATGCATGTTCCTCACTTATGAACAAATAAAGAATAGGTCTTCCTTCCTTTCTTCCTCCCTCCCTCCCGCCCTCCCTTTCTACTGAAAATCAGGGTCTTCTGTGGTACAGGCTGGTCTCCACCTTGGCATATGGCTATGACCAGTCTTATTATGGCCATTCTGCTTCCACTTCCCAACTGGGAGAATTACAGGCATGGGCCACCAGACCCAGAAAATAACTGTTTCTTGGTGAAGAGTTTTCACTTTCCCATCATTACCTGAGGTCAGTGACCCCTGTGAAGAGGCCACTGGGAAAATCAGACATGAAAAATGACCTTACTCTCTCACTAGCAGAGTTTCCGTGGTTCACACTCTCTACGTGCTGGGCTTCCCCACACTTCTCACACACATACTCTAGGTTGTTCTCATAGCTTGCAACTGCCATGGAGCCCTCTGAGCACGTAGACCTAGGCTACCCTAAAGCCTCTTCCAATCAGGTTCGCAGGGAGAACCATGGAACCAAGCAATGGAAAGGAAAACCATGTCTGATTATAATCGTGTAGGTTGATCAAATAAAACATCCTTAGAGTCTAGTTTTTTAAAAAAGAAAATGAGTCAACATGAAAGAGTGAGCTGAGATGGTTATGCTCGCCTTTCTCCTTGGTGTAGCCTGGTTCTCATAAAAGAAAGGCTACGGGCAGAATAAATCTACTCTCAGAGATTACTCGCTCCTCATATCTGTCCACAGCACTGCAATTATCCGTTAAAATGCTAAGAGTTATGATTACTACTTAGACAATGCTATGAAACTAAAGTAAGTAGAAAATCAACATAGTAGCCCATCACAGAGTAAGTTACAATTCTGCAACTGTATTCAAGTAGGACTGAGAAAGCGGAGGCGTACACCAGTTAGTCCACAAACAAATGTCAAAGTGAGATCAAAAGGCAGAATCAGAAGGGAGTCTGAAAGCACTGTACCTGTGCCCTCGAATGTCAGACTGGTCACACACGCCCCCAAGCGCAATCCTGTGGAACTCTCGGCCCAGAGTCTTGGCCACTGACCGCCCCACACTTGTTTTGCCTACTCCAGGAGGGCCAACGAAGCAGAGGATTGGGCCCTTCAGGTTATTTTTCAACTGTCTCACAGCCAAGTACTCCAAAACCCTCCTCTTCAGCTTTTCCATGGCATAGTGGTCATTGTCCAGAAGGATGCGGGCTGCCCGGATGTCCAGGCGGTCTGTCAAAGAATCCAAGAGAAGTTATTTCAGCACCTGGGACTTTTAAGTAATCTTTTTCAAACTTTACAAAAATATTATTTAGAAAAAAATGATAAAAACAGATTTGGATCCCTCTATGTCTTCAAATATATTATGCTAATCAGGGGTTTAGGGTTGTTATTTTTTCTTTTGTCAACTTGGCACAAGCTAGAGTTAGCTAAGAGGGGGAAACCTCAATTGAGAGAACGCTTTCATAAAATCATAGGCCATAGGCATGCCTGTGCTGAATTTTCATGATTGATGTGGGAGAGCCCAATGCATCTGTCCTCAGCTGGTGGTGCAACACCCCTCAGCTATAAGAAAGCGGGCTGAGCAAACTATGAGGAGCAAGTCAGTAGCAGTGCTCCTCCACGGCCTCTGCATCAACTGTTGACTTCCCTGGACCAACGGCTATAGAATAAATAAGCCCTTTCCTCCCCAAGCTGCTTTCAATCATGAGCAATAGAAACACAGCTAAGATTTTGTTTGACTGTTCTATTTAAGATTCAGTGTTTCCAGAGACATCCACCCATTCAAATTCCATGCTCAAATCATGTCCCTTGTAGTGACTTTCTACACATACATTATTTCTCTGGGGGATATAGATATAGTTTCTATATATTTTATTGTGCTTGAATTTTTTTCTTTGAAAAAAAAAGGGGGGTGGGGGTGGGCAAGCAAGATGGCTCAGGGGATAAAAGTGCTTGTGGCACAATCCTGAGAACTCAGAATCACACAAACATTAAAGGAGGGAACTGACCCCACAAAGTCATCCACTAACATCACTCCCCTCCCAGTAATAACAAAAGTGAAAAATTTAAAGAATATTTTTCTTATTTAATAGTAATATTATGTATACCCCACCCCTAAATCTTGACACTAATGAAAAAGAAGAAAGCAGATAGCTGTGACCTCAGGTGATGTGAGTGTGAGATTACACATGTATTTTTCAAAATGAGACTTTATGAGGTCTTCTGTAAAGTACATTTCTTCCCCCATTTAATCTGTTAATCAATTTTCAACAGGAAATATACATTTCGGCAACACTTTGTGGGTACTTTATAGTTTATTATTCAACTATCCACACTCACTTAACCAATTTCCTGTACTGAACTGGACTAAAAACACATTAAAAGGCTCATATGCCATAACCAGGTGGGGTGTTTTACTAATACTACACAGTTAATAACATAACATATGCACATTAATAAAGTAATATATTATATTAAGTGAATGAAAGACAAATCTATTCAATCTTCTCAATAAACACAGAAAAGCACTGGACAAAATTCACTTTCTTTACATGATAAAAATTCAACAAACATTGGGAAGCTAATGACCAAGAAAGGAGGAGGTCAGAACTGACCCACATTAGGTACCCAGAGATGAGCAGCCCACAGCACATGAGAAAGAGTAGAAGCCGAGAGGAGGCTGAAGCTGACTTTTAAAATATGGGAGACAGTAGCCCTCCTACACTATTATAGGAATATAAACTGGTAACTCCAGAATTAAAGTGGTACAGAGGTTTCCCAGCAATTAAAAATAAGCCTACCATATGACTAAGCAGTCCCCATTTCTGGGTTCCTCCCCGCCCCAAATCAGGACCTTGGAGAGTACCCCACTCTAACTCAAGAAGCAATGTGCTACTATTATTCATAATACCCAAAAAGTAGAAGCTGTTCAAATGTCCACTGAGCTGAGATGAAGAAAATGTGCTATATTTGTGTAACTATTATAATTTAGCCTTAAAATACAACAAAAGAAAACAAAAACAAGGAAATTTCATGACTTTCAACAAAGAGTACATTACACTAAGAGAAATGAGCCAGAGCAGACAGGCTGTGCTTTCACGTACTGTGTGGAGTTTCCAACTCTCAGAGCAGATACCTAGGCTGCCAGGGTCTGGGGGAGTAAGGTATGAAGGGTGATGGTAAAATGCTCTCAATGTTCAGTTAAGCAGGCGTGAGTTCTGGAAATCTACCACGTGGTACAGTGTCTCTGAGCTAACCATGATGTTTTGTGTCTTAAATTTTGCTAAGAGGAAGGGTCGGGTAGATCTCTATGAATCTGAGGCTATCCTGGTCTACAGAGTGAATTCCAGGCCAGCCAGAGCTATATACTGAGATCCTATCTCAAAAAGCCCAACCAAACTAACCTGAAATTCATTAAGAAGAGGGCTGGAGAGATGACTCCATAGTTAAGAGCACTGGCTACTTTTCAGATGACCTAGGTTCAAAGCCAGCACCTACAGGGCTTTTCACAACTGTCTGTAATTCTAGTCTAGGGGTATCTGACAAAGCTCTTTTGGCCTCCTTGGGCACTGGACACATGTGATGCACAGACATATATGGAGGTAAACATCTAGACACATAAAATACTTTTAAAATGTTGCTAAAAGCATTTGTTGCATGTTTTTACCTCTCCCTCTCCAACTGTGTCTCTGTCATACACATGAATTAGAAGAATACAATGACTGGAAGTTGACCTAGGGAATATTGGGTATATTTATGATACTGATGCTGCTGCTGATTTCATGAATGGTATTCTGAATTTCATAAAACATAATCATATGTGCAACTGCCACTACATCTCAGTAAGTGGTTTAAAAATAAAAGTAAAATGACTTATTGTCGTTTGGTTTTGAGACAGTTTCCTGATGTAGGGTGTAGGAATGCAGGCATGTGCCACCATGAACCGATGGAATGTGCAGAAAGAAATCTGCATGAGCTTCCCGAGGGACTGTGACTGAGAAGCAGATCGCACGTGAGCTCACCAGTTGTACTTTTGTTCCAAGGAAGCTCCACCATAAGTTCCAAATAATTTCTAGTCAGAGCATATTCAGGCATTGACTGAGGCATTTTTTTGAGTCTGTGGGGAAAAAATATGTAGCCAATAGGTTCAATAGCACAGTAGTTCACAATAACCGAAAAGCCAAGCACGTCTCCTTACCATGCATACTTGTCAAACCTGAACAAAGGTTTTAAAGAGCTAGCTCATGAACTGTTTTTTCTTTTATATACAGAAAATTGGGGCCATGGCAAACTCCGAGGTTACAATTCAACTCTGAATGTACAATTCAACCACTTAGTTTACTTTACTTGTTTAAGGAAAAATTGAATGTCCCGGTCCCTCAGAGTTAACTGATTGATCTATTGTGGCACTGGGGAAAGAACCTGAGGCCTTGTATGAGACAAGCAAAATGTTACTCTGAGCTCCAGTCAAAGCCAGCCACTGGAATTTATAATCTAAGGAGAAATGAAAACAACAGAGGTGGGATACACCTCAGTAGTAGAGCATATGCTTAATGGCCACGAGGCCCAGGGTTAACCTGTCTACAACACTGTAACTAAAGTAAGAACGTTGGACAATTCTTTTAGACACTGAAAAGATAGCTACAATAGTTAGATGTGAGAGCAGAATGCAAGTAGAAAACACACATCACCTCTCAGTCTCTGAGGAAAAGATTAGGGAGAATGGCGTTAATTCAGGAGTATTGCAGATGTTTTCATAACTGAGCATGGGGGTATATGCCTAAAGTCTATTCATTTGGGAGGGTAAGGCAGGAGGATTAAGTTAAAAGCCAAGGCCAGCCTGACCTACACAGAAAGATCCTTTCCAAAAAAACCCGAGGAAAATAAATGTTCGAGACTCAGGCTATGCACAGCAATGGAGAAGAAAGAGGGAGAGCATTCCACGGATCCGAGAATTATGGGGGGTAGGGCTGGTGGGATGGTTCAGTCACTAAGTGCACTGGCTGTCTTCCAGACAACCAGGGTTTGATTTCCAGCACCCACATAGTGCCTCACAACCATTTGTAACACCAATCCCATGGGATTCAATGCTCTCTTCTGACGCCTTAGAAATATATACAAATAGAAAATAAATAAAAATGTAAGAGGAAAAGGATGAGGACGGCTAAGAAAGACAAAAGTAGGCAATGAAGTAATGTGCATAGGTAACCTCAGAACCGACCATGCATAAGAAAGGAGAAGGAATAAACAATAAGCTCAGTTTCCAGTCTGTGACTGGAGGTCACATAATCAAGTTTCCATAAGCAATAACCTTTAACGTTAACAAGCAAAAAGAAAATATTAATCAACTTCTACCTTTTTATCTCCTTGACACAGACTTTATGAGCCTGTTCTGGCATACTAGATGTTCTTATTTTTTTCTCCAGCATGACAATGTCATCATTATCTTCCTCTTCCTCTTCATCTTCTAAAGCTCCTGGGATGTGTGTAATCCTCCTGATGGGGCGTATTGCTATAACCTGAGTAGAAAGGAGATGCCAAAACAATTTGGAGCTGAGGCAGGAGGGCTAAGAATCAAAGGGCAGCCTAGCAACAAAGTGAACCCAGTCTCAAAAACATCAAAAATAAAACAAGAAAGGAAAGAAAAAAGAGGCGATGAAAGAGAGGACAAGGGAGTGGGAAAGAGGAAATGAGGGAGAGGAAGGTAGGAGGAAACAAGTCTAAGATAAGGTGAGTCTATAGAAACACTCTATTGCTGCGGTCAGTATCTGGGAATCAGCTGCAGAACTACCAGGAAGCAGACACACACATTCATAACACAAAAGTTCAAGCAGACCAGCACACATTGGCAAGGTGCACACACCTCAGACATGAAGTGTCTACAAGCAACACTAGGAAGTACAGTTGTCCTGCACACATTTCTGCATTTTCTCACATGCACTGCCACCAACATTCAGTAGCTACTCTCGCTGTTCCCACATGCAAATGTCTCTTAGCATTTCCATCCCTTCAATACCAACTTCAATTTCATCTGTCTCTAACCCGTCCTGGGTGAGTGGCATTTGCTTACGTGCCTCCTATGATGTTCTGCTTCTCCACCAAGGGGCTGTTAATGCTACCCCGCTCCCTCGCCAGTTACAGTGCTTCAGTGAACTTCAGGATCCTACTCTGTCATGCTAAAATTGTTCTTTGTCCAATCCAAACCCTTTTCTGTGCCAATTCAAACAGGTTTTCCTTCCCCCAACGGTTTTTTAAAATATTTTTTTCCCATGATCTTGCTACTATATTTTAAAAGTATGGTATGTGTTCTTTGAATTTTCAATTCATTAGTATCATGAACTAATTCCAACTTTTACTAGATGAAAATAATATATTATCATTTTGGAAATGTTGGTAAGAACTAACCTGAGGCTTATTATACTAAAAGAAAGTCCAGACAATTAAAGGAACAACCCCAGACACATCAAGATCTTCTCACAAGCAATGAACTTTGTCTTCCTTCTTTTCAAATTCTTTCAGTTTTGTTTGTTTGTTTGCTTGTTTATTTGTGAGCTAGGCTCCTGCTATGCAGCCAAGCTTGGCTCCCATCTCCTACACTCAAGGGATCAGCTTACTTTCATCTCACTAGTACCTAGAAACACAGACACACTCCTGGCTCATACTACAGAACCAAATCTCCTATTCCAGAAGGAGATATGCAGGAAGAAAATAAGCTGGGCACGGTGGCACATGCCTAGAACATTGTCACTCTTGAGTCTAGAGCAAGAGAACTGCCTTGAGTTCAAGTCCAGCCTGGAAGATAGAGCAAACCCTGTCAAGAAAGAAAAGATTTAACCTACCCTTTTGTCATCATCTTGTTTAGGTTTTCGAGTCTTCTGAAGTAATTTCAGACCTTCAATCTGTCTGACAAGCAGAGGTATGGTCATCTTGAACCGATCCTCCAGGCTCACAGCATCTAAGATCTAGGAAGCGTGGGTTGATTAATAATAGCACCTTTTCCAGAAGCACATCCTCTACACACGAGCAGGTAGATTAGGGCCTTAAGTTACAAGAAAGGTAAAAGTATAATCCTTATGGCTCTGGCCCTGCTGTGGCCCTATCCATGTGGTGTGGCAAGGCCTGGGTGGCCATCGGTAAGCTGCTGGGGCAGAGCTGTCTACGGAGAGCTCTGAGGCTGTTGTCTCGGGCCTCACCTCTACCCCAGCTTGAACCTCTTACCTCCCAGCTACTTCATACACTTGGTGTGCCTTGGCCACACTGCGGCCTGGGTCAGTCACAGCTCCTCAATTTCCAGTGTATATCCCTCTAAGCTAAAAGAACCTCAACAGCCCTGTTTAACAATCATGATGGGAACAGTGCTAGGTCATGGCCAAGACCAGCAAATCAACTACCTTATCAGCAAAGAAGAAACAGGCAAAATGTTTACAAGACATGAACAAAAATATTGATTTTTATTTTAAAATGAAGTTATATATCCCACGATCAAGAACCAAACATATAGCTAGGCTTGGTAGCACAGGCCTATAATCCAAAATACTTGGCAGACTGAGGGATGGGGACCTCAAGTTTAAGGCCTACCTGGACTAGAATGACTTCAAGGGCCTAAGCAACCTAATAAGACACTATCTTATAACACACAGTAGAAAAATAGGGCTGGGCATATAAAATGGCAATAGAGTGTTTGCCTAGTGTGTATGAGGTCCTGGGTTCAATCCTGGTACTGAAAAGAAAAGAGAGCACCAAACATAATTGATATCAACTGTTTCTGAGAATTAGTCTACGCATATTTTGGATCTCAGCAAATTCTAGAGTCAAAATATTAATTTGTGTATGTGCTTGTGTATGCATGTGTGGTATGTGTTGGTGTGTATGTGTATGTATGTGTGTGTCTGTATCTGTGTGTGTACGTGTGTGTGTGTCTGTCTGTCTGTCTGTGTGTGTGCTATACGTGCACACATGTGCATGGAAGCAAAAGTTGGTCAATGTCAGATGTCTTCTTCCTCTATCTCTTCCTAGTTTATCTTTGAGATAGGATTTCTCAGTGATCCGGGAACTCAGGGTTTTGGTTAGAGACTCACTAGGCAGTGAGCCCCCAGGATCCTTCTATCTCCTGCAGTGCTGGAGTTATGATATACACTTACCTCCAAGCCTGGCTTTGACATGGGTGCTAAGACTCTGAACTCAGGTCCCCATGATTGATTACACAGCAAATAAGCATTTTACCCATTGAGCCATCTCTCCAACCCAAAATATTTTGTTCTCCACATGATTAACAGGTCTCAAGGTCGGCCTGGTCTGGCAACTGCTATCTGCACCCCATCAGGATAACATGCTTGCTAATGCTGCAGCCCGGTGACCCTGAGCATGCCTGCTCTTCCCTGCTCCTACCTTCTGTATCTGTACCCAACCAGGGCCTGCCAGCTGAGTCCTCGGTTTTGATTCCAAGCAACCATGTAAAATCTGGGTGTGCTGGCTCACTTCCATAACCTTAGCACTTGGTAGGTATGGGAAAAGCCACACATCTGTCAGTCAGTCTAGTCAATCAAATTGTTTCAAGTTCAATGAGAGACCCTGTCTAAAGAAGTAGGAAGTAATGGAAAAAGACACCTAACATCAATCTCTGACCTGTCCCCCCATATACCCCAAACAGGTGAAAACTTAGAAAAATAAATTTAAAGAAAAAAAATCATTCTTTCCTTTTTCTGTTTTCATAAACTGACCACTACTACTACTGATCATACTCCCCCATATTAATTGTACAAACAACAATATAAACTGTTTTGTTTGGTTTTGCTTTTGAGACACAGTCTGGCTATATAGTCTAGAGTAGCCTTGAACTGCTGATCCAGAGTGCTGAGATATGTTACCACACTTGGTAAAAATAATCACCTTTGAGAATTTCTCTCTCTGCCTCCCACTTCCTTACTCCTCCTTCCCCCCCTCCTCCTTTTGAGAGAGGGTCGCATGTAGCCAAAGCCAGACTTGACCTCCATATACAGCCAAGGATTACCTTGAACTTCTGATCTTTCTGCCTTTACCTCCCAAGAGCTTGGATGCCTGGCAGAAGTCATTTTTAAGTCACAGCATTTTAACTACTTCTCTGAGTCTACAGAGTATGTCTTTAAAGGAGAAAGTGGAAGACACCCAGATGTAAATGACGAGTGCGGCCTGGGGCCTGGCACTCCCGCATGGTGCTTACCTGGAGCTTCTCTTTGTTGCTTGTTCGAATAATGGAAGTGAGAATGTCCGGCAGGGCTTCCCTTGGCAGACTATCTAAGAGGCGTCTCAACTTAGCAACTGCAGGGACGGACATATCCAACATTTCAACCAACTAAAGGAGGAAAAGAAGAGTAGTGAAATGGGTCAGTGGCACGTGTGAACTAAAATAATCAGATGTTCATACAGGTTTAATGTTCGGGTCTGCATCTTTTGTCTGAAAGATCACCAGTTTATACATGGCGGGCACCTCACAGGCCGCAGGAGAAGTCAGAAGTGCAAGAGATGGCTCAGCAAGAACAGGCACCACTCCCAAGACCTGGGGATGTGGCAGGAGGGAATGGGCTACTAATCTCACATGCACGCATACACGCAGAGAAACACACACACACACACACATACACACACACACACACACGAATATCAGAATGAAAAGCAAAAAAGGCTAGTTAAGTACTTAATACTAAAATTTGTACAAGGTTTTGTAAATTTGTTCTATGACTTTAAAATTCAAATTCATAACAAAGTTATAGGAAGATTATGATGAAATATTTGTATTCCTTGCCTAGGTTCACCAATTCTTCATATTTTGCGACATCTGCTTTGTCTCTGTGTCTTCCCAGACACACTACATGTAAACGGCAGGCCCCATGCTCCTTGATCTTAGTAAAAGAACATTTTCTTACATAACTACAATGTCATAATTAGATTCTGGAAATCGGTAGCATAGTTGATGCTACTATGACAGCCATTAGGAGTTGAAATGTTGACTTTTAGTGTACTACGTGGGTTAATTGGTCTGCACACTGATATTTAGCTGGGGGCGGGGCATACACAAAACAAAACTCCCATACTAGAATGAGATTACAACAGATTAAGCGGAAGACAAGCTTCCAGTAACTGTCAGTTATTAGGACAAATGACAGTGATTCCCTTTTCTTGTGGGGCCATAATAGGCCTATTCTTTCTCACCTCCTCTGCATACAGGGGCAGCTGAAGTCTTGCACTAATCTTTGAAACATGAGAGGCACATCAACATTCCTTCTGGGAAGAAATGCTAAGTCATTGAAAGAGTTGCCAGACTTTCTTTGTCTGCCTCAGCATAAGGAAGAAAACTTGAGATTAATTCCAGTCTACCTTGGTCCTTAAGTAACACTGAAAGGTGGGTCATTACACCTACAGGCTTAGTCACAAAGCCTTGGCAAAAAATAAGTCTTTGTTAAGTGAGTTCTGCTTTCTGGCCAATCATCAAAACTTGGTTCATGCTACCTAACTCACAAATGATATATCAAACCTTCATGTAACCAACTCCAAAAGGATTTCATGGGCCAGTTCTAATTAAACAGCTCTGAATACACTGTAATTATGGGAACTAACCATTACTTTCCAAGAAGCAGGGGAATTAAAGTGCAACTACATGAAGATAAGGTTAGGTGGGAAAAATGCATAAAAACAAACAAAAAAAGCCATTAAAAAAACAAAAATTCAAAGACTCAGTCTCAAAACAAAAATGAAATCCATTCCCCTAACTCTGTGACTAGAAACTCTTTGCCACTCCTGCAGGAAAGCTGCCACAGGGTGGGATCTGGGTGGAGAACAGGTCTGTAGGACAGTTTCCACACAAGATGATCGGCAGTGACGGTACACAACTGAGCAGGTCCAGGCAAGGGGCAGTAGCACCACATAGCAGTTGAAAGCACATGGAGCCTACCACTCAGAGAAGAAAGGGGAACAAGACGCAAAGATCATAAGAAATGATAAATGTGGGGCTTTTTTTTGGTTATTCAGCATGGCTAGAGCTATTGATTTCTATGTAGTAACTAGAGCTGAGGCAAAACAGGCCTAAGACAACGTTTGTAAAGAGCCTTTACAGTACTAGGAAGTCTGAACCTTACTTATCCTTACGAGAACCTTCTCCAGCCTTGGGCACACCATTAAGATACACTGCGTATTTCAGTTCACATATCAGAAGTTCTTTCTTCCAGTACATTCTCCCTTCAGCCCTGACACTACAACCCTAAGTAGAAATCTTGTTTCTATTACTGTTTACCACACCAGAAGTGAGTACTACTTAGCATGACCATCAGATGCAGGCGCCACAGGCTGTGCACTTCAGTCATCAGTGATGTCCAAAATCAAGACTTAGACACCAGCTAGTCCTCACAAATTCTGTCAGGGTAGCAGATTACAGCAGCAGAGAATCAGATGACTACATTTAATGATACAGTTTTGCATTTTTATTATGGTTTTTAAGTAAAACAGGTGGAGAGAGGAGGTGTTTTACCTAGAGCTGATAAAAACCCTGACACCTAGAATTAAGGAATGTATTTCTCCATGCACAGCCACAGCGTGCTTCCCTCCTGGGATTCTAGCAGGACAAAGGTGCAACCATACTTAAAATTGATCCAGTGTGGCACAGTCCATAACCTGTGCAGTATGACCTAGACCCGGAACAATATAACTTCTTTATTCTGATTAGTATTTTAGTAACAAGTCTATTGTACATTTTAACACTAATCATTTATGTTTAACAGCTATCAGGTTGGGAGGCGCTGGAATCATAAAGAAACTGTACTCATATCTTTTGGAACACCTTTAGAAAGAGTTGGCCAATATGCCTAGGATGATTTAAGGACAAACCAAGGCAAAAGCAAACTGGACCACACTTTAAAATGCCACAAGATTGTTTCAATATATGCAGCTCTACAACCCTACAGCTTGATTAGATGACCCAACAGAGTCATCTGATCTCAAGGCAGCAAAGAACCGGTAGGAAAAGGTTTTAAGGGAAAGCGGAAGCCACCCACTTGTACTGAGTATCTGTAGAATTGCTCCGACAGCTCTCCCAGCTCCTCCCTGGTTTTGCAGGTATTGGGAAATTCCTCAAGTCGGTCCAGCTGCTCCACTTCAGCCACGGGGTATGGCTTCTCTTTTAAGACCTGCACAATCTGGAACCGGCACAGGCCCGTGATCAGTAAAGTGTAGTGTGGCTTGGGCCAATTACTGCCCACGACCTGAACTGCCAGGGCAGCCGTTCCAATTCTGAAAAATACACAAACATTGGCATTACACTTAGCATGGCGGAACAGACATTCCCTTCAACAGGTGCTTATTCAGCCAGGTGTGGTGGCTGCACACAGAGCAGAACCAGCCCACGTGAGTTTAGAGTTGTTACGAGGCAGCAAAGCTAGATGGACCAAGCCATCCATGCCCTCTGTCACTGGATATGGAGCTAGAGATGTTGGTGTTTGACTTGCTGGGTTTTGGTACAGTTATTTCCTCACTATGCCACAATTCCACCCTATAGGAAGGGTAATATGTATCCTCTGCCATTGTGTGTTGGAACTGTGTAATTCACTTCTTGATTTTGCAAAGCATTAAGTTAAGAAATTGCCTTGAGTCTCAGAAGAGATTTTGGAGTTTAGACTTTAAATCGGTGTTTTGAGACTGTACAAGACTACGGGAACTTTTGAAGCCGGACTGAGTGAATTTTGCATTATGATATAGCCACGAGACTATGGGTGCTGTGGAGTAGACTCTGTTGGTTCGTATGATGTCCCCCATATTCTTGAGCATTTAAATACTCTGTCCCCATTGGTGATGCTGTTTGGAAAGGCTTAGGAGGTATGACCTTGCTGGAGGAGGTGAATCACTGGAGGTGGGCTTGAAGTTTCAAGGCCTCCTGTCATCCCCACGGTGTTCTTGCTGTTTCCTTGTGGTGTGAGATGTGAGCACTCAGGTACTCTGGCCACCCTGCCTGGTGCTTGCAGGCATGCTTCCCACCATGATGAGTCTTTTCCCTCTCCAACTGCAAGCCCAGATAACCCTTCTATATAAATTCCCTTGTTCACGGTGTTTGAACACAGCAATAGAAAAGTAACCAAGACACTGCTTATCTCCAGGCTTTATATAGGAAAGTAAACAAGCAAATGAACTAGTCAGCGAATCTAATTTCCTTCTGCAATACATACACGGTCTTTACACTGTTTGTCACCGTGATGGCTAATGTAAATGTCACCTTGATGGGACTCCAGGCTTGCCTATGAGAGATGAACTTGATTCAGTTAACTGGCACCACATCCCCTGGTCTAAGATACTGCTTTGTATAAATAAGAGAAGACAAGCTGAGCACACGCATGTTTTGCTGCTGGCTTCTAGACTTGGGATGCGATGTGACTCTCACTACTTCAAGCTCCATTGCCCTGACTTCTTACCTAACATGTGAGCCAAATAAGCCTGACTCCTGAAGTTGCTTTTGACAGAGTATTTCATCATAGCACAAGAGAACTATCTATGAAACTCATCTTTCCAAACAGTCTTGTCCTTATACTAGAATATTCTAGTACCTTCTAAGATATGACCAAAAGTTCTACCTTGAATTTACAACTTCAGGTCCAGACTTACACCTTTGGGTGAGTGGTGCCTTTCCCTTTAGGCTGCAGCCCTGCAATAAATGCATTTCTCAGTGCTCTGATTTTGTTAAACGTCAAAGAAAGTTTGAAGCTCCCAGTTGCATTGTACCTTCAGACTCTGTGAAACATTATAGAATGTTACTCCACCTGAGGTCTGCCTTGGGGGCTTTGGTTTGTATGACCTGGAAACTACCTTGGACAATCCAGGTGTTCCCAAAGTATCCAAACACCCTTTCTGCCATGGTAACACTCACAAAAGGAAGCTTTCTAAGGTGAGGGCAGGCTGGGATTATCTAAACTTTGCCCTATCTATCAAACATATGACCTTCATTGTCATCGAAGTTTCTGTTCTATTTACAAGCCCTCTATTCATAATAACATTCACAGCCCTCCAAGTCTTTTCCATACTGATGCTAGTTCAGTTTTGTCCAAGCTGGGGAAATGTAGGGCTCTCCTCTCCTCTCTTCTATCCCCTACTTTAAGATCTACTACTACCTGTTCCCGAGCCAATACCACCATGAAGGGTAAGCATAGAATGCTTTGCCATATAAAAAGCTTCCTTGAGTATTATTTGCTATATTTCCCCCATTACCCATAAGAAGATGCCAATAGAGGCGACTGAGTAACTGAGAGTCAAAACTGGGGAAACAAAGTGGCTCTCCACAGTTACAAGGGTGTTTGTTAGCAATGTAGTTTTTGACGTATGTCTTAGGACAATTCTTATCCTTATTTCACCCCAACAGAGGATATGAATTTGCACTATCTAGTACATATAAAGACTTCAGAAGATCTAAGTACATTCTTCATTAAATATCTGCTAATAAAAAATATTAAATCCAAAAATTTTATCGTTATCAGACAGTATTTGTTAAAAGTCCAAGAATATTGATAGGTACAAGTAGGAGTGATGTATGGGTAAAAATTGATCCTTCCAGCTATAAAACTGTGCATCTGTTAAAGTAAGTATACTTGGTTAGATAAATGCCAAAGAAACTAACTTAGGGTCTCATAGATGGGTAAAAAAGCCAACAAATTAAATAGGAGCTGGGGGACTAGCACTCTGAGGAAAGGCATCCATGGACCCTGAACAATGCTAGGTGTGGCCCAGTGAGTCGGTTCAGTGGGTAAGGATGCCATGGCCCAGTCTGTAGACGTGTGTTAAATTCCAGGGACCCACATGGTGGAATGTGAGAAATGACTCTCCCAAGCTGTCTGACCTCCATGTGTGCTGCATGGAGTGCACATCCTACACTACAGACTCACAGTAATAAAAGCTTTTAAAACGAGAGGTTGAAGAATGACTGACAGTGCGAACAGTGTTAAATGATTGCCCGTTTTCACTAACCAAACAGCAATTCACACAGGAGCCACTAATTATACGATTCAGCTAAGCAATGAAATACAGGTGGTCCTTCGGTGGCATGAGAGCCAAGTCCCACAGGCCTTTATAAAGGCCTCCTCTCCAGCAACATGCCTACATACTAAGCAGGAAGAAGGGGCTGTGCTCTATGGAAAAGCCAGCAAACAGGAGAGCAAATTTGTTCTGCTAGACCTTGGGTACTGGGGCTGGTCACCAGGCGGCTGTAAAGGAAACTAGGGAGGAACAGAGCATCTCTGGGCATTACTAGCATCCGGAGGAGGAGGGGACTGGGAGGGAGAAACCTGTGTACAGAATCAGGTGAACACTAGGTAGCTCAATGTTCGTATTTTTAAAGCAGAGAGCATTTGAAAGCCGTAAGGAAAAGATTTCAGAATCTACTCTGAGGAATATAGTATGATCTTTCTATACAAAGAATCCTTAAGTAACAAACAATATTTCTAGTATAGCTATGGTCTGGAGCAAACTCTGTGAAGACTTTTTATAGGAGCTTTCTAATGTAAATGACTGGACTAGGATGTGGCTTGGTGGTAGCATGCTTTGCTTAGCATGCTGAGACCCGAGATTTCATTCCCCAGCAATGTAAACAAACCAATTAATTTGGAATTAGCTAAAACAAAGGCACTATATGGGCATTAATGTGAACATTACCACATTACTTGAATGATTGATTAGTTTCAGGCAGGGAAGATTTAGTTACTGTTATTTGCAGTTATTTAAGTGAAAACAATTAGCAACCCTCAAAAACCTTGCCAGAATAATATAGAAAATTAGGAACTCAAACCTAAAATATGACTAACTTTACTTTTTAGAAGTTTTTTTTTTCTTTTTTCTTTTTTTTTTTTCGGAGCTGGGGACCGAACTCAGGGTCTTGCGGTTGCTACGCAAGCGCTCTACCACTGAGCTAAATCCCCAACCCCGGTTTTTGTTTTAAATGTACATGTATGTATCTCTGTATGTGTCTGTGTGTGTGTGGGGGGGGGAGTTATGTGCATGTGTCAAGTGTATGCCAGTGCCTGTAGAGGCCAACCAGATCCCAACAACTGGAGTTATGGGCAGTTGTGAGACACCCAACCTGGTCCTGGATAAGAACTGGTAAGCCGCCAATCATTAATTAAGAAAATGTTCTATTGTCTGATCTCATGGAAGCATTTTTCTCAATTGAGGGTCTCTCTCTCTCTCTCTCTCTCTCTCTCTCTCTCTTTCTCTTTTTTCTTTTTCAGATGACGCTAGCTTGTATCAAGTTGGCACAACTGGACATAACAGGGCAACTGACCCCTTGTCAACCAGACACACAAACGTCACTTTACCTCTCCTTTTCTGTGCATCCCCAAGATCACCCATTAACCTAAAAATCACAATATAAAACATTTTACAAAGTTCAAAAGTCCCACAGTCTTTACAATTCAAACTCGTTAAAATTCAGTCTCTAAGTTTCTTTTGAAAGCTAAAAATCTCTTTTTAAATTTCAACCTGTCAACTGCAGGTTCCTGTAAAATCAAATATAAGTTAAGTACTTTCTTACTTCAAGAGGGAAGAACCAGGGCATAGTCGTAATTTGAACAAAGCAAAAGCAAATTCCAAAGGTATAAACAGCACAGTGTCCAGTTATCTGGTTTTACTCGTGATCCTCTGGTCTCCCCCAGGGAGCGTGGGTCACTTCTCCAGCACCACCTCTGCAGCACAGACAGACAGTTTTTAATGCTCATGCTGGCTCCACTCCACTGCTGCTTCTGTTTTTGGTGGTCATTCCAGGGTACTGATTTCTCCAGAGCACTGGGGTCTCTTGTCCAGCTGGGCTCCACTTTCACCAAAAGCCTCTACTGGCTCTCTTCAGTCCTGCCACACAGTGCCAAGCTCCAGCTGCTCTCCATGACCCCTTCATGCCTTCAAAACCAGTACCACCTGGATGACACGCTACCAAGTTTAGCTGTCAGCATGAGGTAAAACCTTGGTCACTTCTGGAACACAGCTTCTGTGTCTGACTCTGAGGAAACACATCCTAGGTGAGTTCACCTTAATGATGCTGGTTTGTTCTTAATCACAGCTGACTCTCCAGCACGCTCACCAGATCCATTGTCCCAGCAAAGCAAAGGTTTTAACCTTAGTGGTTCTGTTCTCTTGTTAGTTGCAGCCAATTCTTCGTTTCCAGCTGACCAGATGCCAGACTCTACACGGAGAAGGCCCAGTTGAGTCTTTGCTCTCCTCTGAATTTCCATAAGCCAGGCCTCCATCATCTGCACAGCTCTCAACAGTACCTTTCAAGTTGCCACAGAGAAGCTTAACCAACTTTGAACAAGCTTTCTAGCTCAAAGTTCCAACGAACTTCCACAGTCCTCGCTAAAAAACCACGGTCAGGTCTGTCACAGCAACACCTCACTGTCCTTGTACCAATTTCTGTCTTAGGGTTACTACTGCTGTGATGAAACACAACCAAAGCAATGTGGGGAGAAAAAGGTGTACTTTACTTACACTTCCAAATAACAGTACACCATCAAAGGAAGTCAGAACAGGAACTCACACAGGGCAGGAACCTGGGAACAGGAGCTGATGCCAATGCCATGGAGGGATGCTGTTTACTGGCTGGTTCCCTCATGATTTGATCAGCCTGCTTTGTTATACAACCCAGGACCACCAGACCATGGGTGGCACCACCCACAATGGGCTGGGCCTTCCCCCACCATCACTATTTACGGAGTCTTAGGAAGACACTTTCTCAATTGAGGTTTCCTTCCTTCAGATGATTCCAGCTTGTGTCAAGTTGACATAAAAGTAGCCGGCACAACGACTAAATGTCTGACCGGGTTTGTTTAGTCTACCAGTTAAAGAATTAAAAGGGAGGAAGAATAAATTCAAGACTGCCTAAAGTCTGATTTTATTGTGACATTTTCTCAATTGAGGGTCCCTTCTCAGACGACTGTAAATTGTGTCAAGATGACGTAAAACTATCCAGCACATGATAGAAACGAATCACACTAGTCATGGTAGCACAGTGTATAACACTGACTTCTTGGAGGGCTGAGGCAGGAGGATCATCTGTTCAGTACTTGGGTGAGCTATAGTTCAAAGACAGCCCAGATTGAGTATCAAAACTGAGATTCAGGGGTTGGGGATTTAGCTCAGTGGTAGAGCGCTTGCCTAGCAAGCGCAAGGCCCTGGGTTCAGTCCCCAGCTCCAAAAAAAAAAAAAAAAAAAAAAAAAAAAAACAAAAACTGAGATTCAGTATCAAAATAAAAAGTAAAAATAAGAGCTGAGGATATAGCTTAATGGTAGACCATAGGTTCAATCTCTAATGTGCCTCCCCCAAAGAAATGAAAGAAACAAAAACAATCATGAGAGGTTCTGCCTCAACTAAGTGGCTGAACACAGAATGTAAAATAATATGGGAGAAAGAAGCAGAGGTTTAAGGAATGATGTAATATGTTGCAGTAATGCTATGAAACTTTAGTGTCCAAATAAATCTATTTAGGCAATTGCCAAGAATAGTTCAAATGGGGATCAATTTTTTTCAGGAATGTACAATGTAAACTACTATTGAGTTGTTGTGGGTTTTTTTTTTCCATGCTTTACTGTTTATTTTGTTTCTAAAGAGCTATCAGTCTCCTTTGAAACCGTGAAGAAAAGCTACAAGTTGTCAAAGTAATGTAGGCAGTCCCACTTATGAAATTCATTCAGAGTCAGGAACCCTTCATTTGAGAATAAGGAGGGGAAGGAGGCTCTCTGACCCTGAGAAACATCTTCAGTACAACGTATAGAGCAAGAACTTGAGAGAAGAGCTTGAAGATATCATCTGCTAAGTCATATTGTAGACTAGTACTATCCAATAAAAATACGAGCCATACCTGTGATTTTAGTATCCACAGGTGATTTTAGGTGAAATGATCAGAATATTGCAGCATTAGTCTATGTAACATTAATCAACATTTTCATGTTTTCTCAAAATATAGTGTGCATTGTACATTTAAGGCACATTTAGGGTGGCCAATTGCCTTAAGCTGCCTGGAACTGACAACCTTTCTGGGCACACATGCATTCCAGTGTTAAAGCTCGTATTAGAGCAGACACACTTCAAGTGCTCTATATCCACAGTCACTGTGCAATCCAAGGAAGCACGGCTACCCAAAGAGCATGGTGCAAAGCAGTCTACACAGATGGGCCTGCACGACACACCTAAAAGTCACATAAAGTTTCAAAGTCACAGGGGAAGAGTCCGACAAAGGTGAAATCTACCACCCAAGTCACCGAACTAGGGCCAGGACAGAGGGTTAACCAGTGACAAGTCCTGGGCCTAAGATAAAAATCCCAGGAAGGAGCAAAGGTGAGATGAGAGGCTAGAAAGGCTGTAGTGGGAGACTCCAAGGAAAATGCTAAAAGGAAAGGCCCTTCATGAAGGGGAGGCCACTGGGGATAGAGAAAATGGATAACAAAGTATACAGCAAGGCACCCTTAACTGCGTTGTTAAGGCACGAGCAGGAAAGAAAGAAATCTCTACATTATAATGTTTCAACTGGAGAACATGACAGGAAGCTGACTGAAAGGAAAGAAAGGGAACAAGGTGAAAGGTGGTATGGGGGAGGGGCCCGGGAAGTAAACAGCACGGGCGCTGGCCGGTGAAGAGGGCCCTGTAAAGCATGGATTCGAATCAGACTAGCAACAGCAACAGGCAGGAAATAAACAGCACAGAGTTTCTACCCGTGTCAGGTATTGCTCTGTGACTTATCTGGCTCACTAACGGTCACTAGCGAAAAGCGTCACTCCCACTTTTCACGTTGAGGAGACTGAGACACAGCTATGCTCACGGGCCGCCGGGGCGCGGGTCCAGGAGGCCTCCGAGTGCTCGGCCTACCTGTGCAGTGGTGGCAGGTCCTGAGAGTCGCTGGCCGGATCGGGTGTGTTGGGGATGACTCCTAGGATGGTGCTCTGCAACGACGTGCCCTTGAGCAAACGGCTCCGCACCAGCTGCAAGTTACGGGCCGTGTCCACACTTGTGCGCATAGTGGAGCCAGGCAGCAACACACTCTCATGGGTCAACAGCAGCGGAAGGCGGCTGGGGATCTGGATGGGGTTCACGGAGGACATGGCCACGCCGTTAACACCAGAGCGGTCAGGAGGACTCCAGCTACCAACTCTACACTTCCTACGCCAAGGCCCCCGGAGCGCACCACAGCTGTAACACTACGGCCCGCCCCCAGGCCTGAGTGCCGAAGCTTCCGGCCCCGCCCTTTCCCCAGGCTCCCGGGCTCAAACTCTGACGCTTTGGCCCCGCCCCCAGGCCCGTGTGCTGCTGCTTCCGGGCCCGCCCACAACCCTTCCCAAGACTGGAGCGACAAGGCCTTCCGGCCCGACCCCATGCCAAAGCGTAGAGGCTTCTGGCCCCGCCCCCAGACCCCTGTCCCTCTATTTCTGACCTCATCCCCAGGCTGGTCCCTTCATCAAATACCTCCACAGTGAGAGATACGGTGGCCCCGTGGCCCAATTTCTGTCGCTTCGCTCTGCTCTTCTCTCTGAAACAATGGTGCCAGACGTCAAAAAGGAAACCTGCTGTACAGTCAGCATGAACAGTGCCTGCATTTAAATTAAAAAGGAATGTCGAGAAGGATGATGTGAACTAGGCATTTTTTAAGCCTTTTTATCGAATAGATTTTATATTTTAGCAAGTACCAGATACCCTTCACTTGGTTTTCCCTACTAAGTTGCACAACCAGGGTTTATTATCAAAACCTGGAAATTAGTATTACCATTACCTAATCCATAGACCTTCCTCCAAGGTTGTGGGTTTTACCATCGTCCTTAATTTTTCACTTCGCTTATCTTCTACATCTCTTAAGTCTGTGATATTGTTTCTATCTTTGCTTTATTTTATTAATACTTTGAGGAGATACTTTTAAAAGGGCATCCAATTATTTTGTAGAAGGTCTCAATTTGGATGATAGATTCGAGGCTGTGGTCTGAGTCACTGAGGTCTAGAGAGATGGTGAACTGGTAGGTGATGATCTTGGTTGTAACACACTCATCGTTCCTCTTGGGTGGGTAGGTATTGTGCAGATATCTCTGGGAGTGACATGAAGAAAAGTATACATGGCCCAGGTCCACAAGAGCTTCCCTTTTTATTGAGTCTTATCCAGAGAGTAGAGGGCCTATACTCTCTGAGACGCCTGGCGTCTTTTTTAAAATGGTACTGGGGATTGGACCAAGGGCTTTGCGCACAGTAGGTCTTTTATGAAGAAACTAGGACCATCTTAAAAGCTTTGGAGCATATTTTAAAAACACTTGTTTACTTCTCTTTACCATGCACATATATCTTAAAAGCAGCAAACATGTATTTTGTCGGCATACTAATCTCTGGGCTTATTTTACATTTGGGAAATTAATTATATGATTTTATTATTTTCTTGGTCTTCTAGGACAGGGTCTTTGTTGGTAACTGAGTCACATAAAATGATCAAAGAAAGAGAGTCACTCCGAGATGAAATATGGCCTTGCAGGCAGCTGAGGGGTCTAGCCTCTGGTGGACAGAACCTCAAACAGCTGTGCAGAAGCATATAATTGTCATGCAAAAGTTATATATTTAGAGTAAAACAAGTACTTCATACCAAAATCCAGGTTTAATCTATGGGTTTCTCGAAGGAGCACCAAAGCCTTGCAATTCCAATCCTTATTGTGCACTGTTTCCTGTACCCAACAATGCAAAATGTTTCAGGTTCGCCAGGACTTTTTTGTGACTAAAGTCATGCAAAAGCTTTAAAAACAATCACTGTTTTCTTCAATGATATTTTTTTAACAAGGTCTAAGAACTTCCAGAAAAGAACTACTTTATTCTGATACAATGACTCTACTAATTGCACTCCCGATCTTGCTATGTAAGAATGATTTCCAACTTGAGATCTTCCTATCTAAGCCAGGAATGCTACCTGGTTACCTTAGGCTAATTCTACCTTGCACTAAGTCTACCTTGCACTAAGCCTACCTTAGACTAAGTCTACCTTGCACTAAGTCTACCTTAGACTAAGTCTACCTTAGACTTAGTTTGGAAAAATGCAAATGCACATTGCACTGTTGCCCCAGCCTGCAGGGGTTCAGAGGAGACCTGGGAGGGGGCAAAAGATTGGGGGACAGGAGGTGTGAAGAAGGAGAGCATGTCTATGGCCTGATCAAGCTCTGAAATGTTATATAAAAACAGTAGCTTAAAAATACAAGCAGGCAGGAAGGTCATCCAGTACCCAGGACCGATCCATCACTGCCACCACCCTCCCTATACCCCTATAGTGTAAATTGCAGGCATAGACTGATAAGAACAGACAACTGGCTAGGTGTCCCAGAGAGTGTAAGTGGGTTTGACATTCCCGAAACATTCCTGAGACAGAGGGTGTGTAAGTGTGCTTGACTCCCAGCACACTGTAAAGGTATGGTGTGGTACAATGTGGTGTTTGAATGAAAAATGTCCCCCTTAGTCAGCTGTTTAAATACTCCCCAGTAGATGGCACTGTTTAGGAGAGCCTTGGAGGAAGTATGTCACTGGAAACAGGCTTTGAGACTTTAAAGACCCGAGACATGCCCAGTTCACTCTCTCTGCCCATGTTTCCCATTCAAGCTGTAAGCTCTCAGCTTCCTTTTCCCACTGCTGTGGTTTGCTCTATCATCATAGACTCTAACGTTCTGGAAACTGAAACCTAAATAAACTCTTTATCCTATAAATTGCTTTGGTCATGGAGTTTTAGCACAATAGAAAAGTTACTAATACATGTAAGGGGCCCACATTCAAGTTGCTTGCTTGTCCATTTGTTTCTATGATGATGTGCACTAGCCCATTCGAGAGAACATTGGAAATCCACATGTGATGTCATCAGTAACCTTGTGGTTTTTCTTGGCCTTTTTAAAAATAGGATTTGCGTGAACTTCAATCATTTATCTCATATGTGTTATTAGATGTATGACCTAATACATATTAGACACTTTCTTTATGCTGAGTACTATGCTAGGCACAAGGACCCATCAGTTAGCATCATAGATAAGGCTCAAGGTTTGTTTCAAAGTGCTTACACACTATAAAAGTAGACAAAAATCAAGCTGACCAATAAATAACAACTCCAGAAAAGGATATGTAAAAGGAATACAATATAAAAATATGCAGTGGTGATAAGGGAGACCAACATGGAATGGGGGGCCTGTAAACGTTTTTCTGAGCATGGAGGTCATTTTTACCCTAAAGGCTGAGAGGGAGTTGGCTCTGCAAGGGACTAGGAGAAAAGCTCTCCAGCCAGAGGCTAGGACTAATGTACCGATTAAGGAATACTGGGAAGATTAAGGTATGTGTGTGTCTGTGTGTCCATGTGTGTCTGTGTGTGTATGTGTGTGTATGTGTGTGTCTGTGTGTGTGTCCATGTGTGTGTGTGTCTATGTGTGTCTATATGTGTGTGTGTTCGTGTATGTGTCCATGTGTGTGTGTATGAGTCTATGTGTGTGTGTGTGTGTGTATGTGTGATGTTTGCTTCCTCATTCCTAGAACACAGAAGTCAGAAAGACTGATATGCAAGGATTCATCAGGCAACAAGATGGACTGACACTGTTTTTGACAACTTCTGGAACTTAGTGAAAGACAGTGACAAAGATAGTGTGGTGGGTCCAGGAGGGACAGAAGGGAAAAGATCCAAACCTAAACTGCTCATGCCTTTAACCTTTTACCTTACCTAGTCATAGGTATCATCATGACACTTCCATTCAAATATGTCAGGCTAGTTTATAACATTCGTGTGTGTGTGTGTGTGTGTGTGTGTGTGTGTGTGTGTGTTGTCATTGTTGTTGTTTTAAGAAAAGATTTCACTGGAACTCATATCTTCCCTCAGTGCCCAAGCACTGAGATTATAGGCATATAATATCATTTGTGGGCATTGCAAGCAGTATGAATAAATCATGCCATCAAATTATTACAGCTAAAAAGCAAAAGAAACTCTGGCTTTAGTTGGTCTCTAAGGAACTGTCCTCCTCTGTGGTCTGTTACTTGTTGATTAATGCAAGGAAGATAAAGGTTCAAGCTTACCATTCTAGGACCTTTATTGGTTCAGTGATATAATTAGCTTTGTTACCTAATGAGCAAAGGTCAGAGCAGCCAGGGTCCTGGGTTTTTCCTAGTCTTATCCAGGTGTTGATTTTGTCCATCTGGCCGCTGCCTCCATTGTCTTTGGAGCTCTGTGGTTAGGTTTCCAGGTATGCTTTTTTTGGCTCACTCACTTGGTTATTGCTGGGCCTCACCTCTCCCACCTCTGCCAGCAACTTACCCCTCCAAGGCATTCCCATGATTCCCAGGTGCTCACAACCTGGCTAATCCATTAGGTCCGCCTATACTTTCAACTTATTTCATTCTCTCTTGGTGTTTGAGACAGGCTCTCCTGTAATCCAGGCTGCTTTAAACTTGCTGCCCAGGCTGGGATGGTCTGGAACTCCCACTAACCCTGCCTCCATGTCCCAACTATGGCCATGAACCACAGTGACTGGTGACTTACTTCCATCTACACACTGAAAAGCTAACTGCCACACAGGTACAGCAGTACCAGTGCCTAGAGAGAGTACTTAGGGGCAAATTTGTGAAAGATGTCTGGATACAAGGAAAACAAATCACCAGTATGAAAGTGATTTTTAAGTTTAAAAAAATACTGTGTGTGTGTGTATGTGAGAGAAAGAAAGAGAGAGAGAGAGAGAGAGAGAGAGAGAGAGAGAGAGAGAGAGAGAGAGAGAGAGAGAGGTTTACAAAAGTGCCACACCCATGCGGTGGACAGAAAGTAACTTTTAGGAGTCAGTTCTTGCCTTCCACTGAGTTCAGGATCTCTCTTGTCTCGGTCACTGTGGTGATTCTCCCATCTCTGCTTCCCATCTTGAAGCAAGAGTGCTGGGATGGCAGATACGCACGACTGCATTTGACTACATGCTCAGGTCGTCAGGGTCACACAGCATGTGTTTTCCTCAGCTAAGCCATCTGAGCAACTCGCTGGAGCCTGCTCACACTGACTCATGGAAACCGATCACCGAAACGTGAGGACATTTGACAGTTTATTTTATAACACAAATATTACTTTTAAATAAATTCTATTAAACTTAGAGTTAAACAAATTATAACAAAACAAAGGTAGCTTAGTGAGGGTTTCTATTGCTGTAATAAACACCATGACCAAAACCAGCTTGAGTCTTGGGTTCATTTGGCGCACATATCACTGTGAGTCACGGTTCATTGACAGAAGCCAATGGAAGTCAAGCAGAAGCTATGGAGGAGCTTTGCTTACTGGCTTGCTCAGCCTAATTCTTTCTTTTCCTTTTCCTTTCCTTTTCTTCCTGAAGAAGTCTTCTTTTCTTTCTAAATAAGGTCTTACTATGCAGCCTTGGCTGGCCTGGAACTTGCTATGTAGACCAAGCTTGCACATGCTTGCCTCTGCCTCCCAAGTGCTGGTATTAAAGGTTGTGCTAGCATGATGAACATCAGCCTGCCTGCCCAGGTGTAGCACTGCACCCTATAGGTGGGGCTCTTCCGCACCAACCATTAACTAAGAAGATGTCCTGTAGAGTTACCTACAGCCATTTGATGGAGGCGTTTTCTCAATTAAGGTATTTTTCCCAGATAACTATAGTTTGTGTCAAGTTGACAAACAAACAAACAAACAAAAAACAAAACAAAAACAAAAATAAAACAAGACAGGATGAATGGTAATATTCAAAACTTATCATCTCCTAATTATTTAATAGTAAAATATTATTTGCAGTTTTGAAGCTCACATCTACATGACAGTGTGGAGGACCTCTTCCCAGTTCTACATTTAGTGGGGTTTAGTTGCCTCCTTGAAATCAGTCACTGTGGGACTATTTACATGGCAGAAGCTGGTTAAAGGATACACGGAAAGTCTTGTTATTTTGTTCATCACGTGGGCTTAAACAGGAAGTGTGGGAAACGTTAATAATATAAATTCAGAAATACATTCTCATGCCACTGTCATGAGAATAGTTGTAGGGAAACTTCAGTATTAGGAAGTATTTAACAGTTACTAGAATTACGACAAGTGGAGGTACAACCAACATGATGTCTTGGGCATTTTACTTTTCTTTTACTCCTTAAGGTTAAGTGAAGTTTCCAGCAGCCCTGATGTTGGACTGACTGATGGCTAGTCTTGGTTGTCAGCATGATACACTCAGGAAGACAGAACCTCAGCTGAGATTGCCTTTGGGCATGCCTGTGAGGCATTTTCTCCTTTGCTTCTTGATGGAAGGAGTGCCACCCTGAGAAGGTGGCCCTAGGATATCCAAAAAGCGTAGGTGAGAAAGCCAGAAAAAAACAAGCCAGTAAGCAGCACTCGCCCATGGCCTCTGCTTCTGTTACTGCCTCCAGGTTTCTGCCTTGGATTCTTACCTTGGCTCTCTGCCACCATGGACTATATAACCTGGAAGCCAAATAAACCCTGTCGTCTCCTCAAATTTGTTTTTGGTCGGTGTTTTATCACAGCAACAAGGATGCAAACTAGGACAATGACCAGTCGCTTTCAGGTTAGTTACAGACAACACTTATCAAAACTCCTTGGACGCAGCAACTTGCCAGGGTGCATGACTTGCAGTCTGGGCTTTTCTACCTCCATCCCCCACCTCTTCCTCTCCACTGAGAGTCTTTGTGTGTGAACAAACCTCACAGCAGGAAGCCCGTAGGTGAGGGGTGAGTCCTGTCAGGTTTTGCCTCAATGCGTTATGATCTAGGCTGTGGCATGTAAACAGAAAACTGACCCCACCCCCAAATTTTACAAAGTGAACAGTACTCTCTCTTACCCAAAACAGTTTTTTTTTTCCCCTACCATTCCTGATGGACCAACATTCTACCCCAATGCAGCAAGAAGCATAGCTTAGTGTCACAGCAGGGAACTCTGTCTTCCACAAGTGAAGTCTGCCAGAGTTTTCGTGGTTTGTTAAAGGGAGTAGAATAGGATAAAGACAGATAATTTTCTCTCAAAATAATGTGTGAGTTTGTTGTCTCTCGATTTGGGGTATAGCCCAGTCCGAATGTCAAAGGATGTATCTGGATCCCAGGACACAAAAAGTAAATTTCACAGACTTCAATCCTGGATGAAAATAACCAGGTTCTTGGTTGCCAGTTCTGGGATGGCAATCTTTTCTCCACATGGCTTCGTGAGATGATGGCTTCATGAGTAGGCCCCTGGTGAGTCAAATGTTGTTACAAAGATGGATGTCTGGGAGCAAAGTGGCAAGGGTGACTGAAGAAAAGTTCTGTAAATGACTCCCCTGGGGCTTGGGAATTTGAGGTCATGCACATTCCCAGTACAGAGGAGAGTAAACGACACTGTGGTAATGATACATGACCTTCACAATACCTGACTCCTAAGGCACCCTCTTGGCTCACGTTCTGTCCGTGGCTCCAATCATCTGAGCATCTCTACTAGGGCATCTAAGCACAAAGCACGAGTTCCATTGATTTGTCTACCTGTGGTGCACATCTTTAAAGTCATCACTGGCATGACCTCGACCATTATCTCCATCTTTCTACTTGCCTGTAGCTGTGACTACTGTCTAGCTGATAGAATCTAAGCTCAGCTGGGAGACACACCTAGGGCGGATCTATGAGAAAGTCTCAAGACTGGGTTAGCTGAGGTGGGAGGGCACGCCTTGAGTGTGAGCAGCAGCATCCCTGAAGGTTCTGGCCTACATAAAGGAGAGCGGGCCAATGGAGTACCAGTGTGCATCTGTCCCTGCTTCCTACCAGAGGATACGGTGTGACCCTCTGCCTCCCATTTCTCTTGCTACGTCTTCCCCATCTTGAGGGTTGTATCCCCTCAAACTGTAAGCCCGAGTAATTCCCCTTCGGTTCCTTCTGGTTAGGTGTTTGGTCACAACAAGAGGAAAGGAATACAATCTTCTTCTATATGTCTCACTTCCCTATTTGTTCAACGTATCACAACCACCATCTTTAGCCTCTTTCTACCTACCCTATGTTTTACTTTAAAAATAACAGTAGAGTCCTTTCTGATACCTAAGATCAATTGATTCGAGAGCCATTGGCCCCCTACCCAACAGAGATATCAAAAGTACGGATGCTTAAGTCCCTTATAAATAACAATGAAAAGCCCCCAAACCCTACCCTACACATATCTTTAGATGACTGTACGTCATCTCTACATTATTTGTAATGTATAATACAATGCAAATATTTTATCATTATATTTCTTGGGAAGTGAAGGAGCAGACAAGCAATGTATACTTGTTTACTACAGAGACATGCTCCCCCTGCTCCCAGTCTCTCAAGTGGAACCTATGATGTGCATGGCCAACTGTATTTGTTCTAAATGAAGTTCTAAAATACTGTCTTGCTTTCCATTTTAGTTATCAAGAAAGTAGCCTACTTTTGGATGGGAGAGTTGATGTAGGTAGGAGAGGCCCTGGGGTTCAAGTGGCAGATCTGCTGAGATCCACTACGAGAGGATTTATAACTTAGAAGAGCTTACAAACTGGGATGCTAGTTTCTGCGCCCAGTGATCGTGTTACCTGTTGATTCTAAACTAAGTTTGTTGTGGGATGATGTCATACAGGTGAGGCAGGTACAAGATAGAAGGAGGCCTGTCATTGGACGAGAAGGAAGGATGGGCAGGAGAAAAGTTTGAGGGAAGAGGAGGAGACTGGAATGGAAAGGAGGGGAGACTGGAGGAGACTGAGGAGAAGCCGCCAAGAGAACGTGGAAGCTGATGTTAAGACACTGTACCTTTACAGGTTGTTCTGAATGTTCTTAAGGGATGGATGTGTACAGGGCTTTGTACGCTTAGGTGGGCAATTATTTCTTATCAATTGGATCAGAGATTATTGGGTCGTGTGTTCTTTCTTGTGGCTATTTGACTTTGGGAGAGCATGTGGCGGCAGAGACACTGGGCCAGATCTATGCTTCCACATAGTCATTTCACCTCTACAACCATTCCGCAGCCGCCTATGGCACATCATGGAGATAGTCATTATATATGCTGATTCATCTGTTCATTAACTAGTTCATTAACAAGATCCATGTAGAACCTAGGGTGCTAGGCACTGTGGGAGACCACAAGGGAACAGCTGTGAACTGATCAAGCAGACATGGAAGAGAAAACCAGTCACAAAGTAAACTCATAAATAATCACGTGACTCAGCTGTTTAGGAAAGGTACTGTGAAGAAGTGTAAAGGAAGGAGAAGGAGATGGAGGAGCAGGAGGAGGAAGAGGAGGTATAGGAAGAGAAGGAGGAGAGAGAGAGGAAGAAGAGGAGGAAGAGGAAGGGAGGAAGAGGAGGAAGAGGAAGAGGAAGAGAAGGAAGAGGAAGAGGAGGAAGAGGAAGAGAAGGAGGAGAGAGAGGAAGAAGAGGAGAAAGAGGAAGGGAGGAAGAGGAGGAAGAGGAAGAGGAAGAGAAGGAAGAGGAAGAGGAGGAAGAGGAAGAGGAGGAAGAGGAAGAGAAGGAGGAGAGAGAGGAAGAAGAGGAGAAAGAGGAAGGGAGGAAGAGGAGGAAGATGAAGAGGAGGAAGAGGAGGAAGAGGAAGAGGAGGAAGAGGAGGAAGAGGAGGAAGAGGAGAAAGAGGAGGAAGAGGAAGAGAAGGAAGAGGAGGAAGAGGAAGAGGAAGAGAAGGAGGAGAGAGAGGAAGAAGAGGAGAAAGAGGAAGGGAGGAAGAGGAGGAAGAGGAAGAGGAGGAAGAGGAGGAGGAGGAAGAGGAGGAAGAGGAGGAAGAGGAGGAAGAGGAGGAAGAGGAGGAAGAGGAGGAAGAGGAAGAGGAGGAAGAGGAGGAAGAGGAAGAGGAGGAAGAGGAAGAGGAGGAAGGGGAGGAAGAGGAGGAAGAAAAGGAAGAGGAAGAGGAGGAAGAGGAAGAGGTCAGCTCCTCCTCTCCACTGCATCAAACCCCTTCTAACTGAATACAGCCTTGCTTTCCA
Source organism: Rattus norvegicus (assembly GCF_021556685.1). NCBI lineage: Eukaryota > Metazoa > Chordata > Mammalia > Rodentia > Muridae > Rattus > Rattus norvegicus. The sequence goes on from NC_141552.1 coordinate 35,026,917, forward strand.
GATCCTCAGAGCATAACTCATCTCTTAGCATACACACATTTATTCGCTCATTCTTTACTGATGGGAGCTTATTACTAATTACTCTTCCAGTATGATTGCTCAGTTATTCTCACTGAGAATCCTTCTTATGATTTCGAGTCTCCCTTTTCTCCAACATGTCTTTTAGGAATTTATCTATCACCAAACTCCCTTTTGTTTCCCCACTTTTTCAAAGCTGAGTCCCTACATGTGGTAATTGGGCTGTTACCCAATGGAATCAATATTGATACCCCGAACAAAGTGCAGCTTTCATTGCTAGTTGGTTCTTCAGTTTACCCTGGTGGCTTCATCTTGCATGTCAGTTGGCCTGTAGAATGCTAGCACTGGTTCAAATGTCTTTGTTCTGCCTCTGGCATCCCAGAAGGCTCATGTAGCTGTTGGTGCTGCTCTTCCTCATCCCATCCAAAGTCACACTTTGGCAAAAATGACTGCCCTAATCCAGAATGCACAGCTGTAGTATGAGGAGTCAATATCAAAGGCAATTTTGAAAATGTATAAAATGTATATATATATTTCCTGATATGGTCATTTCTGGTGTGTGTGTGTGTGTGTGTGTGTGTGTGTGTGTGTGTGTGTGAGTATACATGTATGCAGATACTTGCACCTATACATGAGCACATAGAGGGAAGAAGAAGAAATTGGATGACTTCCTCTGTTGCTGTCTGACTTACTCCTTTGAGAAATACTTTCTGATCCAGGGGCTCACCATATATTTTGCTAGGCTAGTGGCCAGCAAGCTCCAGTGATCTCTCATTCTTCACTGACACAGTCCTGGGATTACCAACATTTTACATGGGTGCTGGAATCCAAACTTGGGCCCTCAAGCATTGCCCAACCATCTCCTTATCTCTTTGTCTGCATTTTTGAGTTAGAGGCTTGGGTTATCCTGGTCCTGAGTTGAAGGGAGGCGAATGGAATAATGAAAGGATGAGCCAAGAGACTACAGGTCTCTTCATGCCCAGGTCCCCACCACTCCCAGCTTCTATCTCTATTCCCCTAGGGCTGGCCTGCTCCCCAGCCCTTGGAAGTCTTGAGAGAAGCCTGTAGACTATGTCTGGAATGCTGCCGTAGGCTTCCAATTCTAGTGATCACAGGTTCTTTGAGTACTGTTTGATTTACAAGCTGCCTCCATTGACATCGAAAGGCCTACAATATAGGTGCCTACATTGGCATCTGTTGTCCTGTGGACACCACAAAATCATGTACAGTACCAGCTCACCAGTACCTGCTGGCCCTCCCCCAGCTTCTCACTTCTCTTCCCCTATGCCACTTCCAGGTTAATAGTATCACCCCAACTTATACCCCAGTAAGGCTAGTGCTCCTTCCTAATACTTCTACCTTAAATTTGCCCAGCCCTGGATAGACCTGTCTATCATCTATCTCGTATTCCTCTTTTCCAGTCTCTGCTGACACTGGTAGTCTGTGATTTTGTTTGAATGGTTCTCACTAATGCCTGAGGTCCCTGTCCCTGCTACCTCACTCAGGTCCACCTTGCCCACTGTCTCCAGAACACAGGTCCCATTTTGCCAGTGCTTTGTGGAGACTCAGAAATTTCATAGAGGAGTTTTAAAATATCTTTAAAAAATGAAAGTATACTAAGATTTTTGGCTCAGCAAATCTACTGGTAGATATTTAAGGTGTAGATGTTTCTACCCGAGAGTGAAAAGAACAACACCCAAGAAAATTCATATTGTGCTGCTTATAGGACAAAAGGCTAAACACACGCCAGTGTGCATTGCCGGAGTACCTGTTAAGTAACCTGTGGTGTCACCTTAACGGTGGAATTCTAATGTGCTATTAAAGTAATATAAACCAACCACATATGGTGCATACCTGTAACCCCCAGACTCACGAGACAGAGATGAGGAGATTGCAGTTCAAGACCAGCCTGGGCTTATACTAAGTTGCAGACTACTCTTCACTATGTAGCAAGACCCCAGTTCAAATTCAAAACAATAATAATGAACAAACAAAAATATTCTTAAGCCTAACAAATAATTAAAAACATATACTTATATATACTGTATAATACACATTTATATATGGATAAATTGTCTCTGAATAGACAAGATACCATGCTGATGGCTGCTTCCTGGGAAAATAGCTAAGAGTCAAGGATGAGAGAGAAATCTTTTGCTGTATCTTTGTTTCTGCTCACTGGTTTGTAAATGGTAAGCATTAGTTTAAAACAGTGGTTCTTGGGGTGGGGGGGATGGGAACATCCTCATGGAAATAAGGGGTAGGGGAGGAGGTATGGGATGTGGAACAGTCAGAGGGTGGACTAGGAGGGGGATAAAATCTGGAGTGTAAAAACAGAATAAATAAAATTAAAAAAACAAAACAAAACAATGGTTCTCAACCTTCCCAATGCTGTGGTAATACAATTCCTCATGTTGTGGTAACCCCAAACCATGAAATTATTTCCATTGCTACCTCATAACTGTAATTTTTCTACTGTTATGAACCATAATGTAAGTATTCCTGTTTTTTGATGGTCGTATAAGGGTCGCACAATGTGAAGGTTGAGGATGGCCTGTTTAAAAGTAATGAAAGGAGGAAAGAAATGAAAAAGGCCTCTATTGTTTATTACTTCACAAGATCAAGTCTAAATATCCTAGCATGGGACTCCATGATGTTCCCTTTCATACTTGGGATGGTCTTCAGTGGCCTGAAGTCTGGGCTACCTGCTCCTTTAAGAACCTCCAGTTGCTCCACTGCTGTTCCCAAATCAGGCCTTGGGGGCGCAACAGAGGTGGAGAAAAGCACTGCAGGTCAGATGGGATTCTGGGTTGAATGTTCAGGCTGCCTCCCGAGAAGCTGGAGGGATACCACTCTTCCTTCTCTGAGCAGTTAAATCTTTCCCAGAAGCCATTGGTTCACTAGGCTCTTCTTCGGGAGGAGAAGTCTGTGTTTGTGCTGTAGAGAGAACTTTGCTCCACCAGAGCTGGAGAGGCTTTGGAGCAGAAAGGAGGTCATGCTAGGTGTCCTTCTGACCAGCACTTTCTCTGCCAGTGAGAACATAGCCAGGGCATAGTCCAATTGTGACATTTTTCTGATTATTTCTCTTTACAGCTATCTTTAATCCACATACGTTCCCTCTCAAAAGATCAAGTAGTATTATGTAAAAGTCAGGCCCTGGTTCTTTCTTCCTCCTCCATGCTCCCAGAAGTAAGATTCAGACTCAAAATATATTAACAAATACCTTGACCATATAGCCAGGCTCTTCTCTTAAAATATCCCATCGATTTTAGCCTACATTCTGCCATGTTGCTAGTTATCTTTGCTCAGGTATCATGTGTCTGTCTTGTCACATCTTCCTGGCAAATCACCTTGCTCTATCACAGAGTCCTTTTTGCTTCCCAGATGTCCCACCTCTATCTCTTGCCTAAGCAACAGGACATAATCATTTTAATTGACAGGTGATACATCCATCCAACACACAAGATATTCTCTCTTGGGGTTGGGGATTTGGCTCAGTGGCAGAGCGCTTGCCTAGGAAGCGCAAGGCCCTGGGTTCGGTCCCCAGCTCCGAAAAAAAGAACCAAAAAAAAAAAAAAAGATATTCTCTCTACAGTATTACTCTCTCAACCTTACTTAGTTGTAACTTGAATTTTTTTAAAGTCTACTTTTAATGATGGTTCTTAAATGTTTTAACCTCCCTTTAGTCCACTCACCAGAGGTAGTGGGAGGAAAAGATACAAGGGAAGTGAACCTGATTAGAAAGGTTCTTTGGAGCAACTCCTGTCTGTGTTGTCTGGAAATCAGCAGTTCAGTTCACAGGGTAGCAGCAGCAGCTCGATCCACTCGCAAACACCTCACAAATACACCAGCTGTCCAGTTTGTTTAGAGTTGGGACAGCAAACATGAATCAGCAATGGGGGCACTACCTAGCAGAGACAGCCAGGCTTCAACCTTGGTTCGAGTCATCAGGAGGGACCCAGAGGGACGTCAGTTCTCAGGTATGCCTCTCTCAGAGAAGCCAAGATCAGCAAAGACCAGAGACCAACAAGCATTTCACAGCTAGCTCTACCAGCAAGCCTAGCTTGGTCTCTGTCACTGTCCATTGAGTCCTTTTTATACACCCTCAAAACATCAGGTGTCCTCCATGTATCTTGCCTCAGAATGTATGTCTTTCTCAGCTGACGTCACTCTGCCAATCATCCCCAGTTCTTGAAAACCACAAAAACCACAGCACACCACCAGAAGTCTTTTGGTGGATTTCTCTCTACAGAGTCCCAGCAAATGGAGCTCCAATATGCAGTGAAAGGTGGACCAATTCATGCATGTCATTAGCGAAGAATCCTTCATCATGTGTCCTTTAACGTGTTTGCTTTAGTAGAATATCCTTTCTCCTATGTCTGCTTCAGTCAGAATGTTCCTTCATGACTCTGCCTTAACCTTTCACCCGTGCTCACTTCAGCTAAAGTTTCCTTCACATGTTTGCCTAAACAAGAAACCATCCAACTGACTTTCCAAAGAACTCAAGTTTCCACCTCACTTAGTTGAGTCCCAAACCAGTTCAGTCTACCAAGTACTTCCTATATTAGGTACAAACTGAGACTCCAGCAATGTGAAATGGTATTTTGGAGAGCTTCATGTGACCCTAGGATGATCTTCTTATTATCCTTCTTTTAGAAAAGGCATTATAAATCACTAGGAACAGAGAGCTTGATTCTCATGTGTAAAGCTTTTCCTTCAATGGGAAGAACAGGTTTCATCCATAAAATGGCAGTAAGCTACTGCTCTTCTCTGGCTGCTGTGAGGTTTGAATGAGTGAGCATATACAGAATATTTTGAATACTGTCAAGCTTTAGCTATGTGTTACTCTAGGGGCACAGTCAGCATTGCATATGCATTTGTTGGATTAGTGAATAAATGGAGGCAATGACATTTGACAAAGTCAAGCAGCATGTCCAAGATCACATGGAAGTGACCTTGATTCACAGGAGGAAGAAGAGAGTCTCTCACTTCTTCTCTACCTTTGAGACAGGGTCTCTGTAGCCCAGGCTGCCCTTGAGCTCACAACTCTGTTTCTGCCTTCTGAGTGTTGGACTTACAGATGTGGGTCTTGTCTCATCTTTAGACTCTTCTCTACAGAGGTCTTAGTAGCTCATGGTAGTTTAAAACTTAAACTCTGGCTTCTGCATCACCATTGCCTGTCTGTGGGATGGGTTATCTAGGAACTGCCTGCCACACCAGGACACCTTATATGTGTATGCTGTACAATAACTAGGTTTCTGCCCTGGGCTTCTAACCCTTCAGGTGCCCTGTGAATTGACCTTACCATTATGGTCTCTATGAAGCCTCAAGCAATTGCAGCTCCATCTGTTGAAGGATGTACACAGCACAAATGTCTTAGATGATGCTTTGGCCAAAGTTGGCGATTCAGCAGTCGAAAGGTGCAATTAACAGATTGAGTCAGAATGAGACTTAAGGCAGTGCTGTAGAAGCCAGAAGACAACTTTGTGGAGTTGGTTCTCTTCTTCCACCTTTCTGTGGTTTCTGAGGATCAAACTCAGGTCACTTGCCTTAAGTGGCAAGCTCCTTTATCTGCTGAACCATCTTGAGAACTGTCAATTTTTAATTAATTAATAGTAAGTCCCTTCTTTTTTTACTAAGCAAAATTAAAACACAATTTCTTTAAAAATCTATTTATTTATTATAGCATTCTGCCTTCATGTATGCCTGCAGGCCAGAAGAGGGCACCAGATCTCAGTATAGATGGTTATAAGCCACCATGTGGTTGCTGGGAATTGAACTCAGGACATCTAGAAGCACAGCCAGTGCTCTTAACCTCTGAGCCATCTCTCCAGACCAAAACACGTCTTGTAAACCTCGTGGAGTTAGATTAGCAGGTGTCCCAGACTGTGGGCATAGTTTGGTCGGTACTAAGGAAGTCCTGTCTGCTACATCTGCCCATATGTTAACCACACCTGCCCACTCTTGTCCTTTTGACATGCTACTTTTTAGTGCCTGTCTGAAGATTTGGACCTGCAAGATCAACCTTGCAAACACTGGCTTACTTTTGGGACAAGATTGTCTGGACTGGAGTGAAACCACTGTGGTGGTTTGAAGAATGGCCTCCGTAGGCTTATATGTTTAGATTCTTAGTACAAGTTGGTAGAACTGTTTGGGAAGGATTAGGAGGTATGGCCTTGGTGGAGGAGGTTTGTCACTAGGCATGGGATTTGAGATTTCAAAACCCACCACCATTTCCAGTTCTCTCTGTCTCTCTGTCTCTCTGCTTCTTTCTCGCTCTCTCGCTCTCTCGCTCTCTCGCTCTCTCGCTCTCCCTACTTGTGGAATAAGGATATAACCACTTAACCACTGTTTCAGCAACATGGCTGCCTGCCTGCTGCCATGATTCCCACCATGATGGTTTGGAACTGAAGCCCCAGTAAACTCTTTCTACTAAAGTTGCCTTGGTCATGATGCCTCTTCACAGCAATGGAAAAGTAACTAAGAGAGATTAATCCATTATAAAGACAGTGGCCTAGAATATGACTACCGCTTATGAAGTCCAACTTCACAAGTTCCAACCACCTTTCAGTACCATCATATTGGGGGACCAAGCCCTAGCACATGAATGTTTTGGGGGAAACCACACTTAAATCATAGCCTGTAGAGAATGTCACATCAACCCAGATTTCCTTTGCTATCATAGATTTGTATAATGTGTTGTGGCTAATTAAAAAACAAATTTTAAGGTCTCTTTTACCTTTGGAAGTTTATAGGTGCACCCCTGTTTTTTAAGTTGCAAAGAAAGAAAACAATCCCTGGAAGGCAAATTTTCATGCCTCACAGTCTCAGCTTAAGAGTCACCTCTGACTCTTTTCTTGTGGAGAATTGTGTAGGAAAAGAGCTGCTTTAATGTGGGCTCTCCCCAGCCAGTTTCTGATGGCATTAGTTTCAAGAATTGTATTTTCTTTCTTCATTATTTTTGCTTTGTAGGAGACAAAATAATAGGATTTTAAAATGCTTAGAAGATAATTCATGAAAACCTATATATCCACCAAGCATATCAAACATTTATGTTTTATAACATTTATTCCCTCTAAAATTATTCCATTCCCCACCACCTAATATTTCTCTGTGGCATGTGTCTGGGATGTATTCATAGTTGTACAGCATAATTATAAATCTCCAGGTGTGAATAAGTTCCTTTTGTGTATGTTTGAAATATATATGTGTGTGTGTGTGTGTGTGTGTGTGTGTGTGTGTGTGTGTGTGTGTATTGATTTTTTTGTTTGTCTTTTGGTAATTTGCTTTGTTAAATTCTTCTCTCATATATTACATCTCAACTCTAGTTTCCTCTCCCCTCCCCTTCTCTTAGTACCCCCCCACAGAGGTCTCCTATCCTTCAGATCTCCCAAGTCTTTCTTCAGAAAAGGGCAGATCTTCCAGAGATGACCAAACATGACATATCATGGTGCAGTAAGACTAGGCACATATCTTCATATTAAGGCTAGATAAGGAAACCTGGTAAGAGAGAAAGGGTCCTGAAAGCAGGCAAAAGAGTCACGGACAACTCTCACTCCCATAGTAGGAGTCCCACAAGTCCTAGCAGTGGAGGGGTATTCCCCTTACTCCATATTCTCAACAGCAGGAGCTGTCACTTGAGGTTTTGATCTTAGGCATAAGATGGAATCTCAGAGTCATTTTGATTTGCATTTTCATGATGGCTAAGGATGTTGAACATTTCTTTAGGATGCTCCTTGGCCATTTGAGATTCCTCTGTTGAGAATTCTGTCCCCCATTTTAAAAATTAAATTATTTGTTTTGTTGATGTTTAATTTCTTTAGGTGTCTATATATTTTGGAACTCAGTCCTCTGTCAGATGTGGGGTTGGTGAAAATCTGTTTTTGCATTTTTTTTTTTTTTGGAGCTGAGGACCGAACCCAGGACCTTGCGCTTGCTTGGCAAGCGCACTACCGCTGAGCTAAATCCCCAACCTTTTTTCTATTCTGTAGGCGGCTGTTCTGTTCTATTGATGATGTAACCCAGACCCAGAAAGAGAAGCATGGTATGTACTCACTTATAAGTGGAAATTAGCTGTAAAAGAAAACCGTACTACAATCTACATACAGATCCAGAGAAGCTAAGTAACAAGGAGGGTTCAAGGGGGGGTATGCATGTATCTCCCTGGGGAGGGAAAATAAAATAGACATTATGGTAGGTGAGTGGTGTGTGGGGGTGTAAGAACAGGAAGGCTCAGGTTGAGGGAGAATGGGGATAGAGAGTACTAGGAGAGACAACTAGAATTGAATTGAGGGGGTGAATCTCAGGGACGAGCTAGAAGCTTAGTGTAGTGCAAACTCCCAGGAATCTATGATGGTCACCCTAGCTAAGATTCCTCAAAATGGATACAGATCCTGAATTGGCCATTTCCCGTAACTAGGCAAGACTTCCAGTGGAAGAACTGGGACACCAATCCAGCTACAAAACCTTTGGCCTACAAATTTTCCTGCCTACAGGATGTGCTGGGGTAAAGGTGTCACAGAAATTGTGGGAGTGGCCATCCAATGATTGGCCCAGCTTGAGACCCATTCCATGAGAGAAAACCCACCACTGACACTGGTATATTTCTCCATCAATGCCTCTTATCAGAGGCAAGTTGAGCCATTCCTATTTGTAGCATCAGTGCTGGCATCAGTTATCACAGCATACATTTTAAAATTTAAAATTAGTCATTCTACTCCAATGCTTTTTCAGTACCTAGTCCAGTTTCCTCACCTTGCCTGGTTATCATCTAGGAAAATAAAGTGAGCTATTAAAATAGCCTCCATTTCCCGGGCACATTGCATCTGTTACACAATCCACCCATTGCTTCATCACCAACCCATTTGATTTCTTTCCTTTTGCCATTAAATACACCAACACTTAACTAGTTTTTATGATAGAATCTATCTTTGGCCTTTTCGTTGTTGAGACAGACTCCTTCACTCCTCTGCTATTTTATCCTCATGGCATGATCCTTGAGACGGACTAAATTAGGTGGCATGTTCTTGCTTTTCGTGTCCTAAGCGTGGACCTTTGAAAACTTGCACAAAATTCCTCACAAATTAAGCTGTGTGTCTTATGATTTGCCGTGGCACTAAAGTAGCCATCTTCTCTCACTTTTTGTCAATGTTCTTTCAACTGGAGTTCCTCTAATCTGGGGTTGTTTCTTTTTGAGACGTTGTAGAAGCCACATTGGCAGTCGGGAGTTAGGCAGTATGGGCAAAGGGTTAACAGCACAACTATTAGCTGGTTCTAGAACCCTGGGAACAAAGAGAGCATTTTTTAATTAGTCCCAGCCGGAGACCAGCCAAGTAGACTGGCAACTACAGCAAGGTTGAAAACTAGTGAAGGTCAGAGGCTTGCCAGTGGGCTGGGGCAGCAGCCAAGAGGACGTCAGAGCTGGACAGACAGGGCTTTAATGTATGACCACCTCTCTAATTGGGTGAACAGTGAATGCAGTGTATGGCCCTCTCCTCAGCTGGGACAGAGGAACATACATAGATTGTGCCCCTCCATTGGCTTAGCTCATGATATGCCCCAAGCACTAAGAAATTTCAATAGTAATTGCCCCAGTCTTTGTTTGGTTTCTACCACAAACTTTTAAATAGCTCCAGTCAAGAAACATGTGGTTTTCCCCTCTCGTTGGACCTCCTTCATTCTCAGAAATTTTACTCACTTTCTCAGAAGGCTAAGGTTGCTCTTGTCACTCCTCCTCTATCTGCATCTTAACTCCTCATTGACAAAAGATGAGAATTTGAGAGTGACCACTTTCTTTTAACCTTTGATTACCATAGTCCCCCCCAGTACCTTAGTCCCCAGGTAAAACCCATCTGGGCTGAGAGAGGTCTCTTCAAAGTCAGAGATATGAATTTCTGGGATTAAAAAAAATAATTGTTGGCCTAGTGAGATTGCATTTCAGGTAGAGACACTTGATGCCTAGTTCAGGATCTGAGTTTGTTCCCACATGGTGGAAGGAAAAAGTAAAACTCTGAAAGTCGACTCCCACATGTTTACCATTATAGGCCCACATTTGTATACACACACACACACACACACACACACACACACACACACACACACACACACACACATGCATACAGGCATGAATGTAATACAAAATAATGAGCAAGGGGCTATATTTATTTTCATGTGGAAATTAATTGGGAGGAAAACTAGGGATTGGGTCCTTACATGTATCAGCAGCTGATGCAGTAACAAGAGCAGAATCAGTTGCAGAATTTAGAGGGTAACATTTGAGTTGTGTTCACGGTGTGATAATATCCTTAATCAAGTACGATTCTTATGTGTGTTCTAGATGACACAAAGTACCCACCATTTGTAATCACTGTACTCAGTTTCCAAGTCAGTACAGCACATAATAATGCATAGCACTCCTCACGGAAAGGGTGGCTGATCTCTCTTTCTAAAAGTGAACCATCAATTTTATCTCATAGTATCCCTAGCATGGTGTGAGCCTGGTAGGACTGTCACCACACTATAGACAAGGAAGGAGAATGACGATGACATTTGCTAACTTATCTGAGGTCACACAGCCGGGACCCAGACCCTGAGCTGAGACGTGAATTCAGGACTCTTTGACTTTGCCCAGCTCTTCCTAGTCTTTCAAGATGGATGGGGTGGGTTTACCTGATGATCTACAGCCTGGTGTAGTAGGGTAAGCATCTCTTTCAGTAGCTGCCTTCCTCTTTCCTGAGGTACCCATGCATCCCTTCACCTCCCTCTCAGGCTGCATGTCCATCATAATGTTCCTTCCCATGGTGAGATCATTAATTCTCATCACCTTCCTGTTCCTGAGACATTGGTGGGCACAGATGGTGCTGCAGGCTGCATCTCTGGGGCTTTTTGAGGAGCGATTTCTTACTCCTTGAGTCCCATAAGGCAGTGCCAGATCCGAGAGCTACTGGGACTGAGGCACGCCTGTCTTCCCTCCTGGCCCTGGCCTCCAGCTTTGCGGAACAGATCACCATCCCATCACAGTCCTCTTAAGATGACCCGGAGGTCTCTGTCCACGGAAACCCAGGAACCTGTGCACTCTAGGCGCACAGAGATTTAGCGATTTAGAAATTTCATTTGGAGATCTAGAAATCCCCCTCTAGCTTGGGTTTAGCCTCTTTATTTAACATGTGTGCCCTGGTAAAGGGCTAGAGCCTTGGTGTGCTGCGCTGTGTCAGGCAGTTTTCTGTTCCTGATCACATTGTAGAGGAGGTGGTACTATTTTCCTCTTGTCTGTGAGGACACTGTGTCTAGACAGGCTAAGGACCCTGGCCCAGGACCCGAGAAACAACATTCTGAGCCACTAATCCCACTAAGTTAACTTTGAGGTTGAATATTAAATGGACAGGACAGTGTGCTGTGTGTAGTTTTAATTGCTACCACCTGTAGTGGTGGCCATAGGCCCTAGCTTCCCATGAGACCTCATATGGTTGTTATATTCTTCCCCTAAGGCATGGCAGAAAAGCCCTCTCTCTTTCCTTCCATCTGTCTTTTCTCTTGGGACTTGGAAGTCCCGCCTGGACCTTCTGCCCAGCAATTGTCCCCTGGCTTTCTTTCTGAACAAATCAAGAACCAATTGGGGAACAAGACCTTACCACCCCCTTCAACAGCGGAGTCACATTAGGTATTTAGAACTTCCAGGGACTTAGTGTCACCAGTTAGAGGCTTTCATTCCTACTGGGAGGGATAGAGGAGATGGAATGTGGTCATCGGTGGTCAGTGGTGAGAATGAGCTGAAGTGACACATGGACAAACAAACACCAGTTGACAGAACTACGTTTCATACATTCCAGTTGCCATGAGGAAGTAAGAGCTTCTCCATGACCCTCCACCTTTCAGACTCCCTGTGAGCTCCGCTCCTCGGTAGGCTCTAACCTGGAACCACACTGGCAAGGACCACAGGGACTTGAATTTCTGCACGGTTTGCATCACAAGCAAGCTAGGGAGGCCCAAGGTATGCACAGTGGGAGCCTAATCCACAATGGGGCAGTGGAGAGAGTAAGCAAGGGAAGGCAGCCCTCACACTTGGTTAGCTGGTTCAGCAATCCTCTTCATCTTCTACCAAACCCGCCATCTTGTATGACCTTAGGGAGAAAGATGCTCCCCAACCACATTTCTCTGTATGCATGTGGTCTGCCCCTCTGCTACTTTAAAAAACATCCATAGCAACTAAGAGACCAGGATGACGGCAAACCCAAGTAGCATATCGGGCAATGCTTTGCTGCCCCTTTTCAGGCTGGTATAGAGCTTCAATCCCATGTCAATAATCTGCCTAGACCTGCTCTCCAGGGACCTTCACTGAGGCCATGAAAAGAGTGTCTACCACCTTGCACAAGTTTGAGGATGTGATACAGGAATGGACGGCTGAGCCCAGACTGTCTTCCATCCTCCCATAGCTTCTATTTTTTTAAATCAATACATTTATTTGGGGAACAGGTTTTGTTTTATAAACAAACTAATTGAAAGTAAGATAATTTCTGTATGCCCTGCCCCACCTTCATCCTTTACTTTCTTTTATTCTCAACATCTTGCAGTAATATGAACATGTGTAAAAATCAATGAACCAATATCAGTACAGTCTAGTGTTACAGTCCAGGGTTCACATATAGATTTTGGCTGATGTATGTACCCACCATTACAGCATTACGGAAACTCATTCCGCTGCCCTAAAAATGCTGGGTTTGACCTTTTCCTCTCACTCCTTTCTCTCAGGTCCTTGTCAATCAACGACAGCTTTTCTGTGTCTGTGATTCAGCCTTTTCCAGAAGACTGCAGTTGCTGATGGTACATTAGGCTACTGGGCAAGTAAGAATGAGGGCAGCTTTTCTGAGCTCTCCTGCTGCTGGGAGTGTGAGTCTAAGTGTTCAGCGTTCCTCAACATGGTCTCCTGGCTGAGCACTGCTACGTATAGCTGCTTATAATTGCCCTAAGTGCCATTAGAGTGGGTTGTGAGCACCTGCGTTTGACAACTGAGAAGGCTGAAGTCTCGGGTGTATTATGTTGGAATTCATGTGCTTGATATGGTCATAGCATCAAGCTGTCCAGGACAGCGCACCTTCTCTCAGAACTATCGTCATCACCTATTACCAGGGGCAGATTTGATGGTCATTAGGCTCATGGTGGTGACTGAACAATGCAGAACCGGTCTTGGGCTATTGTGGGCTTATTACAGTCAAATAGAGGACGGTGCTGATGAGCTATGGTATTTGTTTACTATTGGATATGGCACAAAGCTCATGGGAACATGAAAGACATAGTCTCAGGCATTTGAACACATGGTGGTACTGTTTGGGGAGGTCTAGGACATGTGAACTTGCTGGAGGAAGTATGAGCAGGGGCAGATTTTGAGGTTCAAAGCCTCATGAAGAATCTAGTTCTCTCTGTCTCCTGCTTTTGGTTCAAGATGTAAGCTTTCAGCTTCTAGCTCAAGTTCCATGCCCCTGGAATTCTACACCCAACTAAACTGTTCTTCTATAACTTGCCTTGATCATGGTGTTTTACATAAGAGTACTAGAGAAGTAACTATCATGGTACCACAGTACACTGATAAGGGTACCCAGCAAGAAATGGGGGACCCGTTGTTCCTCACAGTCTGAATGCAAATTATGTTGCTGTAAAGTTCAGTCTTGGGAGGAGGAAGCAAAGACTTCCATCACCTCCCAGACAAGCCGGAAGCAGGAGGGGAAATGCTCTCTGAGGTCTAGGGTTGGCATCTGTGCCTGGTGGCTGCGGTTGACCTCATGCTATATGACATGAGTCTTGGTTGTCAGCTTCTCTGGATCTGGAGTTAGTTAAAAGACTGTGCATGCCTGTGAGGCATTTTCTTGATTAGGTTAATTTAAAGTGAAAGGACCTACCCTAAGTGTTACCATGCCTTCCAGTGGTGGCCCAGCTGTAAGATCAGAGGAAAACGTTTTTTGTTCTTTAAACATTGCTTGCCTTTAGGTCTCCTTGGTGAGTTCCTTTATTCTGTTTGGAAACTCATCTATGCTGCTGCTGCTGCCGCTGCTGCCACTGTCCCTGTTATGCCATCCTCTGCTGACATCAGGACCTAGTGTTTCCAGCCTTTTAATATGGACTGAAAAAATCGGTGGTTCTCCAGGAATCTTTTAGGCCTTCAACACCGGATTATGACTACTGAGGCATTCAGCGTCATAGGCTGAGCAGTCATTGAGTTCTCAGCCTGTCCAGTGGGAAGAGAACCACAAGTCCCCTATTAACCTATGCTCATTCTATAGGGTCTGTCCTATAGGAAGCCCCAAATGCCACACTAAGATGCTAAAATAGCCAGTGCCCAAATTCATGGCTCTTGTATCTTGGTTTTGGGGGAAAAAGTTTGTTACTTTCTTTGTATTTGAAATGTTTTCCTTTCTTTAGTCTTCAATGTTTAAATTGCCTTCATAGTTTTAAATAGTCACAAGCAAAAAATAAATCTCTGAAAAATCAGCTTAACTCCAAGAACAGGGGAGGGGGAAAAAAGGGCAAAATTTAACCAATTAACAACTCATCTTGCCAGTTTGGTCTTCACAGGCAGCTGGCGTTCCTCTGCCCCCTCCTCACTGTCTGGGCCAATCCTCAGTATGCCAAGTTCTCCATACACAGAACTGACACGATGTATGTTTCTATGCCTCCAAGTCCCAGGAGTGTTGGGAACCCCTGAGAGATCGGTTTGTTTGCCTTTTAATTTCTTCTAGTGATTGTGAAATTTCCAATTGTTGTAATTCAAGTATTTTACGAAAGATCCTAGAAACAAAACTATGATCCTAAGTGAACTAAATGCATTTGGAGGCAGTGGAAGGCAAGGTAGACTTTAATCTGTTCCTCACCTCCCATGTGTTTCCCTACTTAAAGGGGAGCTCTGTTTGGTCAACAGGACCTGGACACTCTCAAAGAGAACTACTTGAAAACATTTCTGAATATAATAACCTGTTTGTACTTCTATATTAAGCCAAAACCTCCTGTCTCTGCTCTCCTTTAACATTGGCCTTAATAGATACTGCTAAGTTCTCTCTGTTACTGTTTTCTACTGGCCGGACTTTTTACCACTGTAACAGAGCATCTGATTCCAAAACTTTAGGGAGGTGTTGTTTGTTTTGGGTCACAGTTCATAGGTTTCAGATTCTTGTAGCAGGGAGGACACGGTGGGGCAGAACGGTCCATGTCATAGCAGACAGGAAGCAGCGATAGTGAGAACGCAGGAAGGGCAGAGGGTGAGGTAGAGCCTTTGAGGACTCTACTACGTACTTTCTTTCCCACCCCTCAATGATCTACTCAAGTTTTGACTCCATCAAGGTAGTAATCTACCCATTAGATCAAAGAAGACAAGGTCCAGTCACTTCCAAGAGCCCAGCTTCGGGCAACTAGGCTTTCCACACAAGCCTGGGAAGGGTGTTTTTGTTTATTCAAGCACTTGCACAATGGATTGAGAAATACTTGCAGGAGTGAGGGTGGCCAGTCAGCTGGTGCCACGGGCTTTAAGAAAAGCCCTCTGTGAAGACAAGGAATATAACAGGGGCAGGGGAGCCTAGAGAGACCTATCTAGGTTATGGTAGTGACATTTTCTATTTGAGTGACCTTGAGCAAATGATCAAGCCTCTCCCCATCCTCTAACTTCAGTAGAACAAGGACACCAAACTAGATGCTTAGGTCGGAGCTCTTCTAGGGTGACATATTCACTGATCTTTCAATAACCCTCTGGCTGTCAGCTATTAGAGGTCACACTGATGTGTGCCTCAAGAAGGGGAAGTCACAGGTAAATTCAGCTCAGACAGCTCAGACCCAGGATCTGTGACATTGCAGTGGTGTTGAAACTGCTGGTCTTTGGCAACCCTGCCTGACTTGTCCTATCTGTAGGAAATACTGAGAGCTGATACTGATAGACTGCTTGCCAGGGTGGGTGCACTGCTCCGAGTCCTTTTCATGTGTAGCACATCACATGTGCTATGCACGCCCTAATCCTGACCTTTTAAAATTGTAGAGCTCTTAGAGGTTAAGTGTGCTTTCAGAGTTGTACAATCCTTCTAACTCTCGGAAATGCTATCGCTCATATTTTATCAGGGAGGAGACTTGGGGACTTTGAGGGAACAAGGGATCAGCAAAAGACGAGTAAGCAGTGGTTCCTGAAGTACTGAGAGGCTGGAAGAGAGGACTCCAGAGCCTCTGCATGGTTTCACCTACTCTTCTGCAGCCTTTGGACTTTATCTTGCACCTCTTCAGAGGCAGGAGGAGTGGGAAGGCTTTGCCCAGTGTCAGGTTGGGTCTTGTTGCCAAGTTCACAGTCCAACTGGACTCTGTCTAGTCAGGTTTCCAACATTTTCCCATGGGCTGCTTGGATACAATTCAGCAAACCAACCTTATATTGCCTCGTGGTCGACATGGCTGAGCTGAGCGAGTCCCTGTTGATTGACGATGAGGAGATTGTACTCACATTTATCTCTCGTGTTCCTCTTTCATTTTTTAGATCATGTTCTTCTTCTTAAGACTTCTTTTCTCTGCCCAAATCCGGTAAGGTTAGAAGAGAATACTGTCTTTTTAAGTGAAATCAGCTAGTTACACTACACTGGGTTGTCTACTGAGAAAAATTCTGTGGCTTGTACTAAATGTTTTCAAATATGGATTTAAAAACAACAACGAAACCCACAAACCTCCAAGTATGTGGCATTGCTTCTCCTTGCATGGAAAACTGTCTGTTCTGCCATTAAGGAAAAACCTAATGGACTTATTTCCCACTGTGACTAATTCGTGTACAGTCAAAGTGAAAATAATTTAAATGAGCTGTGTTGTACAAATGGCACTCAACACAGACTCTTTAAAAATTAGTAAGGCATTTGTTTTAAATTGCGATTTGACCTTTTTGGGGTAAGAGTGTGTGTTGTAGGTTTAACCACTACTAACTAGTGTTAAAGACTGTAGTGCAGTTTGTCATTAACCTACGTCCTCAACCCTTAGTGATTTGAGGTGATCTCATGATGTACCTCAGGTTGCCCTCTACCTCAGGATCTGCCCACACCACTGCTCCTCTTCCTCCTTACTGCTGAGATCTTAGGGTTGGGCCTCTGTGAGCTGGCTATTCAATCTCCGGGAGACCTGGCTGTCATAGAACCTGGTTCCTAATAAACTGCTGAAGAAAACTTATCTGAATGAAGGCTCCTGTGTCTTGGCATCCTTCTGTGTCTGTCTATCTGCCTTTTATGAATGCAACTGTGAACAGGAAGTGTGCAAAGAGGACTGTGGGTCTGTCCCCACAACATCTGGCTGCCCAAGAAGTGTTCCGTTTGTAGAGGCTGGCTACTTAGTGGTGGTGGCCATGTGGTAGATCAGGATCTTCTAGTCCAGGACTATGGACTAGCCCTGTCTGTGCTGAACACTTTCATGCTAGCTGGCACTTGTCTTTTTCTAGAATAGCAAGCATAGGTGTCATGTGAGTTTGGTGACCAGTGTCCTAACAAAAACGATCATTTGCCATTCCTCTTAAAATAATGTGCACATTTCCATCATGGTCCCTGACATGCCCCTTCAAAGCACTTACCTCTGCCTGCACAATTCCTCCCCTTCTTGGCTGTGCTGGTGGTCAAGGTTACAGCCTTGTGTGCTAAGTGGTCTAACACTGAGTTACATGGCCAGCCTAAAAGCAACTTTACTTAAAAATATACAGTCTACGTTGTGCCCATAGTCCGTGTTTCTTGATAAAATGCAACTCTCTTACTTTTAAAAAACCAATACTTTTAAACAATTTTTTTTTTGCAGCATTAACTTTTTTAATGAGTAATTATGACTCCTCTGTCTAACATGGGTGCCGTATGTTCCAATCAAGGCAGAATTTCATGATCCCATGTGTTCATATTTCAATCTCAGACTCAATCCTCAGCAGGATATTGTTACACAGTTATAATATTAGGTAACAGTGCCATTTGAAAACCAGCATGGAGCAATCGTCCAGGTTAGCTTGTAATGGGCATACCATGTGATTTTATTGCTTTGGTTGTCTCCGTGACATCATAGTAAAAAATCTGATTCCATTATGGGGGATAATCTGCTAGGAAGAAGTGCCAACGATGATTTTAAAAGGGACGATGAGCCCAGGAATACTTTGATTGCAAAGTAATTAATTCCGAGGGGAATCTCTGTGAGAGGAGACAGCTTATCTGGTTGTGAGAGCTTTCATGGTCATGCAGAAGAAAGGGAAGCACAGGTTTTCTTTATTAAATTGGCATCGCATCAGGAAATAAGAGCTAAACTATGATTGATTGTGAATATAATGTGGGTGATGGGAACAGCTGGTCCAGGCATAAATAAGGCAGTCTCGTGCACATATGGCACCGGTTTGTGTACATGCCCGCTGTGGTCCACCTTTTCAAACTGAGACATCTTTTGCAAGACGGGCTGTTTCCTTCAGTCTGAAGCCTGTGGCACTGGGGAGAGAGGGAGTGTCTTCCTGGGCTGTCTTTGAGAGGGAGAAGCACCACATTAGCACAGGAACTTTGAGCGTCTCTAGCTGCAATTCATTAAAGTCACAGCTGTAAACACTAGAGTGAGACAGTGTGAAGTCCAGTGGGCTTGATTGGAAATTGGACTCTGAAGTGTCCAGGCAGAGGCTCTCCAGAGGTTTAAGCCCCTAGATTTCTTTTTTTTTTTTCATAGGGTATTTCACTTTTTATTGTTCTAGTGAATTTAAATATCTCCATTTTTAGTTGTTCTTTATATGAATAACATCTGTGCCATTTTTTCCTTTTGCAGTTCCAGCATTTTTGCTGATGTCATTGATTCTAGAACTATTTCCTAACTTAATTTTTTTTTTTTTATTAACTTGAGTATTTCTTATATACATTTCGAGTGTTATTCCCTTTCCCGGTTTCCGGGCAAACATCCCCCTCCCCCCTCCCCTTCCTTATGGGTGTTCCCCTCCCAACCCTCCCACCATTGCCGCCCTCCCCCCATAGACTAGTTCACTGGGGGTTCAGTCTTAGCAGGACCCAGGGCTTCCCCTTCCACTGGTGCTCTTACTAGGATATTCATTGCTGCCTATGGGGTCAGAGTCCAGGGTCAGTCCATGTATAGTCTTTAGGTAGTGGCTTAGTCCCTGGAAGCTCTGGTTGCTTGGCATTGTTGTACTTTTGGGGTCTCGAGCCCCTTCAAGCTCTTCCAGTTCTTTCTCTGATTCCTTCAATAGGGGACCTATTCTCAGTTCAGTGGTTTGCTGCTGGCATTCGCCTCTGTATTTGCTGTATTCTGGCTGTGTCTCTCAGGAGCGATCTACATCCGGCTCCTGTCGGTCTGCACTTCTTTGCTTCATCCATCTAGTCCAATTGGGTGGCTGTATATGTATGGGCCAAATGTGGGACAGGCTCTGAATGGGTGTTCCTTCAGTCTCTGTTTTAATCTTTGCCTCTCCCTTCCCTGCCAAGGGTATTCTTTTTCCTCATTTAAAGAAGGAGTGAAGCATTCACATTTTGATCATCCGTCTTGAGTTTCGTTTGTTCTAGGGATCTAGGGTAATTCAAGCATTTGGGCTAATAGCCACTTATCAATGAGTGCATACCATGTATGTCTTTCTGTGATTGGGTTAGTTCACTCAGGATGATATTTTCCAGTTCCAACCATTTGCCTACGAATTTCATAAACTCGTTGTTTTTGATAGCTGAGTAGTATTCCATTGTGTAGATGTACCACATTTTCTGTATCCATTCCTCTGTTGAAGGGCATCTGGGTTCTTTCCATTTTCTGGCTATTATAAATAAGGCTGCGATGAACATAGTGGAGCACGTGTCTCTTTTATATGTTGAGGCATCTTTTGGGTATATGCCCAAGAGAGGTATAGCTGGATCCTCAGGCACTTTTAAACAATTTTAAAGATTATTAAATCCTAATGTGCAACTGGGAGTAACCTTGGAAAAGATAAAAAAAAAATCAGTGAATCAAGTATCTTTAAAAAAAGAAAGGCATGGAGACACCGCCGGAACCTGAAGGAAACAGACCGGATAAACAGTTCTCTGCACCCAAATTCCATGGGAGGGAGAGCTAAACCTTCAGAGAGGCAGACACGCCTGGGAAACCAGAAGAGACTGCACTCTGCGCACATCCAGACGCCAGAGGAAAACACCAAACGTGCCATCTGGAACCCTGGTGCACGGAGGCTCCCGGAAAGAGCGGCGCAGATCTTCCCGGTTGCTGCCGCCGCGGAGAGGACTTAGGCAGTACCCCACGAGCAAATTTGAGCCTTGGAACCACAGGTAGGACCAACTTTTCCCCTGCAAGAAACCTGCCTGGTGAACTCAAGACACAGGCCCACAGGAACAGCTGAAGACCTGTAGAGAGGAAAAACTACACGCCCGAAAGCAGAACACTCTGTCCCCATAACTGGCTGAAAGAAAACAGGAAAACAGGTCTACAGCACTCCTGACACACAGGCTTATAGGACAGTCTAGCCACGGTCAGAAATAGCAGAACAAAGTAACACTAGAGATAATCTGATGGCGAGAGGCAAGCGCAGGAACCCAAGCAACAGAAACCAAGACTACATGGCATCATCGGAGCCCAATTCTCCCACCAAAATAAACATGGAATATCCAAACACAACAGAAAAGCAAGATCTAGTTTCAAAATCGTATTTGATCATGATGCTGGAGGACTTCAAGAAAGACGTGGAGAACTCCCTTAGAGAACAAGTAGAAGCCTACAGAGAGGAATCGCAAAAATGCCTGAAAGAATTCCAGGAAAACATAAATAAACAAGTAGAAACCCATAGAGAGGAGACACAAAAGTCCCTGAAAGAATTCCAGGAAAACACAATCAAACAGTTGAAGGAATTAAAAATGGAAATAGAAGCAATCAAGAAAGAACACATGGAAACAACCCTGGACATAGAAAATCAAAAGAAAAGACAAGGAGCTGTAGATACAAGCTTCACCAACAGAATACAAGAGATGGAAGAGAGAATCTCGGGAGCAGAAGATTCCATAGAAATCATTGACTCAACTGTCAAAGATAATGTAAAGCAGAAAAAGCTACTGGTCCAAAACATACAGGAAATCCAGGACTCAATGAGAAGATCAAACCTAAGGATAATAGGTATAGAAGAGAGTGAAGACTCCCAGCTCAAAGGACCAGTAAATATCTTCAACAAAATCATAGAAGAAAACTTCCCTAACCTAAAAAAAGAGATACCCATAGGCATACAAGAAGCCTACAGAACTCCAAATAGATTGGACCAGAAAAGAAACACCTCCCGTCACATAATAGTCAAAACACCAAACGCACAAAATAAAGAAAGAATATTAAAAGCAGCAAGGGAAAAAGGTCAAGTAACATATAAAGGCAGACCTATCAGAATCACACCAGACTTTTCGCCAGAGACTATGAAGGCCAGAAGATCCTGGACAGATGTCATACAGACCCTAAGAGAACACAAATGCCAGCCCAGGTTACTCTATCCTGCAAAACTCTCAATCAACATAGATGGAGAAACCAAGATATTCCATGACAAAACCAAATTTACACAATATCTTTCTACAAATCCAGCACTACAAAGGATAATAAAGGGTAAAGCCCAACATAAGGAGGCAAGCTATACCCTAGAAGAAGCAAGAAACTAATCATCTTGGCAACAAAACAAAGCGAAGAAAAGCACACAAACATAACCTCACATCCAAATATGAATATAACAGGAAGCAATAATCACTATTCCTTAATATCTCTCAACATCAATGGCCTCAACTCCCCAATAAAAAGACATAGATTAACAAACTGGATACGCAATGAGGACCCTGCATTCTGCTGCCTACAGGAAACACACCTCAGAGACAAAGACAGACACTACCTCAGAGTGAAAGGCTGGAAAACAACTTTCCAAGCAAATGGTCAGAAGAAGCAAGCTGGAGTAGCCATTCTAATATCAAATAAAATCAATTTTCAATTAAAAGTCATCAAAAAAGATAAGGAAGGACACTTCATATTCATCAAAGGAAAAATCCACCAAGATGAACTCTCAATCCTCATCTTCGGTCGGTTTATATACAAGTGTGCAATTTCTAGGCTTGAAAGTAAAATGATGCTATCTGGTGCTGGATAGAGGAGCCTTATTTTTTATTATGGCAGCTTGCTATTTTTGTAACATGGTGATTTGGTTGAACACAATAAAGTACAGTAGTAACTGATCTCCCCTTCTTCCTGGATGAGTGAGGAGATGATTAAATGTTGATGTCAGCATCCTTGAGCATATTCAGATGAGCTTCTGCTTCTGTTGAAAAGGATGCTGTGTTTGATTGTGGTCCGAAGCTTTGAAGCACTACTTGGCATCTCCTTCCTTGGAGGTCTCACTGTTTAAACATAACAGATTTGATAGCTTGTTGGTAAGGTGAGGTCCAGCTTGTCTCCACTAGGTCATCTTCATGTGAATCCGGTGGTTATACGGTTTTCTTTTAGGGATATTTCATTTTTTTTCCTTTTTTTTATTTAGAGAATACTTTATTAGTTTTTGTAATCAAACCCATGTAGATAAGACCTTACATATTTAATACAGTGTGTTACCCCTGTACAAATGGAAAAAACTTAAGTTCAACATTTCTAGACCAATATGGCTGTTAATTTCTGTACAGTGCCAACTCAACACAGTAAACGGGGATACTTTTTTCCAAAGTTGACAGCACAGCTAAAGTTTCCAAAAATTCAAATTATATATCTGTATATATATATTTATGTTTATATAAAAAGACCAATAATAGCAGTGTGTTATGCATCAACAGCAGCAACAGCTTTTCCAGGTTCTGCAGTCATCTGAACAAAACTGTAGAGACATCCAGCACACTCCATTAAAAAAAAAAGTAAAAAAACAAAACCCGAGAAAACAGCACAGTTCTGTTACTCTTGTGGTACCTGGCACCATTTTTTTTAAAATTAGCTTCTCAGTCATCATCTGGAAAGAAAACATTCTGAGCAACATCATTAAAAACAGCTCTGATAAAGCACGGTCACTACTATGTATCATAAAGCATACAAGCTATTTTACATCCACAGAGGTATGATTCAGTACTGTCCTACATCTATAATACTAGAGGATACAATTTAAAAGGCATTATTTGAGACTTGATTCTACTTTTCCAGCAGAGGGCCCAAAGGATGGTGTGACACAGCTTTGTAAAGAAACATACTCTAGACAGGATTTCCTTTCACTAGTGGCACAGTTCTAAGGATTCATTCTCTCCATGAATGTCAGCTAAAACCGTTATTAAAAAAAATGAAATATCCCTAAAAGAAAACCGTATAACCACCGGATTCACATGAAGATGACCTAGTGGAGACAAGCTGGACCTCACCTTACCAACAAGCTATCAAATCTGTTATGTTTAAACAGTGAGACCTCCAAGGAAGGAGATGCCAAGTAGTGCTTCAAAGCTTCGGACCACAATCAAACACAGCATCCTTTTCAACAGAAGCAGAAGCTCATCTGAATATGCTCAAGGATGCTGACATCAACATTTAATCATCTCCTCACTCATCCAGGAAGAAGGGGAGATCAGTTACTACTGTACTTTATTGTGTTCAACCAAATCACCATGTTACAAAAATAGCAAGCTGCCATAATAAAAAATAAGGCTCCTCTATCCAGCACCAGATAGCATCATTTTACTTTCAAGCCTAGAAATTGCACACTTGTATATAAACCGACCGAAGATGAGGATTGAGAGTTCATCTTGGTGGATTTTTCCTTTGATGAATATGAAGTGTCCTTCCTTATCTTTTTTGATGACTTTTAATTGAAAATTGATTTTATTTGATATTAGAATGGCTACTCCAGCTTGCTTCTTCTGACCATTTGCTTGGAAAGTTGTTTTCCAGCCTTTCACTCTGAGGTAGTGTCTGTCTTTGTCTCTGAGGTGTGTTTCCTGTAGGCAGCAGAATGCAGGGTCCTCATTGCGTATCCAGTTTGTTAATCTATGTCTTTTTATTGGGGAGTTGAGGCCATTGATGTTGAGAGATATTAAGGAATAGTGATTATTGCTTCCTGTTATATTCATATTTGGATGTGAGGTTATGTTTGTGTGCTTTTCTTCGCTTTGTTTTGTTGCCAAGATGATTAGTTTCTTGCTTCTTCTAGGGTATAGCTTGCCTCCTTATGTTGGGCTTTACCCTTTATTATCCTTTGTAGTGCTGGATTTGTAGAAAGATATTGTGTAAATTTGGTTTTGTCATGGAATATCTTGGTTTCTCCATCTATGTTGATTGAGAGTTTTGCAGGATAGAGTAACCTGGGCTGGCATTTGTGTTCTCTTAGGGTCTGTATGACATCTGTCCAGGATCTTCTGGCCTTCATAGTCTCTGGCGAAAAGTCTGGTGTGATTCTGATAGGTCTGCCTTTATATGTTACTTGACCTTTTTCCCTTGCTGCTTTTAATATTCTTTCTTTATTTTGTGCGTTTGGTGTTTTGACTATTATGTGACGGGAGGTGTTTCTTTTCTGGTCCAATCTATTTGGAGTTCTGTAGGCTTCTTGTATGCCTATGGGTATCTCTTTTTTTAGGTTAGGGAAGTTTTCTTCTATGATTTTGTTGAAGATATTTACTGGTCCTTTGAGCTGGGAGTCTTCACTCTCTTCTATACCTATTATCCTTAGGTTTGATCTTCTCATTGAGTCCTGGATTTCCTGTATGTTTTGGACCAGTAGCTTTTTCTGCTTTACATTATCTTTGACAGTTGAGTCAATGATTTCTATGGAATCTTCTGCTCCCGAGATTCTCTCTTCCATCTCTTGTATTCTGTTGGTGAAGCTTGTATCTACAGCTCCTTGTCTTTTCTTTTGATTTTCTATGTCCAGGGTTGTTTCCATGTGTTCTTTCTTGATTGCTTCTATTTCCATTTTTAATTCCTTCAACTGTTTGATTGTGTTTTCCTGGAATTCTTTCAGGGACTTTTGTGTCTCCTCTCTATGGGTTTCTACTTGTTTATTTATGTTTTCCTGGAATTCTTTCAGGCATTTTTGCGATTCCTCTCTGTAGGCTTCTACTTGTTCTCTAAGGGAGTTCTCCACGTCTTTCTTGAAGTCCTCCAGCATCATGATCAAATACGATTTTGAAACTAGATCTTGCTTTTCTGTTGTGTTTGGATATTCCATGTTTATTTTGGTGGGAGAATTGGGCTCCGATGATGCCATGTAGTCTTGGTTTCTGTTGCTTGGGTTCCTGCGCTTGCCTCTCGCCATCAGATTATCTCTAGTGTTACTTTGTTCTGCTATTTCTGACCGTGGCTAGACTGTCCTATAAGCCTGTGTGTCAGGAGTGCTGTAGACCTGTTTTCCTGTTTTCTTTCAGCCAGTTATGGGGACAGAGTGTTCTGCTTTCGGGCGTGTAGTTTTTCCTCTCTACAGGTCTTCAGCTGTTCCTGTGGGCCTGTGTCTTGAGTTCACCAGGCAGGTTTCTTGCAGGGGAAAAGTTGGTCCTACCTGTGGTTCCAAGGCTCAAATTTGCTCGTGGGGTACTGCCTAAGTCCTCTCCGCGGCGGCAGCAACCGGGAAGATCTGCGCCGCTCTTTCCGGGAGCCTCCGTGCACCAGGGTTCCAGATGGCACGTTTGGTGTTTTCCTCTGGCGTCTGGATGTGCGCAGAGTGCAGTCTCTTCTGGTTTCCCAGGCGTGTCTGCCTCTCTGAAGGTTTAGCTCTCCCTCCCACGGGATTTGGGTGCAGAGAACTGTTTATCCGGTCTGTTTCCTTCAGGTTCCAGCGGTGTCTCAGGCGCAGGGGTCCTGCCGCTCCTGGGCCCTCCCCTACGGGAGCCCAGAGGCCTTGTACAGTTGCCTCTTGGGCCAGGGATGTGGGCAGGGGTGGGCATTGTTGGTGGTCTCCTCCGTCTGCAGCCTCAGGAGTGCCCACCTGACCAGGCGGTGAGGTCTCTCTCCCACGGGGTTTGGGAGCAGAGAGCTGCTGCGGGCTGGGATCCGCGGGTGTGGGACTTCCGGTCTTCATTTTTTTAATAACGGTTTTAGCTGACATTCATGGAGAGAATGAATCCTTAGAACTGTGCCACTAGTGAAAGGAAATCCTGTCTAGAGTATATTTCTTTACAAAGCTGTGTCACACCATCCTTTGGGCCCTCTGCTGGAAAAGTAGAATCAAGTCTCAAATAATGCCTTTTAATTTGTATCCTCTAGTATTATAGATGTAGGACAGTACTGTATCATACCTCTGTGGATGTAAAATAGCTTGTACCTGCTTTATGATACGTAGTAGTGACCGTGCTTTATCAGAGCTGTTTTTAATGATGTTGCTCAGAATGTTTTCTTTCCAGATGATGATTGAGAAGCTAATTTAAAAAAAAATGGTGCCAGGTACCACAAGAGTAACAGAACTGTGCTGTTTTCTCGGGTTTTGTTTTTTTACTTTTTTTTTTTTTAATGGAGTGTGCTGGATGTCTCTACAGTTTTGTTCAGATGACTGCAGAACCTGGAAAAGCTGTTGCTGCTGTTGATGCATAACACACTGCTATTATTGGTCTTTTTATATAAACATAAATATATATATACAGATATATAATTTGAATTTTTGGAAACTTTAGCTGTGCTGTCAACTTTGGAAAAAAGTATCCCCGTTTACTGTGTTGAGTTGGCACTGTACAGAAATTAACAGCCATATTGGTCTAGAAATGTTGAACTTAAGTTTTTTCCATTTGTACAGGGGTAACGCACTGTATTAAATATGTAAGGTCTTATCTACGTGGGTTTGATTACAAAAACTAATAAAGTATTCTCTAAATTAAAAAAAAAAGAAAGGCACAGATCATGGTGGACATGCTTTTAATGCCAGCCCTTAGGAGGCAGAGGCAGGTGAATTTCAGTGAGTTCAAGGCTAGCTTGATCAACAGAGTGAGTTCTAGCCAAGGTTACACAGTGAAATACTGTCTCAGCATCTTACAGGGAAAAGAAAAAAAGAAAGAATCTTACAGGGAAATTAATAGAGAGGAGAAGCAACTGGGGTCTGTGCAGAGGGACCAACAGATAAGAGAAAACAACTGAGAGATTGGGGAGAACAGAATGGGCTGTTTGACTAATACTTAAGTGTATGCCAAGGACCAAGTTTAAAATCTCATTCATTAGTCAAGCTCAGTGGTGCACACTAGTAATTGCAGCACTCAGGAAGCTAAGGCAGGAGGATTACCAAGAGTTCATGGCCAACCTGGCCTATGTACTGAGTCAGCAAATGCTCAGTGACAAGATCATATCACGAAGGCTCCCCAAAAGTTAAATGAATCTCTTTTGCAAAATCATTAAAGGTTTTCTTCAAGCTATACACCTGTATTAACCATTATAAAGTTAAAGAAAAAAAAGAAAAAAATTATACTATTGGTAGCGAACAAAATCATAACCTATTGTAAAGTCTGTTTAAGAATATGCACAGTAGGGGCTGGGGATTTAGCTCAGTGGTAGAGCGCTTACCTAGGAAGCACAAGGCCCTGGGTTCGGTCCCCAGCTCCGAAAAAAAGAACCAAAAAAAAAAAAAAAAGAATATGCACAGTAAAAATGGAAACTGTTGATTAAAAATGCTGTGGTATGTGCATATACTGTTATATATGCATATTTAAGAATGTCTGCTGGAGTCTGGAGAGATGGCTCAGTAGTTAAGAGCACTGTCTGCTCAGAGTTCTAGTTAATGGGTTCAGTTTCCAGAACCTACATGGTAGCTCACACATGTCTGTAACTCCAGGGCTTCTTACACCCTCACAGAGACATTCATGCAGGTAAAACACTAGTGCACATAAAATAAAAATAAATCATATGTACACACACACACACACACACACACACATATAATGGCTATTGATAAAATGAAATTAGATTTTCTTTTTCTTAAAGAAATGAAAGGATTTGGGCATGGGAGCCAGTGAATCTCAGCTAAATGGAGTCCGAGCTTCTGTTCTGTTGGCATAGGAGAGTAACCAGGGTGGTACAGACAGAGGAGATTTATTTATTCTTTTTACAGAGGTCCTGTCATGTCCTCAGCCCCTACCCATTAGCAGACACAGTCAGGCCAGGTATTGGCCTTTAATCCAGACACTCAGGAAGCAGACAGAGTTTGAAGCCATCCTGGTCTACATATTAAGTTCCAGACCAGCCAGCTAGGGCTGCCTCAAAGATAGATAGATAGATAGATAGATAGATAGATAGATAGATAGATAGATAGATACATACATACATACATACATACATACATATATACATAGATATATAGAGACATACATACATATGTATATACATACATAGATACATAGATAGATAGACAGATACATACAAACATACATACATACATACATACACACATACATAGATATGTACACACACAGATACATAGATAGGTACATAAATACATATATACATAGATAGATAGATACATAGATACATAGATAGATAAATAGACAGACAGATACATGGGTACATAGATACACACATGCACATATATATGTACATAGATACATATATATAGAGATAGATAGATAGGTAGATAGATAGATAGATAGATAGATAGATAGATAGATAGATGGATGGATAAGTAAACAAGTAAATGCAGTCCTTGGCCCGAGGCATAAAGCAGCATGAGAGACAGAGAGAGGTTGGAGCTGGGAGTGGCCATGAGGGATAGGACACCTGGTAGAAGTCCTGGTGAGTGAGCATGAATTATGGAAAGACACATGTCAAACAGAAGAAATGGGATATGTAAAGACTCATGTGCAGTCACAGACATGAAGGCCAGACAAGTGATTTGACCCAGAAGCCATGCTGTGGCCAAGTGTGTCATGTTAAATATGGAAAAGCCTCAAAGTGGAGATGATTCATCACCATGGAAGGGTCTGATGGAATCTGGAGAGGCTGTGGGGGAATTCAAAGAGTGTGGCAGTTTGCTTTAAAAGCACCATGATGCCTATGGCCTGTGCCCACTTGAGCTATAAGTGAGGTGGTTTTGTTTGGGATGTAGACCAACACTTTCTGTTTCAGCAAACAAAAGTTTATTTGCATTTTCTTCAGGAAAAATATGTAATTGACACATCAGACTCATTTTTATAATTTAGGGGAAAGATAAAGACTTCCTTTTAGTATTAATTATAGAATACCTTAATCCAAATATAGGAAGCACAATGTTAATCAATATTTGGGAACCAGGCATGGTGGCTGTGTGATCGTAATGCCAGAACGTGGGAGGCAGAGGCAGGAGATTAATGCGTTCAGGATTAGCTTGGGCTACACAGTGAGCCCCTGTCATCTGTGCTTTGGGAAATTGTGAGGGGTGGCATGTGAAAGCGAGATTAGTAGGTCTCTTCCAAGTAGGAGTGTCAGGAAAAGACTCATTCATATAAGCTTAGACGAGAATTTGAAAACAGCAAACATGCTAGCAACTGCTAAATTAAATAGAGGGCCATCAGATGTTCCCTAAATCAGTGTTTTAACCCATGTGAGCTTAAAAATGTCTATAACAAGAGAATGGGGGAGGGGCAGAACATTTTTGTTGCAGAAATGATGAAACTTGAGAAGGCACTAGCAGTGAGGGCTGACCTCTGGCTCAGCTAGGGTCCTCAGACATGCTGACCTACTGTCTTCCTTATTTGTCCACTACTATTACTTCATCCTCACTACCTTAGAGACTCCCAAGCTGGCTCAGCATCCCTCCACCCCCATGGGAGCAAGATGGCAGATTCAGATTCTTATGCTCTCACTTCAAGGGATCCCTTCCTTCCGTGTCACACGCACACAAATCCTGGCATTTACCTGCCTCACACTCGAGAATCACAGTCAGAGTCGAGGCTTAGGTTGGGGAGTGAAGTTTTAGCTACGGGTCTTTAGGAGATGAATTAGTGAGCTCTGTGCCTTGGGGCTTGAACTTTTCCCTGTCCTCGAGCAAGGTAGGTGAGAGGTGGCATAGATTAAAGTGGCCAGTCAAAGGTCAGTGTCCACTGAGTCCCACAGGAGGGCTGGCTGTCAGCAGATCACCATGCAGGGTAGCCTCCTCTCAGGTTTACTCATTAACCTCTGATTCATGGCCTTTCCTCTATTTGGCTTCTCCTCAGGATGGAGAAATTATTGAGGTGTGCCAAAGTAGTTTCCTTGCTCCCTAGGAGCCCCCTGCAGTGAACTATGTCTGCATAGGTCACATCTTGGAAAGCACACCTCCTGCACAAGCAGAATTCATCTACATAGTTGCATACTCTGTACTAACACTCAGAGCCAGGTTTATCAGAAGCACTTAACTCAGTGTCTGCTCAGCCTGGGTCCTGGTGAGACACTGCCCAGGAGGACAAAGCTCAGGGGCTGGACAAGTGAGGTGGAGTCCTTTGTACCCATTAAATCACTCCTACACTGTGGGGACAGAGAAAGCTTGTGTAGGCTCGTGATCTCAAGCCTACTAGAAAGAATGCCACAGATCCACAGAAGGATAGCTAGCTCCTGAAGTTTCCCCAGGAACTGTCCAGCCAGGGTTAAGCCTTGTGTAGTTAATGATGCTTAGCATTCTGCATGAGATTCAGCGATTCGGTGAAGAATATGTTGTCTGTAACGTACACTGTTGCCAGGTGTGTGACTTGGAGTAAGTTTGTGACCAGTGTGTGCTGAGGATCTCGACTGAACGAAGGTGGTAATTGAAGTTCTGAAATCCAAGACTGTGAGGGATTCAGCCAGAAATCAGGGTTGGGACATATAGAACATCTAGAATAGGGGTTCACTGAGACCAAGCGTTCCGTGGACAGCAGCCTGTATCATGCCCTTCTTGCAGGCTCAGGAAACTTACGCATCTTCCCCATACTTTTGCTACTAGGAAGACAGGTTGGGTTATAGCAGCCCACATTCGTCATCTCTATCTCCCACAAATACTGACTCACACATTTGTACACACGAACACACACATAAACAACACCAGGATTTAGGGTTAGCTGCCCTAAAGTCTTTTAGGACTCTGGAGAGATGAGTTAGGGTCTGGACATCATCTGGGGCTGTGTGACACATGGTCCCAGAAGCAGAGATCGCAGAAAGCTGTACACCATGGAGTGGAGGCACAACCCCGCAGCGAGGGTCAGAGGTCCAGTTCTCACATTTGTTCAGGCTCCTGCTCAGAGATGTTTCTTCCCTGTAGGAGGCCTGAGCTGGCTTCTATTATGACATGGCACAAACCAAACTATGCTCTCCCCACTCTCCGGCACTCAGGAGAACATGGAAGTTGTCATTTTGTGTCCCGAGGTCTCTCCATGTGTTGGTTAGTTTTATATCAACTTGACCCAAGTGAGAGTCATTTGGGAAGAAGGGATTTTGAGAAAATGCTCCCTCCAGGTTGACATGTGAACATGCACGTGATGATTGTTTTGGATTGATGATTGATGTGGGCAGGCCCAGCTTACTGTGGGTGGTGCCATGTAGAGGGCCAAAAGTTCTTGTGCACACAGATGAGCACTGGAGAAGTCAGGAAAGAAGATGTCGTCTGTTCTTCCGGAATGCTGGGACAGAGTGTGGTTTACAACCTGATGATCTTTGCTGTCTGAAGAGCCAGGCTTCACACATATCCCCCAGAATTTATGTTTTATCTATCCCAGAACCTTTCTACCTAAATCCTGAGCATTGCTTCTAGGTCATAAACCCATCCTTATGAGAGATGTCACTTGTGCTTTACAACAGCCGAGGTGACTTCCTGACAGCCACAGGCATTACATTCACTTCATTCTTTCTCCCTAGACCCTAAATCTTGGGCACTATCTCCAAGTTGACAGTAGCCATCTTTGTGAAAGAAGCCAGATTTACTTTTTGTAAAGAATCACAGTGTAAACACGTCTTGATCTCTGTTATAGTAACGGGATTGAGTTCACTGTTATCAGAAGACGTTCTCTCCCCAAAATTGTGCTGTGCTTAAATATGGCTGAAATTAGTCATCTGGTGTCAGATTCCTGAAGCCTGAACCAGTGATAGCTAACTATTGGTCAAGCTGAACCGAGTTTTATTCTTACCTCACTGGGACTGCTTCCCTGCTGGCCATAAAACGCACAGGAACTCATATCACTCCTGGGATGGTGGTCCTGGGTCCTACAAGAAAGGAGGCTGGGCAAGCCATGGGCAGCAAGCCAGGAAGCAGCACCCGTCCATGGTCTCTGCATCAGCTCCGGCCTCCAGGTTCCTGCCCTGAGTTTTTGTCTTGATTTCCTTTGATGATGGATTGTGTCGTAGGAGTATAAAGTATAAGCAAAATAAACCCTTTCCTCACCAAGCTGCTTTGGTCATGGTGTTTTGTCACAGCAACGGAGCCCTTGCTGGGACACCCACCAGGAGCCAGCTGAGCTGCAGACACTCCTGAAGATGTCAGCTGGGCCTTCTCTCACCAGGTTCAGTTCTGAGGTCACCTGCCTGGAGAGAGTGGCAGTTGTACCGGTGGAGGACCCAGGCCAAACAAGGATCTCAGCCCAGATGTCAATCATAAGTGTCACCTATTTCCTGCATTCTGACCAACCCATTGTAAATCTAGGCTACTTTAAAATCCTCATTGGGTGTCATTAATTTCCCTAGGGACCTCAGGTAGATATACCTGTATGTACCACTTCATAGTGAGCATGCCCGGGGCAGGCGAGTGGGATGCAATGTACGCTTCCCAAACCTTCTCTGAGATGTTGCTCCAGATCCATCTTTCCCCGAGAGTTCCAGCCTTTTGGATTTCTGTAGAAGCTTTATTGTGTAGCATAGTTGACTCTCTTCTTAGCTACTGATGATCAGCTCAGACTCAAGTTGGTCTCCCTTCCCAGGAGGCTGCAGGGTGCAGCTGGAAGCCCCAACCCTCTCATCTCAGCTTGATTTTCCAGTGAGTGCTTCCATCTTGAAGTCACCTAGGGCCCTGACCCTGACCACATGAGGACGTGCTTAGCTCGCCAGACACTATAAAGGACTTAGGACACTTCTTGTCTCTTGCCTAGAAATGGGTTATTATATATATACATATGTATATATGTATATATATATATATGGGTTATAATATATTCATATTTTACAACTTTGATATAGCTTAGATTGCTCTTTTCAATATCCACTGCCTGTTTATCTTATTCCCATTCCCTGTGACACCCTCCTAGCCTTCTTATCCCTAAAGTGAGCATCCAGACAACTCTCGTATTGTACAGAGACAAACTAAGGGAGGAAGGATTTGTTTTCAATTGTAGCCTCAGAGGTGTCAGTCCACCACAATGGAGCAGAACAGCTCACGTTATGTAGACAGTAAACGCAAAAGGAGAAGGCCAGCACTGTGTTGGCTTCCTCGTCCCCACCTTTTATTTTGTCTGGGTGCCCCTCTATGGGATGGTGTCACCCACATTTAGGTGAGTTCAGTTAATCCCTTTTGAGGAAGACCCTTCTCTCACACAGCTGTGCTTTAATGGTTTCTCCTAGGTAAATCTAAATCCAGACAAGTTGACAGTGGAGAATAATCATTACACTTGTGAGCTGTGTCTAAGAAGGCCCACCGCATGAGAAGGAAGAGAAGGAAGAGAAGGAAGAGAAGGAAGAGAAGGAAGAGAGAGAGAGGGGGGGGGGACAGAGAGACTGAGAGAGGTTGCCCTAAGACTCCACACGAGGCTTCATTCTTTTTTGCTATCTATATCATTAGTGTTCTGGATTCTATCTGTTTATTTTTTGATGTTTGTTTTATATTTATTTATTTTATTTTCTGTATATGGGCATTTAGCTTGCTGGTATGTATGAACCTGTGCATGCCTGATGTTCACTAAGGGCAGAAGATGGTGTTGGAGTCCCTGGAACTGGAATTACAGATGGTTATGAGCCACCATGTGGGTGCTGTGAATCAAACTAAGATTGCCAGCCAAGAGTAGCCACTGCTCTTTACTGCTGAGCAATCTCTCCAGCCCCAAGGATTCTGGGTCTTTAGAGCTTCCTAATAGATTAGCAGTCTTCTGGGTCCACCAGTTCCCACAATTGTGCATTTTACATGAGTATGGGGTGAAAGGCTACTCATTGTATGATGTCCCTCTGACCTCACAGCCAGCAGCATGGCGGTATGTAAGTTTGGCTGTAGTTGGTTAAATATCCATTGGCTGGAAGCCAGCAGATCCACAGGGCCTGAGCAGAAGTTGATTTTTTTTCTTTAAGAACAAGATGTGAACCTTTGTGGATCCTTTACACATGGAAGGTACAAGTTGTTCACTCAATTGGTCCCAGCAGGAGGATGTCACATTCCTGGAATATCAGCTGACACCCAAAGGTGACACACTTTTGATCCTCAATGGCACCATCTACAAGTGATTTATTCATCCACTGCTAACAAATGGTGTATTGCTGTAAAAGTATATTATGGGCTGTCTTTTACCCCACTAGGTCTGGCACTGTAGTGCCCCCAAGATATCTGGTAGATATCATGCCAGAAACACACATCTCAACTCTGTGGCAGCCCAGTGTCTCTACCCGCTGCACACTCTCCCAAAGTCAAATCACCACAAGAAGGAACACACAACACAATAACCTCTGATCCAATAGATAATATATAATTGCCCACATAAACATACAAAGCCCTGTACACATCCATCCCTTAAGAACATTCATAACAACCTGTAAATACACAGAGTGGAATCTTTACATTGGCCTCCATGTTCTCTCCACGACAACTTCTCTGCCAGCCTCCTCCAGTCTCCAGTCTCCTTCCACTCTAGTCCTCCTCTTCCCTCAAACTTTTCTCCCGCCCATTCTTCCTTCTTGTCCAATGACAGGCCTCATTCTATCTTGTACCTGCCTCATCTATGTGATATCATCCCACAATGGTGAGCCTTGATGGCTGCTGATCTAGGTTTTAAGAAGGCTGCTCATAGCTTCTGGATACTTCTGGGAGTAGAGACCCAGCCCCCTTCTACTCTCTGGATTCAATGTGATTGACAATGGCCATGCCTCCAGGCCATGGTCAGGGTGTGAAGGTAGGAGGAGGAGAATATGGGCTTTTCTGGTGAGGACTCAGAAAATGGGGAATTACACAGGCAAGCTCTCCTTGGGGTTGACCCCTCTGACTGGTGGGACATTCTTAGAGGCAAAATGTTAATTGACCTCCAACCCCCATCTTTCCTCATTCTGCCTATTTAAATGGACTTTTCTGAAGTGCTACAAGATCCAGATACTGTGACAGCTACTGTCTGGAAAATGTTCTTTATAAAAGTCTTCCCAGTAGCTATGACTATAATAATGGGAAAACTCAGGAGAAGTTCTGGGTTGGATCTAGTGTAGAAAGGACATTGATTTTGTAGACAATGTCTTTCCTTCGGCTTTACTTCCGGCCACCGGCCACTTCCTGGTGGCATTACAGTGACCACAAGCTCCAGGCTCCTGGCCTACCAAGTTCAGAAATTCCCAGTCAAGGTTTCAAGGTAGGGTATTTTCTTACTGGGTTAGCTTAGTCACATGCTCATCTCTGAACCGAGCATGTTAAACTATTAGAAGTTGGATTTGCCAGGCCAAGTCAAATCTTAACTCCTGTGTGGGAGGACAGGATCAGCTCCAAGTGACACGGACTGGATGGAGGGGTTGGTTCCGTCTCTAGGATCGAGAGGCCTCTGCTATGAGCAGGCTAAGTGACTATGGATGCCAACAGGGCCCTCAAGGGTGTTGATTGATACTGGAATAGAAAAAGAAATGATTTTCAACCTCTAGGCAGATCTCTAGGGCAAACGTGTCAAAGCGTCTTTTATTTGTTTTCAAATTATGATCAACAAGTTCCTCAAAATTCCACAAGCAAAACTCATCAAGGAAGCTAATAGTCCCCCACAGATGTTCACACTGGGATAGAACTGGGGTTAAATGGTGCCCTGCCTGGGAGTTTTGGACAAACAGGAAGCAAGTCAGAAAGCAGTTCCAGAGCAGTGCCAGGAGGTGTCTGCAAAGAGCTTGCTTGCCCAGCAGACTTGCTGCAGTTTCCCTAGAGCAGCAGCAAACAAACATTTACGTAGATAAGGATGGGGTCAGAAGAACGGAAGAACGTTCTGTGCAGAAGAAACAGCTTTGCCCCAGGGCGATGCGATTTCGGAACCAAACAACATCTACACCAAAGACAGGGGAATGTTCTTATCGTCTCCTGTCCGGAGGTGTCTCCAGTGACACCTGTTTCTCCTTGGGTATCTTCTGGCTGTGAATGCCTATTCTCCCTGTTATTTTGTTTTTTCCCCTTGAACCTTTTATCTCCTTTCATTACTTTCTGGATCCCAAAGAGCAACTGAAGGGCCATCTCATCTGACTTCTGCCAGCCCAGAGTTGTCAATAGAAAATATCTGTCCCTCCCAGATCTGTTCTGTGGCAATGGCCTCTGTTACAACAGAATGCCCTCCCCAAACAGCCATTACCCTTCAGGATTCCTACTCATGCTTCCCTGCCTAGCCATCAGGAAGCTGTCTTGTTTTCCTCAAGTTGGCCAGCAGATGGCAGGTTCTTCCCAGTAATGCAGGAAGGCTCAGTAGACTCAGAACTGCAGTACAGAATCCAGTACTGAAAACCCAGACCCCTGAGTCACAGGACCAGAAAGAGGCTACTGCCACCGATCCACAGGGCTCCGCCTACATCCCCAGCCCCCTCCTCTTCCAGCCCTCTCCGTTTCTGGGCTTGTCTTCAAAGTCAGCAGCAACTAAATTACTCAGAGCGAATTCATTAAAGCAGGGCACGGTCACGCTGCAGCCCAGGCTGGTTTCAAACTCACTGTGTGGTCCAAGCTGGTCTTGAACTTGCAGTCCTCCAATTCTAACTTTCATGTGGCTGGGGTTATATGTACGGGGCACTATATCAAACAGGTAAGTCTCAAAAGAAAGCAGTTTTCACCCATGTGATACTCTGGTGCCAACTCTTTGAACTCAGGGGTGGGTCTAGAGGCAAAAGCTTTCTTTCTTTCCTTTTTTTTCTTTCCTTTTTTTCTTTATTAGCTTGAGTATTTCTTATTTACATTTCGAATGTTATTCCCTTTCCCGGTTTCCAGGCCAACATCCCCCTAACTCCTCCCCCCCTTCTATATAGGTGTTCTCCTCCCCATCCTCCCCCCATTACCGCCCTCTCCCCAACAATCACGTTCACTGGGGGTTCAGTCTTAGCAGGATCAAGGGCTTCCCCTTCCACTGGTGCTTTAACTAGGCTATTCATTGCTACCTATGAGGTTAGAGTCTAGGGTCAGTCTATGTATAGTCTTTGGGTAGTGGCTTAGTCCCTGGAAGCTCTTGTTGGTTGGCATTGTTGTTCATATGGGGTCTCGAGCCCCTTCAAGCTCTTCTAGTCCTTTCTCTGATTCCTTCAATGAGGGTCCTGTTCTCAGTTCAGTGATTTGCTGCTGGCATTTGCCTATGTATTTGCTGTATTCTGGCTGTGTCTCTCAGGAGAGATCTACATCCGGTTCCTGTCGGCCTGCACTTCTTTGCTTCATCCATCTTGTCTAATTGGGAGGCTGTATATGTATGGGCCACATGTGGGGCAGGCTCTGAATGGGTGTTCCTTCTGCCTCTCTTCTAAACTTTGCCTCCCTATTCCCTGCCAAGGGTATTCTTGTTCCCCTTTTAAAGAAGGAGTGAAGCATTCACGTTTTGATCATCCGTCTTGAGTTTCATGTGTTCTGTGCATCTAGGGTAATTCATGCATTTGGGCTAATAGCCACTTATCAATGAGTGCATACCATGTGTGTTTTTCTGTGATTGGGTTACCTCACTCGGGATGATATTTTCCAGTTCCCTCCATTTGCCTATGAATTTCATAAAGGCATTGTTTTTGATAGCTGAGTAACATTCCATTGTGTAGATGTACCACATTTTCTGTATCCATTCCTCTGTTGAAGGGCATCTGGGTTCTTTCCAGCTTCTGGCTATTATAAATAAGGCTGCGATGAACATAGTGGAGCACGTGTCTTTTTTATATGTTGGGGCATCTTTTGGGTATATGCCCAAGAGAGGTATAGCTGGGCCCTCAGGTAGTTCAATGTCCAATTTTCTGAGGAACCTCCAGACTGATTTCCAGAATGGTTGTATCAGTCTGCAATCCCACCAACAATGGAGGAGTGTTCCTCTTTCTCCGCATCCTCGCCAGCATTTGCTGTCTCCTGAGTTTTTGATCTTAGCCATTCTCACTGGTGTGAGGTGAAATCTCAGGGTTGTTTTGATTTGCATTTCCCTTATGACTAAAGATGTTGAACATTTCTTTAGGTGTTTCTCAGCCATTCGGCATTGCTCCGCTGTGAATTCTCTGTTTAGCTCTGAACCCCATTTTTAATAGGGTTATTTGTCTCCCTGCGGTCTAACTTCTTGAATTCTTTGTATATTTTGGATATAAGGCCTCTATCTGTTGTAGGATTGGTAAAGATCTTTTACCAATTTGTTGGTTGCCGATTTGTCCTAACCACAGTGTCCTTTGCCTTACAGAAGCTTGAGGCAAAAGCTTTCAATCACAGCATGTGGGAGGCAGAGGCAGGCGGATCTCACAGCCAGGGCTTGTCAGAAAAAAAAAAAGAGAAATCCTAACACATTCCATAAATATCCCCATTCCATCCCCCCATTCTATCCTCTTGTCTCATCTGGATAATTTTGTGGACTCCAGCCATGTTGGCCCGCCGGTGTTGGAAGCAACCTCACAGATTGCCGATCTGGAAGTCGACCTGTCGTCCACGTGCCTGCAGGCTAGAACAGAGAGAATTATACTAATGGGAATTTAGCATCTTTTCCTTATCATAGTGGAGGTGACCAAGTACATTTGTGACCCTCACAAGGACGGCATCACCGATGAACATTCCCAAACCTCATTTGGTTGTCCCAGTTTTCACAAACCTCCCTTGTATCGATGCTTTAGACCCTTAGTGGTCCTCAACTGTGTAACTCAGAGCACAACACAGTAGATTATATCTCGTAATATCCAGCCTTGTTTTTTTTTTTATCATAGCTCTGTTTTAGTATAGTTAGTTATCTGTAATTCTATATATCGTGTCTTGGACAGTACAAAAACAAAACAAACCTACTTTGAAAATACACTGGAGTATTGAAGAGGCCCATGGCATGGGAAAAGATTGATAATAATATTCATCTAATTCTGATAGAGGAATCCTCACTCTGGCAGAAGAGGTGTCACACTCAGAACCCCACCAGTGGCTTTCAACAGACTTGTCTGCAATTTGGATCTAAGACAGAAGAGGAAAAGACCAGAGGGATAGGCAAACCTCAAACATGGGGGGGCTGGTAACTCTAACGACCCATGTCCTGCTTCCAAACTTCCCGTTCTGTGTCATGCCCCCCTCCTGGCTATAGCTGTTGAACTCCCAACTCTGTTCCACGGAGGCTATTTTCCAGCAGATGCTTATTTTGCTGCTGGGAACTTTCAGACACCAGCCTAGGACCTGACCCTTTTCTAGATAGTGTATCTAGCAATTGACAAATCCTTTTATTTCAGACATCTTTGAGCTTATGATCTTTAGTTTAGCTGTATACAGTTAGAAATTTTAAAAGGATGAGAAAATATAGCAAGGCTTCCTTCCTTCCTTCTACTCCCACTTTCTTCTTTTTCCCCTGCCTCTCTGCCTTCCTCCCTCTCTGCCTTTCTGTTTCCCTGCCTCCCTGCCTCCTTGTCTCCCTGCCTCCCTGCCTCCCTGCCTTCCTGTGTCCCAGCCTTTCTGCCTCTCTTGCCTCTCTGCCTCCCCCCTTTTTTCTTCCTCTTTTCTTTCATCCTAAGATCTTGCTTTGTATCCCAGGCTGGCCTCAAACTAATGATCTTCCTGACCGGTTCAGTCCTTCTTGCTGAGATAGGGGTGCACTACCATACCAGGCTACAGCCAGGATGCCTGACTGTTCTTGTCCTGCAATGCATTCTCATCTATTTCACTCTCCCAGGCATGCTCCACCCTCTGAGTCTCTGCTCCCTGATCTTGGATGAACTCAGATGCTCAGTGAGGTGGGAGCTCATCTTGCCTGCTCCTTCATGCAGAGATCTACACCCCCTCTGTACCGCTCTGCTTCAGAATCTGACCTCAAGATCCAATGGATGTAGCACCAAAGATACTGTCTTAGTTGAAATCTATCCGTGAAGATAAAGGTAAATTGGGCATCCTCCTTTGGTAAGCTTGCCATATCTGGGTCTGTTTGGAAGACTCTGAAAAGCAGTCTGGCTGGGCTCAGGAGGCATCCTGAGGCTGTTGTGAAGATCAAGCAAAGGGCTTTATAAATGTCAAGCGATATTATTAGCAGCAATTTGCATTCACAGAGAAGGGAGGGAGGCGCACGAAGCGAGGTACTCCAGGCACCTGTAAAGAGAACCTTCCCACAGCCAGCCTGCTCCTCTTGAAGTGTCCATTTCACTACCCAATTGTCTGGTGGCCACATTTCCATCTCCCTTCAGGGTACTGGTTTACTGGCGGCAGAGAAATCCAACCAAATTTCTGCAGGAAATGTAGACACCAGAAGCAGCCAGCAGAGGGAGGGATTGGCAGGGATAAGCAAAGCAGAGCCCTGACAGGTCTTAGAGATCTGGGACCCTGTGGTCTCTGCAGAATATGCTCCAAGAACCCCCAATGGAAGCCTGAGACAACACCTGGCCCTGGACACTCTGTTATTTGACGCTTCCCCTCTATCTTCACATGAAAAAATTTAAATGCAGGAATTAGGCACAGTAAGAGAGTAACCACAAAAAAATAATAAGATATAACAATTCACACACAGCTCTTGTGTGTCTGTAGAGGCCAGTCATGCTTGGTCTTAGGAGATGCCCGATGGCACTCAAAGGTTAATCAAGGTGTGCTGTTTCTAAGGTGGGGACTCTGGTCCTTCTGAACCCATTCAAGACCACCCTGTATCCATCTACAACGTTGTGATTGGTTGCCTGCTCTGGGCAAGGTACAAAAGCCACCAAAGAATCTACTAAACCCATTACCTCCAGGTATGTACTGCTCACTATAGAGTCCTATGCACAAGAGTGAGCTGTTAGTTATAGTCTCGGACTGAGCATTTGTTTAGTGCAAGGGGGGGGGGGACTCAATTTGTCCCTTGATTTCTGTTAAATGAATGAATGAACAAATGAACGAATGAGATTTTCTGTTTTGTAGTTTGGTCTCTCTCTCTCTCTCTCTCTCTCTCTCTCTCTCTCTCTCTCTCTCTCTCTCTCTCTCTGCCCATACAGTTGCCTTTTCAGGGGGAACACGGGGCCAAAAATGTACAGGGCCTAGAGTGACAGTACAGAGATGTAGGCATTGACCTCAGCTGGGCTGACCTGTGCTGGAGTCACTATGGGAGACCTCTGCTCTTCCGTTTCATCAAGCAATGGGATGGGGGTTGGAGGAAGATTCATCTGCTCATAGGCAGTGGTATGCTGGGACAAGCTGGAGGCAAGGCTAGGCCAACCTAGCCTTATGAGCTCCAACACTCACTGCAGGCGCCTGGTGTCCTACAGATCAGTCCTGGGATGGGGCAGTGCCCTTTAATGTGGGCCTGAGGGAATGTTGGCTCTCTCAGAGTTCCCTCCTCAGGTGTGGTGGGAGTGGCAGTTGAATGGGGCAGTTGGAGAGGAGGGCTCCCAGCAGGTGGGACAAGGGAAAGGAAACCTGAGGTCCACAGAGGAGGAAGCTAGGTAAGAAGGGCCAAGGGGCCATGGCTTCTGGTCACTCGTCCTCTCTCTTTCATCGTAGGAACTTGCTTTCCCCTGTGCAGGTAAAGCCCACCTCTGTTGCAACTCATGGCCTCTGTTTAGTCGTGAGGGGCCTTTGTCACCCATCTTTAGGTAAGACTGCGCCGCACATGTATGACCTTGTCTGCCCCTGTGGGAAGAAGCCATGGCTTGGGGTTTCCAGAGATGAAAGGGGCCTGGGACAGCCCTAGTTTTGGAGCCTTGTGGAATGTAAGAGAAAAAAAAAATAGAAACGAGACAGGATTTGAACATCTGTGACGCGCGGAAACCTACACTGAATAAGTTAGTCTTTCAGATGTGCATACACACATTGTCTTAGTCCAGGTTTCATTGCTATGAAGGGACACCATGACCACAGCGGCTTTTATAAAGGAAAATGTTTAGTTGGGGCCGGCTTACTGTTTGAGAGGTTTAGTTCATCGTCGTCATGGCAAGGGATAGGACAGCATGCAAACAGACATGGTGCTCGAGAAGGAGCTGGGAGTTCCACATCTGGACCTGTAGGCAGCAGAAGGAGACTGCGTGCCACACTGGGACCTCAAAGACCGCCTCCACGGTGACACACTTCCTCCAACAAGGCCACTCCTTATGGACCGAGCATTCAAACACAGGAGTCTATGAGCCAAACCTATTTAAACCACCACACAGAGGCACACATGCATGCTCACAGAGTACTGTTCACAATTTAACCGAAAGATCAGCCTTTTTTGAAGGGAGAACTTAAATTCACGTGGCACGACTGTGTGGTTCTCATAGGTTTACAATGGGAGCTCTTTCCTTTTCTCAGTCGTGGTAGACCATCTCTATGTTAGTGGGTGACCTTCTTTGGCGATTCCACCATGAGCTACCATTTTAGGGTTGAGAAGACTTGAATAGACCTCCCTCGGCCTCTGTGCTGCTTATCTGTGGCCCGGCCTTCGCTTGGCTCTCCTTCCATCAGCCCCCAATTCTGATGCCAACTTCTCATCACTCAAGATTAGCATTGTGGGCTGGCTAGCCATAGGGTGCTGGGGACAGCCAATATGACTGACTAATAAGAAGCAGGGGCAGACCTGAGGAAAGCCACCTAAAGGGTCTCCTCTGAATGGAGGTAGCTCAGGTCTTGAAGGAAGTTCGGAGGTGGGATATGAGACATCAGACAGTTTACACTAATAATGGACTTATTGGTCTGGAGTGTAGTTCAGTAGCATGCGTAAAGTCTTGGATTCAATCCCTAGCACCAGAAAACGAGATGGGGCTTGGCGGGGAGCGGCATGGAGGGAGAGAGGGAGAAAAGGAGCGGAAGAGGGAAGGAGGAAGACAGGGAGGGAGACGAGAGAATTTATGGGGAGAGATGAGGACAGTGGCTTTTATCCTGGGAGGGTTTTCAGGTAAAAGCTGCCCCCACAAAGGATTGATGGAGTACCAAGGCAGGTGGCCATTGTAGACGTTAAGCAACACCAGAATTCAAATCTGGAAGGTGCCCTTGTAAGAGGTCTGAGTTAGAGAGGCAAGAAAGAGTGTGAGAGAGCACAGGAGTGGGCGTAGAAGATGTTTCCTATAAAGCTGCCCTCTAGACGTCTTTTCTCCTCCCACTTTGAACAGAGTCAAGGACAGAGGCAGACAAAGCCAGTTCGAGGGGAGCAGCAGTGCTCTTGTGACTGTAAAGGTTAAGCAACCCAGAACCTCAGAGCCTGGGGCCTGAGGCA
Source organism: Rattus norvegicus (assembly GCF_021556685.1). Lineage (NCBI taxonomy): Eukaryota > Metazoa > Chordata > Mammalia > Rodentia > Muridae > Rattus > Rattus norvegicus. Next base: position 35,070,272 of record NC_141552.1, read on the forward strand.
GAGCTACAGGCTGTGGCGCAGCTGAGCACTGTGCCTGCTTCTTGCAGGGTCTGATTATAGCTATGAGAGCTGTTGAGATTTTTGGCAAAGCAGGAGGTTTTTTTTTTTTTTTCTCTTTTTAAGTGCTACTCTTAATACATGTTTTTTACAACTGAAAAAAAATCAACTATGCAGATCATATAAAATGGACTTCTAAATTGTCTATGCCTGTGCTCTTTGCTCTAGGTAGAACACTCTCTGCTTCTGCCTGCCCAGCATATTGAAGTTAGGTTAGGATCCCTAACCTGAATGCAGCAAGGGGCCCAGAGACCGGTTCACAATCTCTTGCCGGTCTTCAGGAACGATGGCTGCAGGGTCCTCAGGAACGATGGCTGCAGGGTCCCTAACTTAGCGAGCTTCCTTCACACACCCCCCCTTCACACACACACCCCCACGCCCGTTCTATCAGAGCTGCTCCTGCTTCTCTGTGACTGCTGGCAAGCAGATTCCTCACTCTAGGCAGCTTCTTGCTCCTGCCAAAGGATGGCACGCCAGACGGGAGAGAGATGTTAGCCAAAGCACAGTTCCTGATTTGAAGACTCTCACTCCCCCTCACCCCGGGCCGCCAATTTTAGTAAAATACCATTCCAGCTGCAGAGCTTCCAGGATGTTTTAGGAAACCATAACTCGGCAGGCCCCGGGGGGTGTTCAAGGAAACAACTTCCCAGCACCAGTCTCCTACGTTATGGCCTTCTGGTGCTGGGCATTGTGGGATGTTTGACCTCTTAGACTAGCTGCTGACAGGAGCCTCCACCACTTAGAAGGCGAACGAGAAACCGGAAGTCCTCTAAACTGGAAGTCCTCTGTAAGGCAGGAAGGCTCTGGTCAAGAAGGAAGAGACAAAAGTCGAGCCTGGATCAGAGAGGAATAGAGGTTGGGCGTAAGCCGAAAACAAGGGGAAACAAGACAAAAAAACAAAACACAATGATTGCCTTCAAACAGCAGAGGCATCGTGTGGTCTGTCCGATCCCTAAGACGCCAGCCGGGGTTCACAGGGCAACGGCAACCGGTTCTTAAAGCATTGAACTCCTCATTTTAAGATGATTTCAAAGTCACAGAAAGATGACAGGAATAATGATAAGAAATTTCAGCTGTACTCAGACAGAGCAAGCTACCAGGATGACTTTAATATTCTCTGCATGCATTATTTACTAGTGCTGTCTGCGACCTCTGGACCCCCGGTCTGTGCCCCGTGCCAAACTGCAGGTGCGCGTCCCCGTGCTTGGCTTTTACCATCATTATTGACTCATTTGAAAGTCTCGCATAATCTGCTGCATCCCCTCTGAATACTAATTTTTCAAGAATATGGATTCTTACGTAACCAGAATCATCAAAATGATCAGTATCTCCAGTCATCCAGCAATCAAAGGCGAGGTGTTTGACTTTAACTTAATGTTGCCACCAGTCCGCAGTCCTGTCAAACGTCTCCGGCTGTCCCATTCAAGTCCTTTAATGTGGTTTTTCTTGTTCAGCATGCCACATGGTGCTGCTCCATCGTCGGTTTCCTCTGAGCAGGAACATTTCCTCACTTTATCTTCCATGATGCCGAGGTCCTCAAGAGCTCCAGCTAGTTTTGCAGAGAGCTCCCGTGGGTGTGTCCAGCCTTCCCTTTAGATCAGATTATGCATTTCCTACGTAAGCATGACCTGAGAGCTGTCTCGAGTGGCGGCTATGTCACCTTGGCCTGGGGGTGGGGCAGGGGAAAGGGATTATATGTAAGAGGCTCTTTGCTGTGCCTGTCTCTTCTTGGTTCTCGCAGTTCCTAGATTCTGGAATTCTCTATCTTGAAATGATGGGTGCTTGCTTTCAGAACTCTTGGTTATTATTATTTTTTTCTTCTTTACCTGATAAGCTCTCCCCCCCTCTAATCAGGAAGGATCACAGAGCAGGGAGTGGACACGGGGGAAGACCTGGAAGTCAGAGAGGCTGTGGAAGTGGCTGGTCGGGGAACCCCATATGACTATCACAGGGTCGTGGCTGGAAGACAGAGCAGAGGGAGTACCAGGCCCTGTGGTCTTCTTTACTCTGTGGTTATGGCTGGATGGCATTTGGTTGAGAAGACCAGAGTGTGAGATTGCTGTGAATGCAGAAAATTTAGGAGAGGACTACAGAGATGGAGCTTCAGGTAGAGACGGCTGTGAGGGATTTCTCATAGGCACAAGGGAAGCCTAGTGGGAAGCGTCCTGTGGT